>NC_052154.1:73478390-73778390 GCF_902713615.1 Scyliorhinus canicula | reverse complement strand
GCTGCGTTGCGGTTTCCCATGGTTTACATGGCACCATCACCGCCCCCTACCCATCCACTACCCCTGACTATCCCTACCCCCACCCCTCCCCTCAGCACCCACATTTGACTTCCCAAACCCGCGATCCAGTCGTGCTTTGTGCCTTGAATGATCACCTGCGACGAGGCAGGCACTTCTGATGTTCCCCCATCCCCGACCACAACCAGATACCAGCAATGAGGAGGACACAACACTGAAGAGAACCCCCAAATGCCAGCCCGAGACACCCCGGAGCACCAGGCCTGGGATGACACATGCTGCAGTACATCAGATGGAGATAGGAACCCCGAGGGGGGGACGGTCGAAAGGCGGCCCGATCCCAGGAACTAGTTGCCGTCCAGATGGGTCTTGGAAAGGACGGACCTATGATAATGGAGATGCAGTCACAGAGCAGGGACTAAATGAGGGGTTGTCAGCAACCATCCAGCACCTGCAGGTGCAGGGGCAGGTGGCGGTGCCTACAATATGTGCCACCAAGGCCAACACCACACTGGTGGCGTCTGCAGTGAGGCCTTGGGGGCGAAGGTATCGGCCATGTTTCAAGATGTCCAATGCCTGGTTCACTCGGTGCATGCAGTGGCCGAGGCACAAGACAGGGCTGCCCTATCACAGGCAGCTATTTACTAGAGCCACCTAGACATTGTAGCGTCGCCAGCGTTGCCCGGGCACTAGCTGACCTGCACAAGACCTGGAGGGAGGTGGCACAGTCACTGAGTGCCGTGGCATAGTCCATGTACGCCATGGCCATGAGCATGGAAACCCTGGTTGATACTGGAGTGCGCCTCCAGGACTGGGAGCATCAGATGGCAGGGTGCCTCTCGAGTTCACTCCGGTTACACCCCTGTCCCATGGAGTAGCCTGGCAGCCATTGGGCACTCCGAGCAAGGGGGAGTTGATGGGGACCGTGCCGGCGACTCCCGCAGGAGAGGTGTTGGAAAAGCACCCCTCCCTCCTCCCTCCAGTCCCTGGTGCATCCGATGGTCAGTGGGCAGAACAGGATGGCAGCACATCACCTGGGACACCCAAGCAACAGCCGGGCCCATCCAGACCCGGTCACTCCAGAGAGCGGCCGCCAAAGGGAACCCAGGTCATAGGTGGGTTTCCCAGCAGACCGTTTTCACTCCCGTTGTACCGTCTGGGGATCCAACTAGTCTTAATATTAGGGCCCATAAGGCCAGAAAGTTAGACACCAATTAAGATGGCACAGATGTGTAGTGATCTCTGTATGTGCATGTACATAAGGGGTTAATGTGTAATCAGTAGCACCAGAGGATCACTAGAGGGCCGGACCAACAGGAGTAGAAAAGCAACCACATTGTGTGTGTCTCTCTCTCTTTTGGATGGACTGTGACCAGGACAGGAGTATCAGATTAGCTCAGAGGATTAGTGTAGTTACGCATAGTTACAGTAGTTAGATCTTGTTGACCTTATCACTACTATCAATATTAAAGTAAAGAATTCACGCAATTATTGTTATGGTTACTCAATAAACCTTTTGTTACTACTGGACGAGTTTGAGTCTTCATCGAGATTCAGAAGACCTCATCAGTAACCAAGGTTTGAGTAACACATATTACACTCCGTAGTAATCAAAACACACAGAGAAGTGTAATCAAAGATAATACAGGAGGTAATAAAAGAGGGCGTAGCTGGGTAAGGTGGTGGAAGGTTGGTGGGGAATTGGGATTGGGGAGTTGTTTTGTTGTTGGTTTGGGGTCTGGTTGCTTATTTTGTTAAATTTATAATACAAATGCCTTAATAAAATATTTTTCAAAGTAAAAGATGGCATGAGTGCACCACTTAGGACAGTGTTAGGATGCGAGGGCACAAACCTTTATTTGTACTTTGTTAAATAATCGCCATGCACAGAATTTCCAGCCTGCCTCGGTGCTCGTACTTGATGTGTTGGGTGCTCTGGATCCGTGGAACACATACAGGCCACCAACACTTAAAATAGTACAACACTATTTTATTAAACTACAAACTGTTGAACATACTCTTACTGTGAGTTAACACGATGTTAGATTAAACTAAAGACCTGGTCCTATCCTAACCAGTCTAATCACTCAGGTGAGGATCTGTGCTGTGTGTCTGCACCATGATATACTGGTGTATATTATGACAGTACTGAAAGGTGTGAGCGATTAGCTGGGCTGGGCTAGTTGCAGAGGTGGCAATGGGGAGTGGGAGAGGGGGGAGATGAACGGACGTGGAGGTGGCCTCGGGTAGGGCCCCCCAGGGCGGAAACAGCACAGTATACCGCCCCTCTCCTCCCCCTCCCTCTTGCCCAATCCCACCCCCCCTTCCAACCCTGTCCACACATCTGCCACCCCAAAGATTCGATGCCACCATGTGATGGAACAGCTAGCTTGCATGCAGGGATCACCCAGCAGGCCTGCTTGGGCTACCATGGGCAGGAGTCAGACATTGTCAAACAGTACGGAGCACCAGAGCTCATCGCAGTGGGTCGTTATCATCCTTCAGCCCTTGGACCAGACCTGCTGTTACTGTCAACCCAAGGGCCACACCCGCAGGTAGGAATCATTAAGGGTATTGGATGGGTGGGTATGGGAGGGGGTGGTCAGGTAGGGTTGGAAATGGGGTGGGATGGGATTTCCATGCCATTAGGCCACCACAATGTGGGAGACCGTCCTAGCGCTATATTGGAGGCCCTTCCAGAGCGGTCCAGGCACCTGAACCGCATCTTCAGAAGGCCAATACATCGGTTGATCACACCCCTGGTCGCTGCATGGGTGTCATTGTACTGGGTCTCCACATCGGTCTGTGGCCTCCTGATAATCGTCATCAGCCGCGACCACAGCGGATAATCCCTGTCACCCAGGAGCTAACTCCTGACCCGGGGTGCGCCTCCAAGGTGTCAGGAACCATTGAGTATGCTGGTATAAGTGTACACCTGGGTATCAGACGCAGACGTGCATGATGTGCAGCTCATGGTCACATATCAGCTCCATGTTTTTCGAGTGAAACCCCTGTCAGTTTGTGAAAAAGCCGGTGCTCATAGGGCAACGTGCTTGCCATCGTGCTTCCCGTACCAGCCTCCCCGGAAGGCGCCGGAATGTGGCGACTAGGGGCTTTTCACAGTAACGTCATTGCAGCCTACTCGTGACAATAAGTGATTTTCCTTTTTTTTTCATCGATCACCCCTGGACCTGAGGCATCCTGGCAATGGCAGCAAACCCCGCTGCCCGGGCATCCTGGTGGGCTTATCCACATTGAACTTGATATATTGTGCTGAGCGGGCACATTGGGCCTTCCTGAGGTCACGGATGGATCTATGCATCGAGGTCTGTGCGATTTCAGACAGATCCCGACTTGGTGCCTGGAAGGATCCCGTGGTGCAAAGGTTCAGGGGGATCGTCAGCTTGCCGGCCACAGGGAGCAGATTCCCTCTCCCATACCCATGCAGTTCCAGGTGCTGCATGATCTGGCAAATATGCCGTGTGGACCCCCTGCTCAATCGGAGTCTTCGACGACATGCCAGAACCACAGGTCCTCGAAGGATAGGCGCTGCCGGTTCACACGAGGCCTCATGTGGCACCTTCTTCCCACCTCCTCCTCCTCAGCCTGTTGAAAGTCCGGCTCTCCATCTTCACTCGCTACCTCCTGTTCCTTTGGGACAGGCTCTGCCACTGCAGAGTCCTCCTCGAACAGCTCCTGCTCGTACAGCCCGAGTACATCCCCCAGGGCTGCAGTGGTCAGGATGAAGGCCATCAGTCCTGGTTGGATTCCAAAGTCCATTGTCTGTAGGGGGTGGAAGGCCTACGTGTTAGCACAGTGCGTATCCCAGTGCCTAACCAGGTCCACCGGGCTACATGGTGGACCCGGCCTGCACTGCAGCCCCTGCCCCCACATGACCCTCTCCCCCAGCTCCTCCCTCCTCTTAACATCCCCACACCTTAGGTGGGTGGCGCAAGGTTATGGGGTGGAGTGATAGTGGGGTGGGTGTGGAGTGTGGAGGTGGCGGGGTGGGGGCACCGATCGGCCAGTGTAACTCTGCGCAAGCACTGGTCACAGTGGGCGATCAGTGATGTGCGCAGCAAGGTGGCTGCCGTGCAGGCCGCGGCAGTGGCAGTCTGTGCCTGGACACGCCGGTCACACCAGTTCTGGTCACCCTGACCCCACGGCCCATTCCCTGGTCACCCACTCGCTGCTCCTCCACAGCCCTGACGGACGCCTACCCCCTGCAGCCAGTCCTGCCAGCGGCAGGACCAGCAGCTCACGGTCGCGTCTCTGGGTACATGTCCGACATCCTCGCTCTCCCTCTGCAGCCACAGCTCTTATTTCCAGAGTTTTATAACCATAAGTGTAGCTCACATTTGGTAATTCCTCCTGGCGGAGGCAGAATATCCCAGATGCGTGAATGAAACCTTATGAATGAAACCAAAACATTAATAAGTACGGCCCAGAAGGAGGCCATTCTGTCCCTCATGTCAGTGTAAGCTGAAGGAGACATATCCAAACTAATTCCACTCTCCAGGCTGCTATAGCCTGGAAATCACAGCACTTCAAAGATAGGTCCAAATATTTTTTGAAAGCATTGAGGGTTTCTGGCCCTACCACCCTTACAGGCTGTGAGTTCCGGACGCCCATTTTCTCTTCAACTTCCCTCTAATCCTCCTGTCAATTAGAATAAAGTTCTACTTCATGATTGGTGTTGTGCACCATCCAGTACAAAGCAGCCCACTTGATCACCCATTCCCTCGCGTAAACGGTCACTTCCTCCGCCAACAATGGCAGCCGTGTGTACCATCTACAAGATGCACTGCAGAAACTCACCAAGCTTCCTTCGACAGCACCTTCCAAACCCACAACAGCTGCTACCTGGGGCAGCAGACATGGGAACACCACCAGCTGCAAGTCTCACACCATTCTGACTTGGAAATATATCACAGTTCCTTCACTGTCACTGGATCAAAATCCTGGAACACCCTCCCTCACAACACTGTGTGTCCTGTTACCACATGTAGGTACAGCAGTGGTTCAACAAGACAGCTCACCACCACCTTTCCGAGGGTAATTAGGGATGGTCAATAAATTGCAGGATTCCCAACAGCGTGGGTTGGTTACAATGGTAAACCCCATTGGTCGGCTGTGGGAATGGAGAATCCCGCTGCCAGCAGGGCCACGCCGTGCCGGTAAACGCGGCTGGTGGACCGGAGATACCCGCCCCTGATGTTTCCTTTCATTTTATTTTTTCCTGTCATAATCCTCTTTCAGCCTTGAATAAAATATGGGAGGGTCGAAATGCCTTTTAAATCTTTCTAATGGTATTTTTGTTACTAGCCTTTAAATATGGTTTACATGTGGTGAGACTTTTAATGTGATGACATTTAATATTTTCTTTCCCAAAGGGTCGTCACAGTGACAATACCTCGCCTTTTGCTTTATCGTTTAAGTATATTGCATTGATTGCCGCTGTCGCTTTTATCATTTTTATTACGGTTACAACTCATTGCTTCAAGAAAATCAGGTAGGAAAATCTATTTTCTGTAGCTGTAGACTGTAGCTCACCTGTCTAAGTGAATATCCATACTGCGTTACATTTCTACATCATGATAGATTTTGTCGACTGAACGTTCAAAACTCTGGACTGCAACTTTATTTTACAACCATTTCTGCTGCAACTTCAAAATTGATGAGAAGGACAAGTGAAATTATTTGGAATATGTTTAGCTATAATCTTGTTTTCACAACGACAACTCAAAAATATCAGCGAGGATTCCAATGTGCTTGTCCATGCTGCAAAACTGTGCAATTCCAGACTACAATTCTTCATATCCATTGATTTTGGAAAAATATTATTTCATGGAATGTGAGCATCACTGGAGAGGCTAATGCCCACTCCTAATTGTCCCTGAAAAGATGTGAGCCACCTTCTTGAACTGCTGAAGTTCCTGCAGTGTAGGTACACAGTGCTGTTGGGAAGGAAGTTCCCGGATTTAGACCCAGTGACAATGAAGGAATGGTGATTTAGTTCCAAATGAGATTGGTGTGTGACTCGGGCGGTATGTTGCAGGTGGTGGTGACCCTATGCATCTGTTGCCCTTGTCCTTGGTGGTACAGGTCGTGGTTTTGGAAGGTGTTGTTGAAAGAGTCTTCGTAAGTTGTTGCAGCGCATCTTGTTGAGACACATTGCTGCCATTGTGTATCAGTGGAAGAGGGAGTGAATATTGAAGATGGTAAATGGGTTGCCAATCAAATGGTCTGTGTTGTCCTGGATGACGTCAAGTTTCTTCAGTGTTGTTCGAGCTGCACTTGTCCAGCCAAGTGGAGAGTATTCCATCACATCCTGACTTGTGCCTTTTAGAGAGTGGACAGGCTTTGCGGAGTCAGGAGGTGAGTTACTCAACACAGAATTCCCAGTGTCTGACCTGCCCAGGTAGCCACAGTGTTTATATGACTGGTCCAGTTCAGTTTCTGGTCAATAGTAACTATAAGATCCAGGGTAGCGACCACGAGGAAGCGATGTTGGAATGGAACATCAACTACACGCACTTCTCCCTGAAGGGACTCCCTCGCCCCGCCCACAGCCGGGCCGGGGTTTTTATGTCCCAGGGCTCTCCTGGTTAAGGGTTTCGCCCCAACCCCCTGACTGGTGAAGATGGTATTTGGGTGAGGCCAGAGGGAACCTAATGGTCCAAGCCCCAGGCCCTCCAGTTGGGTTATAGCAACCCCACCATGTCTGGCACGTTGTCCATTTTGACAGCTGGAGGGACCTGGTCCTTAGTCCATTTTGCCCTGGGCTGCCTTTCAGACATCCGCTGTGTCGGATGTGGAGGTGTGTAACGCACTGAAGAGCGGCCTTTTCAGGCCTAGTATTAGAGTGGCTCCACATCGCTGGGACCAGGAACTGCCACTGGATCCGCGATGATTCCGGTCGGCTGTGTCTCCATGTCCGACTCCGGATCTGAGGAATTGGCTTCCTGCATCTGCAAGTCGTGGAGTATGCACACTTCAGGAGATGGTAACGGGTGCTGTGTCGGGGAGGAGGTACCACTGGCCTTGGAACCTCCGGCCAACTTTTGAGTACCACTGTGGAAGTGGTCCACGTGCCTGTTTGATTCCCTGCCCTGTGCTTGTCATAATATACAGCAGTATATCATGGTACAGACACATACACTCGACCAATCAACATGCACAAACACCGCAGCCAATCACCAGTTAGAATACACACACTATAAAGGCAGAGGGCATCACTTTTCCCGCTCATTCTAGATGCTACCTCTCAGAAGCACAAGAGCTCATCAAGTTTAGTACAGACTCACACCACGTGCTGAGAGATTCAACTAGTTTGGACAAGCACATGTCTCTAGTTAAACTAGCATCATTTAAACCCACAGTTCTCGTATGTCTATTATTTTTATAAGTAGTTAATAAAATAGAGTTGAACCTTCATCAGTGTTGGTGGCATATGTTAGCTTTGCAAGTCTACACTGCCCAACACTTCAGTGCTCGCACCGAGTAGGAGACCGGTCCAGACTGTTTCACCACAATCCCCGGGATCCGGAAGGCACCAGTGAAATTTTGCACATAGACCGCATCGCCAGCGATGAATTCCCGGATGGGCCTGGTTTGTCTTGAGTCGGGGCATTCCTGCCCACAGTGGACTTTTCCGCCAATGCCAGACAGCATTGGAGAACCAGAGGTCTGCTTCCACGTGCCCAACTTGAAGGTTTGTACCCCCCACCCAGCCAATTCATTGGATGCTGGGTGGTAGGGATCGGTCCTCAAGTGGTGAATGCCATTTGTCCGGAGGAAATCCCTGATCTCGGAGCTGGTGAAGGCCATCCATTATCCATCCTCCGGGCTAGAACAGCTCTGATGCCACATGGTGAGGCGTCGCAAGTCAGCAAAAGTGGCTCCAACGGGTCAAAATGTGTCAAATGTCACGAGGAGAAGAGTTGCCGTTTCACCTCGTTGGAAGCCAACTGTTGCGGTGGGTCCAAAAACCATCTCTGGCCCTTACAGCAAGTGTGACTGAGCCAACACAGTCTCCAGATGTGGGATAAACTTCCCATAACAATTTTGCATCCCCAAAAAGGAACGGAGTTCCACCGGGGCCTTTGGTACGGGGGCCTGCCGGATTGTCCTCAATTTGTCATCGGCCAGATGCAACCCATAACAGTCCACTCCATAGCTGAGGTAGACTACCTCCCGGGCGTGGAACAAGGGGCGGAATTCTCCGACCCCCCGCAGGGTCGGGGAATCACCCGGGGCCTTCGTAAATCCCACCCCCACCGTGGCCGGAATTCTCCGCCACCCGGGAATCGGCAGGGGCGGGAATCGCGGCCTGCCGGTTGATGGGCCCCACGTGGCAATTCTCCGGCCCGCGATGGGCCGAAGTCCTGCTGCTGTCAGGCCTCTCCCGCCAACGTGGTTTAAACCACCTCTGTGCCGACAGGAACAGGTGGCGCGAACGCCCGGGGTCCTGGGGGGGGGGGGGGGGGGGCGATTGGACCAAGTGGTGTGCCCCCATGGTGGCCTGGCCCGCGATTGTGGCCCACCGATCGGCGGGTGGGCCTGTGCCGTGGGGGCACTCTTTTTCTTCCGCCGCCACCACGGGCTCCACCATGGCGGAGGCGGAAGAGACCCCCTCCACCGCGCATGCGCCGGTGGTGACATCAGCGGCCGCTGATGCTCCGGCGCATGCGCGGACTCACGCCAACCGGCGAAGGCCTTTCAGCCAGCCCCGACGCCGATTGGCGGGGCGTCAAAGGCCGTTGGCGCCAGTCGTCGGAGCGGGAGCCACTCCGGCACGGGCCTAGCCCCTAAAGGTGCGGAGAATTACGCACCTATGAGGAGGCCCAACGCCGGAGTGGTTGGCGCCACTCCGCTACGCCGGGACCCCCCGCCGGGTAGGGGAGAATTTCGCCCAAGAACTTTTCTCTGCATTGTCTGATCCCTGCTGCCTCAAATCATTAAAGTACGTTTGCGATGTTTGGCATAGGTTCACGGTCTGATGACCCAGTAATCAAAATGTCATCCAGGTAAGCCTCGACTTGTGCTAACCCCGAAGTATGTTTTCCATAACCCTTTGGAAAATGGCACAGGGGGACGATCCTCCAAAAGATATGTACACGCGTGTTGACCAACACGTAATTCCATGAATCTGGGTCCAGACCAGCTGTAAGTAGGCATGGCTCATGTCCATTTTTGTGAAGGTGCGTCCCCCGCTGAGCCGTGCGCACATGATTTTGATCTGGGTACCGGATGGCAGTCCAAATGGGAGGCATGGTTCACCATCATTTTGTAGTCCCTGTGCAACCTGACTGTACCACCAGTCTTCATAACTGGCACTATTGGTGCAGCCCAATCTGCGAACTGTACTGGGTGGGTGATCCACAACTATTCGAGTCTCTCCAACTCTGCATCCACTTTTGATTTTAAGGCATAGGGAACGGGACATGCGCGAAAATATCGCAGCTGGGCCGCGTAGTCCACGAACATCTTTGCGGTGGTTCCCCAGGTCATACTGAAGCCCTCCTTATAGATGACCGAATGTTTGGCCAGTGCCATGTCCGGCTATCAGGGTACATCTAGCACACCTGCTGCCAATCCAACCAGGGGCACTTTAGGCAGTCGCGCCCCAGCAAGCTGGGCCCTGTCCCTCAGACCACCACCAATGGCACATTGCAGACTGTTGCTCCCGTGTGTGTTGCCAATTTTGTGTCTGTATTCTGTAGCTCCAATGGTCAGATACTGTGTCGATTGTGGCCGAATGTGCGCCGGCTCACCTTGGAAACTGCGGCCCCAGTATCCAGTTCCATTAGGGAACCCATTTATCCGGATGGTGAGACCAATCAGTGCCACCCTTGGTGCTGCAATACAATGCACGTGCTGGTGGTTTCCTAACTCGGCTACAAAATGTGTCTTTCCCCGGGGTGGTTGTACACGGCCGGGTGGCGAGTGGGTAGGATTTTCTTCAGGCATTGCTCTATTCAACCCTTTCAGGCACTGGCACATCTACCCTTTTGGATGGGGTCCACCTGAGTGCGGGGACCATTGGCACGATACTCAGGAGCCCGCCACGGACAATCCAGATCTTGGGAAGGGCGACCCCTCTGGCGAGTTTGGAACATCCACCCAGCGAGGGCGGAGGGAGGGGGGAGGGGATCCACGCTCCCTCTGGCACCCAGGCTGAAGACGGCCATCCCATCCTCGTCGCCAGTGTAAGATTCAGGCAAGCAACCACGAGGAAACATGGTGGATTGAAACAAAAAGGTTTAATAAGACTTACTCAACTACACACACTCTGAAGGGTCTCCCACGCCCAGCCCACAGTCGGGTCGGTGTTTTTATGTTCCAGGGCTCCCCTGTTTAGTCCCCCTCCTCCCACATCGGGGAAGATTGTATTCAGGTGAGACCACAGGGAACCTAACCGTCCAAGCCCCGTGCCTCCGGTCAGGTCCAACAATTACAAGGATGTTGATAGTGGGAGATTCAATGATAGCAATGTCACTGAATGTCAAAAAGATACGGTTGGATTCTCTCTTGTTGGAGACGATTATTGCTTGGCACTTATGTGGCACGAATGTTACTTACCACTTTTCAGCCCAAGCCTGAATGTAGTACAGGCCTTGCTGGATATGAACACAGACTGCTTCGGTATCTTAGCAGTTGAGAATGGTGCCTACGTTGTGCAATCATCAGCAAACATCTCTAATCTTGATCTAATGATGGAGGGAAGGTCATGGATGAAACAGGTGAAGACGGTTGGGCCTAGAACATTACCCTGAGGAACTCATGCAGTGATATCCTGGGATTGAAATGATTGACCTCCAACAATCATGACCAGCTTCATTTGTGTCAGGTATGACCCCAACCAGGGGAGAGTTTCCCCCCTGATTTATTTGCTTGGGCTCCTTGATGTCATTCTTGGTCAAATGCTGCCTTGATGTCAAGAGTAATCATTCTCACATCATCTCAAGTTCAACTCTTTTGTCCATCTTTGGACCAATGCGGTAATAAGGTCAGGAGCTGAATGGCCCTGCCGGAACCCAAATTAAGCATCAGTTCAGCAGGTTGTTGCTGAGTAAGTGCTGCACGCAAGCTACCGACAAGTCTCCATCACTTTACTAGGCTGGTTTAACACAGTGGGCTAAATAGCTGGCGTATAATGCAGAACAATGACAGCAGCGCGGGTTCAATTCCCGTACCAGCCGTACCAGCCTCCCCGAACAGGCGTCGGAATGTGGCGACTAGAGGCTTTTCACAGTAACTTCATTGAAGCCTACGTGTGACAATAAGCGATTATTATTATTTTGATCAAGTCTGATGCGGTGGTAATTGGCCAGTTTGGATCTGTCCTGCTTTTTGTATGGAACATACTTGGGTAATTTCCTTCATGTCTGGGTAGATGTCAGTGTTAAAGCATGGGCAGGGGCACGGCCAGTTAATGTTGGTTGATATTTAACTATGGCTGTATTTCAGCAATTTTGCATGATGGATTCTCGCTATGTATGAGGAGTGAATGCATCAGGGGTTTTACATGTAAATGTGAACTAATTGCAAACATTAATCTTTCAGCTTACTCCCAAAATTGTCCATTTATTCTTGAAAGCTAGTTGAAAAGATTCATCTTCAGAATCCTGGGGCGGGATTCTCTGATCCCCACCGCCCCCCGCCGGGTTGGAGAATCACCAGGGGCCGGCGTCAATCCCGCCCCTGCCGTGTCCTGAATTCTCCACCACCAGAGATTCGGCAGGGGCGGGAATCGCGCCGCGCCGGTCGGCGGGCCCCACCCCGGCGATTCTCCGGCCCGCGATTTGCCGAAGTCCCGCCGCTGTCAAGCCTCTCCCACTGGCGTGGATCAAACCACCTACCTTACCGGTGGGAGCAGGCGGGGCGGGTGGGCTCCGGGGTCCTGGGGGGGGGGGGGGGGGGGGGGTGCGGGGCGATCTGGCCCCGGGGGGTGGCCCCACGGTCGCCTGGCCCACGCAGGGCCCACCGATCAGCGTGCGGGCCTGTGCTGTGGGGGCACTCTTTTCCTTCCGCCTTCGCCATAGTCTTCACCATGGCGGAGGCGGAAGTGACCCCCTCCCCTGCGCATGCGCGGGGATGGCGTCAGCAGCCGCTAATGCTCCGGCGCATGCGCAGACTTCCGCCGGCTGGCGAAGTCCCTTCGCCCCGGCTGGCGTGACGCCAAAGGCCTTCCACGCCAGTCGGCGGAGCACCAACCACTCCGGCGCGGGCCTAGCCCCTCAATGTTAGGGCTTGGCCCCGAAAGGTGCGGAGACTTCCGCAGCACCTCTGCTAGTACAGCACTCCCTCAGTACTTTACTGGGGTGTCAGCCGAGATCAGGGGCTCCAGTCTCTGGAGTGGTACATGAACCCACAACCTTTTTTTCCCACAATTTCAAAATAAAGAATCTTCAACAATGGCAACATTAGATTTGTCATCCGAGCATGAAGATCCAAATCAGACAGTATTATTGGACAAGGATGAACTAATAAAAATATGTCCCAGGAGAGGAGCAGGTCTCAAGCCCCAGCTCACGAGAGAAGTCAGGGCCGGGATTCTCCCCTACCCGGCGGGGCGGGGGGTCCCGGCGTGATGGAGTGGCGTGAACCACTCCGGTGTCGGGCCTCCCCAAAGGTGTGGAATTCTCTGCACCTTTAGGGGCTAGGCCCACGCCGGAGTGGTTCCCGCTCCGCCAGCCGGCGGGAACAGCCTTTGGCGCCCCGCCAGCTGGGGCCGAAAGGACTCCGTCGGCTGGCGGAAGTCCGCGCATGTGCCCGAGCGTCAGTGGCTGCTGACGTCATCCCAGCGCATGCGCAGGGGAGGGAGTCTCTTCCGCCTCCGCCATGGTGGAGACCATGGCGAAGCCGGAAGAAAAAGAGTGCCCCCACGGCATAAGCCCGACCGCCGATCCGTGGGCCCCGATTGCGGGCCAGGTCATCGTGGGGGCACCCCCTGGGGCCAGATCGCCCCGCACACCCCTCAGGACCCCGGTGCCCGCCCGTGCCGCCAATCCCGCCGGCACCAAAGGTGGTTTAATCCACGCCAGCGGGAAAGGCTTGTCAGCGGCGGGACTTCGGCCCATCACGAGCCTGCGAATCGCCGGGGGGGGGGGGGGGGGGGGGGCTGTGGCAACCGGCGCGATTCCCGCCCCCGCCGATTCCCGGGTGGTGGAGAATTCGGGACATGGCGGGACTGAAGCCGGCCCCGGGCGATTCTCCGACCCGGCAGGGGGTCGGAGAATCCTGTCCCTGATGTTCAACCAGTCCCTTCCCATAAGGCTAGATCTTTGCCCTTCAACAATAACTTAGGCAGGACTGGCTTCTTGTCTCCTGTAAGCCACTGATATCTCCACAGTCCCGAGGATTTTGAGGGTCTCACCCACAAACGTTGCTAACTGTGCTTTGTTGCTGCTCAGCTGTGGGACCTGGGTTCCCGCCCGGATATAATCAAAGGTCTGCTCACCCACAACTGTCACCAAAGCCCCGCCATGTTTATATTTTATGTTTTGTGTTCACTTTGAAAATAATTTTGACAGGATCCGTTTTGTTCACCTGGACAATGTTTAGTCAATACATGATGTGTTCCTCCTCAGAGCACCCCCCCCCCCCCCCCCCGCCCCCCCCAAACTTGGGAAAGTGGCTGCGTGGACTGATGCTGTGGCTGCTTGTTATTCTCTGCATTGCCACGGCCTTTTCACCCGGCAATGTGCTTGGATGTGGCCCCGACAATTGCATTGGAAACTCACAAACTCCCGACAAGGACAATTGTGGTGATGGTCCCTCCTGCAATGATCGCAGTCAATCTCAACTCCGGGTTGATGACCCAACTGCTCCTCTATCCTTTGACTTTGGTCCGGTACACAAGACATGTCTGGTTCTCTGTTGTGCCCGTTGATCCTGCCATTCATCTCACGGCCATACCGCCCACACTAAATTTACTTACCTTTCAACCACATTGTGAAGTTCGCTGCTGCTCTTTTGGGCGCACTCCATCACTAGAGTGGTCTCAATCGCTTTCTCCAGCATTATTGTGGTCTCAGCCAGGAGATTCTTATGGATATTGAGATTCTAGATCCCACAAACCAACCGGTCATGAAGTATGTCGTTAAGAGAGGTTCCGAAGTTGCAGTGCTCAGCAAGCTGTCGAAGTCTGGATAGAAAGACCATGATGGACTCTTCAATGTCCCTACTGCTGAATTAAACTTATATCACTGAAGAATGATTGAGGACCTGGGTAAAATGTTCCTTCACCAGTTTGACCACCTGGTTGAAGATCTTGAGGTCTGGTGTATCAGGTCATGTCAGATTCCTTATCAACTGGTAGATTTAAAGCACACAAACTGTCAGAAGTATCACCTGTTTATCTTCACCAGTGATCTTGGTTGCAGTGAAGAAGTAACAGAGTTGTTCTATATCCTCAGCCCCCTACTTAAACGTTTCCAATTTATCTATGATCGAGATTTTAACTCACTTTTAGCATCGAATAGCTGACTCCCAACTCCGGGAATTTTCTGGACCTTTTCTTCCCTCTTTGCGTACATAGCTCCACTGCTGCGATCAAAGCCTTTACCTTGTCACCAATGTGGTGGTTCGAGACAGGCATGCTGGATGGTTCCAGTGTAAACCAAAAGTAGTTTATTGTAGAAGACAGAAAGCGAATATGATACAGCCACAGAGCAACTACAGACAGGTGTGAATTCCCCAGCTCCGGGTTTCATTCTGCCCAGTTCATCAGATCACCAGCTGTCATGTTATTGGTTATGGTTTGCACGATTGACCCCAGACCAGTCACATGGGATGCTGAGGCACCCCCCTTAAAGTGGTCACGCTATCCCATGTACTTTGAGATTTAATAGGCCCATTTGCAGTTCCACTCCTTTCTTTAGCAGAGGTTGGGTCTATTGGCCCGAAGAGTGATGTACTTACTGGAAGCCCAGATAAACCTCTGAACACTTGTAGCCATCCCAGATGGCCACCTGCAAAGGACCATGGGAATTATGGCCAACCCAGGACTCAGACAGACTCAGAGCTTGTGTGTGTATTTGCAACCCAGGTAGTTAGATGCAATCAAAACCCCCGCTCATTTGCATTCTAATGGCCCATTTCCCCGGAACAAAAGAACTGTACTCAGGAAACTGATACAGATATAGACTAATCCGCGCCACTTCCTTTACTCAGGGAGCCTAAACAGCCAAGGTCAGGACACGCCCAGCCATCAAGGCACCCGCCCCTTTATTGGCCAAAATCGAAGGCAGTGATCGAAGCCTGTCAAATTATTGGGTCCAAGTTAAGGACCGCCCCAAAGAGCGCAAAATCCCAGAGGGATAAGAAGAGACACAGCCATGTGCTCGGTCTCTCTTGGATCCGGCCTATGCCAACCCAAGTGCAGCAAAACGACCAGACAGACAAATTCAAGACCAACAATCGCTACCAGACGGATGAGCCCAGCAGAAACAGAGCCACTTCTTCCACCCAGTCACGCAAGATCCGGACAAAGGCCTTGTCCATCGGCATAGAGTCGGTTGCCCTAAAGTTAAGTATAGGTTATTGTAGTTGTTAGGTGCACTTTAACTTGTAGTGTTTTGTGTTGCATGTCGAAGTAATCCTTGTGTGTAAAGAAACCATCTTTGAACTTGAACTCACTAACTGGTTGTGTGGTCCTTTGATCGATATCCGGTAATGCCTTGTGGCAGTATCATTTGATACCTGGTGACTCTAAAGAGCATCATTATTAATTGGCAACATTACTCCGGAGCCGATTAGCAACATTATTGGCGACTCTGGCGGCAATTGGCAACATTATTGGCGACCTCTGACGGGACTCTAATTAGAAGTGATTTTGTCACTCCGAGAGAACCCAAAAACTTTGAAATCCAATTGCGTGAAAGAGAAAGAACCACAAGTGCAAACCTATATGGACAAAATCACCGAATTTCATAAGTGTGTACTAACCTGCATGCATAATAACAGGGATATAAGGTAAACTCGTTAGTTTGTGTCAAAACTATTGAGGGAATTGTGAACCGGCAAATAGCTTAGGCCATATCCACAGTTCAAATTGCCGCCTTATCCCCCTGACCCAAATTAAAGGTAGGGAAAGAGAAATCAAAGTAGTGCAAGAGAGATTAATGGTAGGAAACAGAGACTAAAAATAGAGCAAGAGAGATTAGAAGCAATGGCCACAAAAGTGATGGAACATTTAATGAACCCACAGGAACCCGAGGTCACAGCGACCAACCAGAGCAGACCAGTGCCCCATATGGGAAGAAGAGTTGAGGAAGTATTTAAAGGGGAAAGGATGGCCCCTTTGGTCTGATGTTTCTTCAAATGAAGAGTCAGGTCCAGGAAACATAGGACAAACCTGGTGGGACAACCTAACCGAGGTGCATAAGAAAAATGCAGCTAAAGTGCGAAAGCCGATGGCAATAGTGTCCTGTTTGGCACAGTTGCGAGGCACAGAGGAGATCGTGAGGATGCTCCGCAGGCAGCTAGTTGAGAAAGAAGAAAAGAATATGGGAAGCAATAGTGAAAGTGAAAAGATTATTAAGCAACTCTGGGATCATTTGGCAGCTAAAGATAAAGAGATGGCTGATGTCAAACAGGTACACCAATCTTGTTTAGTTCACCTTAGCAGCTTTCTGACACAATACGATAAAGCCTACCAAGATACACAATGTGCAGTCTTGGTACGAGAAGAGACAGAACAGCAGGTAGCACAGTTAACAAGACAATGCACGGATTTAAAGGTAGCTTTACGAGCGCTCTATAGCTCCACTACAGAATAAAGGCAGAGCACAGTAGACCACACGAAATGTAGACAACAAATAGAGAAGTTGCATTCACTGCTTTCAGTGCAAAACGGATTTAGAGATTTGGATGAGGAAGGTGCCCCCAATTGGCAAGAACTAAATGAAATCGCCCATAGATATGTGGAGAACACAGAAAATCATAATAGAGCCCCCCAGCCCCAAAAAGGAAAGCACCTGCACCACCGACAGCACACACCCCCATGAATCCGGTCACCACACAGCGCAAGTCATCGGATCGGGAGGAGCCCGATTGCGTTTACACCACCCCATTATCCATCACCCAATTGAGAGATGCCTGCGCTAAAATTGATCCATTCGAACCCACCGCAGACCCACATAATTTCTTTGAGAGAGTACACCAGCAAAAGGTTCTGTCAGGTCTAGACGAAAGGGAGGAAGTTAAACTTATAGAAATGAGCCTTGACCAGTCCGTCAGCACAGCTTTGCCAGAACCCCAAAATGTAGGAGGAGAAACCCTACAGGAGATAAAAACGGCCATTTTAGATGTGAGTGGGTACAACACGGGAGACCGAGTAGAAGGTTTAAACCACTGTTGGCAAAAGAAGGGAGAGCATCCGACCGCCTTTGCAGGTCGTCTTTGGATCCATTATTTTGGGATTTGAACCGCGCACACTTAGATAACGACGACACCACTAAATGGTCCCGCACTTTAGTCTCCCACGCCACAGAAGCAGGTCAAAAGGCTTGTGTGAATTACGACCCCGCAGACTCCACACACAGTGAAGTTTGGCTTTTAAAGCGACTCTCCAGGGCTTTGGAATAATCCCTACACTGGAAGGCAGATCAGGAACAGATAGAAGCAAATATGCACCCAGTTAGAACTAACCAGGATCCAGCATGGATAAATGAGGGTAGACATGAAGGACAGCACCCCAGAGCACAGGCACCACGAGGTTGCTATAATTGTGGACACATGGGACATTACGTCCGCGAATGCCGACAAAACCCCCCGTCCAGCAACGCCACCAACTAGGCCCCCCACCAAGGAACAATGTCAGGCGGGACTATGAACATAGGATTTGCTCAGTAGGAGACTATTGGTTTGATCCGCAAACAATTAATACAGACCTGACAATTAGAGAGGTCCTCTGAAAACATAAAGCTTCCTTCGCCCAACACAAACACGATTGTGGGAAGATTCCAGGAATGGTCACAATTTCAGGACCCGATCCTAAGCCACAGAAACAATACCGTTTCCCACAGCAAGGCGAGGGTGAGATTTCAAAAGTCATCAATAGCTTATTAGATCAAGGAGTAATTCGGCTGTTAGCCTCAACAAATAATGCCCCAATTTAGCCCGTGAAAAAACCTGATGGTTCTTGGTGACTGACAATCAACTATCGAGAACTTAACAAGGTCACCCCTTTAGCAGCCCCCACCATTGCCATGAGTCCCAAGAACATGCTCAAGTAGGGAGTACAGGCAAAGTACTTCACAGTGCTGGACATCAGAAATGGCTTTTGGTACATCCCGCTAGACAAGACCTGTCAATATAAGTTTGCGTTCACATTTCAAGGGCAGCAGTATACGTGGACATGCCTCCCGCAAGGATTCCACAACTCCCCCTCCATTTTCCACCTACAATTGGCCAACGGACTTTCCAAATTCTCCCGCCCCAAGTGCCTTATACAGTATGTGAACAACTTACTCCTACAGACAGACACATAGGAAGAGCATGTACAGCTCCTATCGGAATTACTTGGCCTCCTACAATCCATTGGATGCAAGGTCAACCCCCAAAAAGCCCAGATCTTAAAAGAAAAGGTTCTTTACACAGGCATCATTATCACCCATGGGAAGAGAGAGATTGAACAGAAGCGAATTGAGTCAATAGTTAAATTGCCCATGACCCACAATATCACTGCACTCCGGTCATTCTTAGGATTAGGTGGATATTGTAGGAACCATATAGATGGTTTTGCCACAGA
Organism: Scyliorhinus canicula; assembly: GCF_902713615.1. Classification (NCBI taxonomy): domain Eukaryota; kingdom Metazoa; phylum Chordata; class Chondrichthyes; order Carcharhiniformes; family Scyliorhinidae; genus Scyliorhinus; species Scyliorhinus canicula. The sequence goes on along the minus strand of NC_052154.1, from coordinate 73,759,612 downwards.
AACAGCCCCACTCTCACAGCTCCTTAAAAAGAATGCCCCATGGGAATGGCTTCCTCAGCACACAGACGACATTGATGAATTAAAACGCGCCCTAGGCACAGCCCCCGCTTTACAAGTTCCAGACCCAGACTTGCCCTATGCCATAGAAGTGGCAACCACCGACCAAACCCTATCAGCAGTACTCCAACAGGAAAGAACTCCCGCAAAGCAGCATGGACGGAATCATCGCGCTCCTGGGATCCAAATAGCCCATGACTGGAAAGGGATCCACAAATGGAACCTCACCAGCCTGACGGAGGAAGTTAAGAAGGACCTGCAAAGATGGAACACACTCCCGCTCTCCCTCGCGGGGAGAGTCCAGACGATCAAAATGAACGTACTGCCCAGGTTCCTCTTCCTGTTTAGATCCATTCCGATCCACATCCCCAAGGCCTTTTTCAAAGCGCTGGACAAACTTATCATGGCGTTCGTATGGGGGGATAAAAATGCTAGGATCCCAAAGAAGGTCCTACAAAAAACAAAATCCAGGGGGGGGCTAGCCCTCCCGAATCTACAATTCTACCACTGGGCGGCAACAGCCGAGCGAGTAAGGGGATGGATCTAGGAGCCAGAAGCCGAGTGGGTACGTGCGGAGGAGGCCTCCTGCATGGGGACCTCCCTCCGGGCCCTCGCCACGGCAGCACCCCCATCCCCACCCAAAAACACTCCAGCAGCCCAGTGGTGACAGCCACCCTCCAATCCTGGAACCAACTGCGGCAGCAATTTGGCCTGACCAAAATGTCGGACAAGGCTCCCATCTGCAACAACCATAGGTTCACACCAGCACTGACTGACGCCACCTTCAAAAGGTGGAGGCAGGACGCGGGGACACTGACAGTCAGGGACCAATACACGGACGACAGGATCGCAACACTGGACGAACTGACAGAGAAATTTCAGCTAGCTGGGGGGAACGAGCTACGGTACCTGCAGCTCAAAAACTTCCTACGAAAGGAGACAAGGATGTACCCACAACCGCCACGACAGACACTACTGGAAGACCTACTGGACGCAAGTATCCTAGAGAAAGGGAACTGTAGCGACATGTATGACCGACTGGTAGAAAGGGACGACACCGTACTGGACGCAACAAGAAGGAAATGGGAGGACGACCTGGGGATGGAGATAGGGTAGGGACTCTGGAGCGAAGCACTGCATAGGGTCAACTCCACCTCCACGTGCGCAAGGCTCAGCCTGACGCAACTAAAAGTGGTACATAGAGCCCACTTAACGAGAAACCGTATGAGTAGGTTCTTCCCGGAGGCGGAGGACAGATGTGAACGGTGCCAAAGAGGCCCAGCCAACCACGCCCACATGTTCTGGTCTTGCCCCAGACTTGTGGAGTACTGGACAACCTTCTTCGAGGCTATGTCCAAAGTGGTGGGGGTGAGGGTGGAGCCATGCCCGATAGTGGCGGTCTTCGGGGTTTCAGACCAGCCAGATCTATTCCTGGGGAGGAGGGCGGACGCCCTTGCCTTTGCCTCCCTGATCGCCCGCCGTAGAATCCTGTTTGGCTGGCAGTCAGCAGAACCGCCCAGAGCTGCAGACTGGCTGTCCGACCTCTCAGAATCTCTCCAAATGGAGAAAATCAAATTCGCCATCCGAGGGTCGGACGACGGCTTCCACAGAACGTGGGAGCCATTCATGCAATTGTACCGGGACCTGTTTGTGGCCAACGAACAAGAGGAAGAATAGTCGGGTGGCCATGAATCAGGGGAAAATGGATGGGAATCGGGGGAAGGTTGCCGGGAGGAGGGGAGGGGGAGGGGGGGCTACGGGTTCGTTATGGGGGTTTGATGGCTAGCTAAGGCCCAAAACCAAACTGTAAATAAATGCCAATAAACATGTGCCTCGGCCATATTGGGGAATGTAAAATATGTATGCCGGCTAAAGGGGGGAGGCCACAGTTATTATTACGAAGATGCTTACCTGTAAATATATATGTTAATTTTTGCGTGTTCTTTTTTTTTTTCTCTCCCTCTCTAACAATTTGTAATTTGTTCAATATAAAACATGAAAACTGAATAAAAAACATTTATAAAAAAATGTTTTTTTAAAAAGGAAAGAAATGACTGCTTAGGACCCGTAGCCTATGCTTCACGAATTTTGGATCCCGTAGAGCAAGGATTTACAGCCTGCGAACAGCACTTGCTTGCAGTCTTTTGGGCAGTACAGTATTTTGCATACATCACAAGCCTTAACCCAGTAACGATTCTAACCGAGCACACCCTAATGCAGCTATTGTTAGATGGTAGGTTAAAGGATGGTTCAGTCAGCCAGATTACAGCAGCTCGCTGGACACTGTTGTTACAAAGAAGGGACATTACAGTCAAACGTACAAAGACCCAAATATTTCTAGCAGATAACCTTCAGTATGCAGGGACCCCACATGTGTGACAGATCATAGCAGCCCAACACCACACAGGACCCTTTATTCCGAAGTCACTGCACACACGAGCAGGCAGTAAAACGCAGAATCTACACACCATAGACAACGCTTTATGAAATGAAAATTGCTTATTGTCACAAGTAGGCTTCAAATGAAGTTACTGTGAAGATTTATGTAGACGGTTCCTCCACCATTGAAAATGGAAAGAGAATAAACGGTTTTGGAATTTATGTAGAAGACTCACAGGGATGCGCATTAGAGGAAATATCTTTAAAATTGCCCGGCCACCTAGGATCACAAGCAGCAGAACGAGCAGCCCAAGCATATGTAGTGCAGCACCCCGTCCTTTCGAACCCCCACAGACATACATTCGGACAGTTTATATGTGTGCAATAGCTTGACAGAATTCCTGCCCCTGTGGGAATCTTGAGGATTCGTATCCGCTGATGGTAAACCCCTACCCTCAGCCCCACTGTTGAACACATTCTAAAGACCACACGTACTGTATTATTAAAGTGAGAAGCCATCATCGTTCCTCCCTACCCGGTAATATAAAGGCAGACGCCTTAGCTAAGTCAGGATATCGCACGGTCACTTTTGGCAACCCCCCCCCCCCCCCCCCACCCCTTCAAGTAAACCGATACATGCAGTCCAGATTTCTGAGACCAATACCGAGGATCTATCCCAGGCCCAAAAGGCAGACGACACTTTCAAACAAGTTTTAGACGGTAACTTCCCAGCCCCCTACAACAAATGCAAGGACTCACTGACGGTACAGGACGGTATAGTTTTGAAAAATGCAATTTATGTGGTCCCCACCCAGGACAGAAACCAGATAATTTACAAGTTTCATGATGGACACGACCATCGGGGATAGACAGTACCATTGCCCATTTAAGACCTTTGTGCTGGTGGCCCGATTTAAAAGCAGACGTCACGCATTATGTTGAGAATTGTTTAATCTGTGTACAGAACAATCCTGAAAGGTACTCCAAGAAGGGACAATTGAGACACACCTGACCTGTTATTGGCCCTTGGTCAAATTTGCAACTCAACTACATTGGCCCCCTCCCCCCTTGCAGAAATGGTTTCAAATACATATTAGTGGTAATCAACACCTTTACAAAATGGGTAGAAGCATTTCCCTCACAGACAAACACTGCAAGGTCACAGCTAAGATTTTGACCCAACAGATATTTACACGCTAGGGTCTGCCCCGCGGCATTGAGTCAGACCAAGGTTCCCATTTCACCGGCAGAGCCATGCAAAATGTCCTAACGATTTTTGGAATCAAACAAAAATTTCATATCGCGTATCACCCCCAAAGCGGCCTTGTTGAGAGAATGAATCGCACTTTAAAAGCGACCATTAGAAAGATGATGCCACAGAATAATACCACATGGGACACAGTTCTCCCATTTGCCCTTATGTTTATTCGGAACACCATTTCCAGTTCCACAGATTTCACCACCAACACTCTCATGACCGGAAGGCCCATGAAGGGAATTGAATATTTATTAGGTCTCGATTTGGCAAGCCCCACAGTCACCGCCCTCACCCATGAAAAAGCAGTCCAACAAGTCACAGACAATATTAAAGCAGCATAGCTTGCTGCAGCTGTCCGACTAGGCATTGGAAGGAAGCAGAGTAAAGCCGGTTTTGACAAAACCGTCCACCCAGTAGAGCACACAGTCGGTCAGCAAGTAATGGTTTCCCAGTTCTTTCCTCTCCCCCAAATTTGCAGGAACCTACTCCATTTCGGACAAAGTAAGCCCCTCTGTGTACATGATAATGTACCCCAATGGTAAAACTGGTTGGTTCCACATCAACCAGCTCAAAGTCTATGGAACCCAATGTAGCCACTCCCACCACATCTCTCTGGCAATAGGAGACAATTCCGTCCCGCCCATTGACAACCTAGTCCAATCCTCCCCCAGCCCTGACAGCACATCCACGCCCACAGGCCCGACCTTGTCTCCGCCCACAGGTACGACATTCCACCTTGAGCTTGACTCTGACGACAGTGCCAGCCTCCCCGAAATGACCCGATCACTGACCACTAGTACAACCTCCCCTGCCCCAGTCACTCCAGCCCCCGGTACCACAACCAAGACATGTTTGGCCCCCTATACCCCCTTCCACAGCCACCGCCACCGCTCGACAACAGTAACTTACCCTTCACTGCCACCACCCGTACGCCTCATGTAAAACAAACCCGTTTTTGGCACCGCAACAACTCTTGTAGACTGGTTAGACATGACGATTCGGATTCCACGACGGCCCACGCAGCCACGGCACAAAAATGGCAGACACAAGTCTGGCAACCTGGAGATAGTGATGATTCAGATTTTGACTCTGGTTATGGTCATCCTTTTACAACGCTTTTTGATACAGAACCCTGAGGTGTCCAGATGATGAGAAAAAGGAGCCGCATAAGAATTACAGTGTCCTACTTTATGATGGAGTCTGCCCGCCTTTTTATTTTCTTTCTTTCTTTCTTTCTTCTTTTTACATGATTTTAATCAATGATGGCCTGACACCCAATTTCTTGATACAGTCATAGTTACTCTTCCAACGCCATTTACTGACCAATGACCGTTGAAGGAACAATTGTTGGATCTCACATGTGTTACAAATTCTTTCCGCTCGTTTAGGTCACCCAGGTAGGGAATAACAGCACTAATCCCCACCCTGCCTGAGGACCCCAAATGCATCCGGTCAGTTGTGGAGCAACGGCATTGATCACCTCCCTACCCGGGGATTCCACCCATTCTTGCCCTGCGCGGCCCACACGCACCTCACGTTCCCATCACATCGAGTACTCTGGAATGATTCCCTACACTTTGCACTGTCTTTGGCAGGTCTTAGTTTTCCCTTCTCTGCTCTTTCATTGTGGTTTAAAGAATGCCCTTTGCCACAGTCTAAACACTCATCCCTTTACCTTCCGCAACCCTCTGGTCGTTCCCCACCTGCTATTTACACATTTGACACACTTGGTTGCCACATACGCTGCTACGTGCGAACTACCTCTGGACCCTGGACGACGAAACTCTATAAAACTGGCCGCCCTAAAATTTGGCTAGTTAAGATTAGCCTCAGCCATCACTGGTTGCAGTAAAGGAAAGGCTGGACAGAGAAACTGTCCGCCCACTCCACGCATCGACCACCAGCTGCGCGAATCTCTGCACTTACAAACAAATTCTTTTTTGGCAATGTCTTGTCTCTCAAAATGTTATTTTTTTTTTAAATGAGGGAGTCACACATGGTGACGATTCTCATGGGTAATTGAAGTTCAGGAGAGAAAGACAAATAAACAACATATTAACTGAAGATAATAACAGATATTATGCTTGCACCCCCAGGAATATACGGAAAACGGAAGACAGAAGACAAGATGAAGAGAGGACTGATGACCTACATTGTGATCATCACTAGAGTTCTACAACTGCGCGCGTTACAAGCCTCTGTACCACACACACCAGCCCCGAACACTGCCACACATGACACCCCTAGCCCGGACACCACACCACACATAGAGATAGACACCTAAACCCCCACTTGGTGTGAAAACATTGCCAAATGGTACCCTCGTTCATACACAATAGAGGCCCTTATGGTAATTTCAATAATCTGCAATGTTATCCAGACACTTAGACTCTGCAAATGGCGAAAAAGAGCCTCCCACTCCCCGATAAATACACTCCGATTCTTTGGATTCTTTGGAATTCACTCAACTCAACACTGTAATCGCTGATAAAAATAAAAACCGAATACCTCTCTAACTTTGATAGATGAAGTAGGAATGTGATGCTGCTGTTTTGAAATCTTGTATTGTTCATGAGTTCATTTTGATATTTGCCAGCAGCATGAGAGAATCTTAGATAGTGCTAGTTAGATATTTAATTGTGCGGAACAGTGAAATGTTTTATAGTGACCCATTAGAAATTATGAATGTATGATGTGTTAATAAAAATATTAGGTAAAAGCTCCAAAAACATAGGACAGAGTAGCGTAGAACCTGTCCTTGACCAAGGGTAACCGGCACACCAGGGATGGATAAGGAATCGACAGTGTGATCCACCACGCTTCGCGTTCAGGATCAAGAGGACAGGATGTAGCCATCTCAGATGGACGCGATCGAAAACTCCACTCGTTTGCATTCTAATGGCCCATTTCCCCAGAAAAAAAGAACTGTACTCAGGTAACCGATACAGATACAGACTAATCGGCGCCACTCCCTTTCTCAGGAAGTCCAAACAGCCAAGGTCAATGACCGCTAAGGACACGCCCAGCCATCAAGGTACCCGCCCCTTTATTGGCCAAAATCGAAGGCAGTGATTGAAGCCTGTCAAATTATTGGGTCGAAGTTAAGGACCGCCCCAAAGAGCGCGAAATCCCAGAGGGATAAGAGACACAGCCAAGGGCTCGGTCTCTCTTGGATCCGGCCAATGCCAACCCAAGTGCATCATAACGACCAGACAGACAGGTTCAAGACCAACGATCGCTACCAGACGGATGAGCCCAGCAGAAACAGAGCCACTTCTTCCACCCAGCCACACAAGATCCGGACAAAGGTCTTGTCCATCTGCATAGAGCTGGTTGCCCTGAAGTTAAGTATAGGTTATTGTAGTTGTTAGGTGTAGTTTAACTTTGAACTTGAACTGACTAACTGGTTGTGTGGTCCTTTGATCGATATCCGGTAAAGCCTTGTGGCAGTATCATTTGATACCTGACAACTCTAAAGAGCATCATTATTAATTGGCAACATTACTCCGGTGCCGATTGGCAACATTATTGGCGACTCTGGTGACGATTGGCAACACACTCCGACAGTCTCAAAACTCTGTCGCAATGTAGAAGATGTGGACAGAAGATGCAGCCCCTTCACTCGCAACAGGGATTTCACATTAAATGTAACTGAGTCAATACACCATCCTTTCGATGAACACACGTTGCCCTCTCCCTAACTCAGGAATTTCAGGTCCAAAATTGTTGTTTCTATTGGCAGAAAATTGTAGTTTAAAGCCCAATAATATGAATAAAGATTAATGAATGTTTGAAACTCATAGTGAGGTGACGCTAATGAAGCCAGTTCACTCTAAAATACATTTTTTTTATTAATTCATGAAATGTGGATGTCGCTGGCTGGGGCAGCATTTGTTGTCCACCCCTAATTGCCCTTGAACTGAATGACTTGCTGGGCCTTTTTACAGAGGACAGTTAAGAGTCAATCACATTGCTGTGGGTCTCGAGTCACATATAGGCCAGACCGGGTAAGGATGGCAGATTTCCCTCCCTGAGGACATTTGAGAACCAGATGGCTTTTTATGAATAGCTGTGGTGGTTTGTTTCCTTTGAAAATATATTTTTTCTTTCAACAGCAAAATGATGCAGCGCTCAGGAAAAAGAGAAGCCCGCTCCAGGCCTTCAGCAACTTAAACAGAATCATTCTGGATAATGCCTCGCATCTTCATTACATTCAGCTGTCAGAGTACTTTTCAAATAGCTAAAAATAATTTCAAAGCTTCTGATAATAAAGAGATACAGGAATGTTACCTTGCAGCCAGATGTGATAATCTCTGTGTAATAATGCTTCATACATGTTTTCCAGTGAAGCCAGTCTCCCTTTTTCAAAACAATTGTTACTGCTGCTGCCTTGCTGAAAAGATGAGGCAGCCCCCTGGAGGGGCGGCAGTGCCGACAATGCAGGATGGGGCAGTGAAGGGAAAATGAAGGTCCAGAGCTCTCACTGGCACAAGTGGGATCCCCGGAAAAAACAAAGGAAAAACAAACACAAACTTTAATTAGCCGTGCGGTGAACCCCACAGCTATCCACTAATGTGCACTAAACTGTTAGAGTTCACCGAGAAAACATTTAGAAATTAAATTCTGCACCGTATAAGCTCCTTAACAAACTGCTTATGGAGCAGAAGGGGTCATTAATTGGTGGTAAGTGGGTTTCCTGTTCCCCCACTCCTCCCAACCCCACCCACTGCTCCATCGAAAACTGAAAACTGTCCTGAAGCCTCAACACCGTGGCTCTTTAAAAATCCAAGTCATGATTTTTAGGGTTCGATGATGTTAAACTTCTGAAACGTTCTGCATTTAGGCCATTGCACTAGAACTGCCAACGGTTTTACACCAAACATTTAGCAGAATCTGCCACAGAAAACTGACACCAAATATTTAGACGATTATATTGGTGTGGTTATATCTGCCACGGTTTATTCACAATAGATGCTAGTATAGGAAAAATTGGGAAAAGTAATTCTGAATTATTTTATATCACAAAGTCCCCCAGCCAGTTGGGAAGACAAATTCATTCAGAACTTTTATCTAATTGGAAAAATTTTAATTTTTACTTTATTTACGTCCGGAAGCATCAGGCCTTATAAAATACAAGCTGGAAATTTATCATGTCTATAATTATATAAACATCACCGAAGTTTCAAATCGACATTAATCACAAACTTCAATATTGTCATTGTCCTCGAGATGCTAAGGTTTTGGAGAGTGGCAGCAGACTGACCCTTTGATTGGAATCAATGACAAATTTAGTAAAAGGAATTTATGCCCAGTTTTAATCCAGTCTCTCCCATCCCGTTAGATTCTGAACACACAGTTCATCCTCCCAGGTCATCTTCCCTCTGTTTGGTTTGTTAAATTCCACTCGATCTTTCTTCGTTTTTATGAGTAAAGCTATTCCCAGAGAATGTGGGCCATTACCCTCACCACAAAATGTCTTGCTTGTCACATTAGTTAGGATCATACTGGCCGATCTGAGACAATAGTTAATATCCTGAGGCGAGATTATTCCTGGCTGCAATATTTGGAATGTTAGGCTTTAATATTGTGTGTAAAGGTCTGAATATGGAAACATGCGAGTTGGCAAGGTTGTACTTAGCAGTAGGGCTTGCACAACATCAGGATGGATTGAGGGAAATGTGAGGTTGAACCTGAATCATGGGCCAATTGGGTGTGCTGTACAGGTTAGAATAGATTATTGATAGAAGTCAGATGATGTTTCTCTATTCACATATGCTACTTGACCTGAATGTTTCCAGCATTTCTGCTTTGACTTTGTTTAACCTGTAGAAAGCCACAGATTTCCAAAGTACACAAGAGGAATCCATGCCTACCAGGATAAGGATTAAATCAGCCTCTCTGCTTATTATGCATTTTGAATTTTTACACTTGTTACAAGCTCAAGATTTAAGTCTTTGCTTAGCTTTTCATTGGTCAACCAATGTGGTATATTTTACCAGCAATCTATAAACTAGTTTGTGGTTTGAAGTAGATTCAACATTTTTATTTAATAGATTTTTGCATTATTTTAATAGATTTTCACATGATATACCATAATTATGTTAAATATTGCTGATGTGCTTTTCTGTAAGTAATATCCGTCGGAAAATGTATCTAAAAACAAATGGTATGATTTATAAAATGATTGGAAATATTGTTTAGAGTTTAAAATTCTGTTTGAGTTTAATATTGTAATTCTTAGATGACATGTTATTGGGGTGGAGGGTAAGATTTTGTTTTATATTCAGACATTCCATAGTTACCTTTTCATCCAATGTACCACAAATATGTGAAACAATTATCACTGATCACTATTCTGCTCGGTAAGAATATATTTTCTTGGACAATGTAAAGGACACTATTGTATGTAATCCTTTTCTTACCAATAATAAAATAAAATGACTAATTTTCTATTGTTACATCTGAATCTTTTGATAGTTTTAGGAAGCAATGATGACAAAACTGGAACCAAACCAGCACATTTACTCAATTTCATTGAAACTTTCTCTCCATTTGTCGCTTGGGACAGAATTATTCCAGAAGGAAATCTGGAGAAAGTTAATGAGGAATTTTAGAAGAACGTCTTTACTCGGAATGGCTGAATGTGGAACTTGTAAACATACAGAGTAGTTAAAGTGAAGAACAGTGAAGCTAGAAAGGTTCATGAGAGTGAAAGGAATAGAAGGAAATCTGTAAAGGGTTAAATAAAGTGGGGTGGGAGGAGCGGCACATGGAGCAGAAACACTGGGATAGACATGTTGGACTGAATGGCCTGTTTCTGTCCTATAATTTCAATGGAATATTGGAAATGTCTGTTGCTCAGCAACAGAAAATAATCATGCGTGACTGGAATATTTTTAAATTAATGTATTTTTTCTGTCTTCCCCAATTTCAAAATAGGGAATTTAAGCTCTGTTTCAAGGGACATTTGAACAGCCTGGAGAAAACTGTTGGGACACTTGGGGCAAAAATCCAATCTGTCCCAGTCAAATCGGTGGATTTATATCCATTTGGAATCAAATTGACTCATTAGCAATAGACAGCATGGTTTGCTGAAGGGGATGTCATGCCTCACTAACTTTGACAAGGTGCCTTATGGCAGACTGGTACAAAAGGTGAAGTCTCATGGGATCAGACGTGAGGTGACAAGGTGGATACAGAACTGGCTCGGTCACAGAAGACAGAGGGTAGCGGTAGAAGAGTGTTTTTCTTTCTTTTTAAAATAAATTTAGTGTACCCAATTCATTTTTTCCAAATAAGGGGCAATTTAGCGTGGCCAATCCACCTACCCTGCACATCTTTGGGTTGTGGGGGCGAAACCCACGCAAACACGGGGAGAATGTGCAAACTCCACACGGTCAGTGACCCAGAGCCGGGATCGAACCTGGGTCCTCGGCACTGTGAGGCAGCAATGCTAACCACTGCACCACCATGCTGCCCCAGAATAGTATTTTTCTGAATGGAAGGTTCTGATTAGTGGTGTTCCACAGGGATCTGTGCTGGGGTCTCTGTTGTTTGTTGTATACATAAACAATTTGGAGGAAAATATAGCTGGTCTGATTAGTAATTTTGCAGATGACACCAAGGTTGGTGGATTGGTAGATAGTATTGAAAATTGTCAGAGGATACAGCAGGACATAGATAGGTTAGAGACTTGGGCAGAGAAATGGCAAATGGAGTTTAATCCAGCCAGATGTGAGGTCATGCATTTTGGTAGGTCTAACATAGAGGGGAAATATACCGTAAATGGCAAAACTCTTAGGAATATAGAAAGTCAGAGAGATCTGGGCATTCAGATCCACAAATCTTTAAAAGTGGCAAAACAAGTGGACAAGGTAGTCAAGAAAGCATATGGAATACTTGCCTTCATTGGACGGGGCATAGAGTATAAAAAATGGCAAGTCATGCGACAGTTATTTAGAACCTTGGTAAGGCCCCAGTTGGGGTATTGCGCACAATTCTGGTTGCCACACTACCAGAAGGATGCGGAGGCTTTGGAGAGGGCGCAGAGGAGGTTTACCAGGATGTTTCCTGCTCTGGAGGGTGTTAGCTATGCGGAGAGGCCCAACAGACTCAGACTGTTTTCATTAGAACGACGGAGGTTGAGGAGTGACCTGAGAGGTCTGCAAGATTATGAAAGGCATGGATAGAGTGGATGGGCAGACACTCTTTCCCAGGATGGAGGGGTCAGTCACCAGGGGGCATAGGTTTAAGGTCCGTGTGGCAAAGTTTAGAGGAGATGTGCGAGGCAGGTTTTTTTACACAGAGCCTTGAACACGTTGCCAGGGGAGGTTGTGGAAGCAGATACATTAACGTCGTTCAAAAGGCATCTCGACAAATACATGGATAGGATGGGCATAGAGGGATACGGCATTAGGAAGTGCTGAGGGCTTTGGCCAAGAGTGATATCATGACCGATACAGGCTTGGAGGGCCGAATGGGCCTGTTCCTGTGCTGTATTGTTCTTTGATGTGGAGATGCCGGCGTTGGACTGGGGTGAGCACAGTAACAAGTCTTACAAGAAATCACCTGAGGAAGGAGCAGTGCTCCGAAAGCTAGTGATTTGAAACAAACCTGTTGGACTTTAGCCTGGTGTTGTAAGACTTCTTACGAGGTGATTATGAACAGTGAGTTGTTTCCAAATTTGTTAACGGCTATGAGATGGTGTCCATTCGTATTCTTTCAAGTGCACCTGGTATTGTAAGACTTCTTACTGTATTGTTCTTTGTATCATTGGTCATTCTATAACTGGAGGCCAGGGGTTGTTATCAATGCCCCTCCTCGCTTTGAAAATAGTGGTGTGTCCCGGAGACAGTGGGCACTAACATGCAATCCAAATGTTAAAATTTGTTCACTCTGACCTCGCCCCATGGGCTATTGAAAACCAAGCCTGGGGGAGGTACTCTCTGAAACTTTGGTTACTCTCCAGAGCATTTCAGGTCAGGGCACTGCCCTTCTTCTGAATCACTCCTTTCGGCAGCTCACAAACAGAATGAACACGGGAAATAGGAGCAGGTGTAGAATTGAGCCTGCTCCACCATTCAACACAATCACGGCTAATCTTTGGCGTCAACTCCACTTCCTGCCCATTTTCCACATCTCTTAATTCCCTGAGAGACCAACAGTCTGTCTACTTCAGCCTTAATCTATCCAATGATGGAGCATCCACAACCCACTGGAGTAGAGAATTCCAGAGATTCACATTGACGATATTGCCCCTCATTTTAGTCTGAAATAATCGTCATTGTCCCCCCCGCCCCTGCTACTGCCTGTGCCCATGTTTAGATTCCCTATCCTGTGGAAACAATCTCACAGTTTAACCTATCAAACCCCTTCAGAAGTCTGTACATTTTAAAGAGATCCCCTCTCATTCTTCTGAGTGTCAGAGAAAATAGAGCCTATTTGCTCAGCCTCTCATCATTGAACAGCCCCCTCATCCAGGGACTTATCAGTGACCCTTCGCTCTACCACATTTTCTTCCCAAATGTGAAGTCCAAAACTGCATATACGACTCCAGATGTGGTCTCACCAAAACTGTGTACAGTTGGAGCAAGACTTCTTTATTCCTGGACTCCAATCCCCTTGCACTAAAAGCCAACACGTGATTTGCCTTCCTAATAATAAACTGAAAAAGTACAAATATTTGACCAGCAGACCAATCTCCTGAGGTATTCTTACATTGTTATTCTGGGAATTGTTCGACGGAACAAAGAACTTTCAGAGGTCAATCCTACCTTTATATCAGATTCCCCAATCTCTTCCCAACAGAAACACATCTGAACCCACCGATAAGATCCACTTCAAGGATTTTCTCCTGTGACTATCCACAGCTTTATTACTCTTGGTGATAAAGATCCAACCTAACTTCTGACTCCCACCTTCCGATCTTTCTACAGTTCGGAAGTGATTGGCCGGAGATATTGGGCAGGGTTTTCCAATGCTGGAGGTGAGCGGGGATGAGATTTTCACAGCTCCGACCCGTGTGCTGGTTTGCCGGCACCATCCCACCCCACAGCCATTTTCATAGAGGCCCTGTCCAGGGCAGATCACCGATTTGCCCAAAAGCAGTGGGCAGACAATCGAGGTCAGTAAAAGGGGTTCCCTCGTCGATCTGGAATTCCCCAGTCGGGCTGTGGACACCCCACAGGCAGCAAGGGGAGACGGTCTGATGGTGCGAGAAGCAGTGTTCCAAACATATTTCATCTGCATCCTCCCGACCCCGCCAGTAACCATGGTGAATGATCTCTCCAGCTGCAGCCACAGCCCTCTGAGTGAAGCCTCCCGCCCTTTCCAATGGCACTCTGACAGCTCGATAATCGGAGTACACGAAGCTTTCTAAGTGTTGAGAGGTTGCCCACAGGTATCAGCATCTAATCTACTGACCATTTACAACACATTGTTTTTATTCCTATCCTGTCACTTTTTGTTTTTATTCCAATCCTGTCACTTTTTGTTTTTATTCCAATCCTGTCACTTTTTGTTTTTATTCCAATCCTGTCGCGTTTTGTTTTCATTCCAATCCTGTCACTTTTTGTGTTTATTCCAATCCTGTCACTTTTTGTTTTTATTCCAATCCTGTCACTTTTTGTTTTTATTCCAATCCTGTCACTTTTTGTTTTTATTCCAATCCTGTCACTTTTTGTTTTTATTCCAATCCTGTCACTTTTTCTTAACCTTTCAGCATAATGAAAGATTTGCTTCGATAATATTACTACTTGACTTAATTAGGTTGAAAATGTCAAATAGATTAACAGGGCATCTTTATTTCTAAAAATATTGGCCAAATTATTCAACCATTCCTCATAACTTAAAAAATTGGGGTTATCTGGAAGCAATTTTGTTGCTGATGTCTGCACTTTGTCTTGACTGGGTGATGATTAAGTGCCTGGGGTTGATATATTACTACCATTTCCCAATACATCTTTTCTAATCAATTCTTTGTGTCATTGTTCCATTTCAACACCTCTCTGGGATATTTGCTAGCTGCCAATATTATTCGGATTGTGTTCAATTGTATTCACCATCTACAGGCCCAGTACCAAAACAAAAAAAAATTATGAATCTGCTGGCATTGCCCTTGTCATTTGTCTATTTAAAAACAAAAAACTGCTTCAAATTTGAAGATTTAATGTCCAAAGAGGAACAGTTTAGGTGGATTGGCCATCCTAAATTGCCCCTTAGTCTCCAATAGTTAGGTGGGGTTATTGGGCTGCAGGAATAAGTGAGGACATGGGTCTAGGTAGGGTGCTCTTTGAGGGTCAGTGCAGACTCGATGGGCTGAATGGTCTCCTTTCTGCACTGGAGGGATTCAATGACTTTAAGTCAGTTTTCTATGAGGTTCCAGACACCTGCTCCATGATTACTTAGGCAGGATCTCCTCCCTCACGTCAGGAGGTGCAATTTGGACCGTTTCCCTACATTGCATTCCTTACTTCTGTGACCAGCCCGTTCATCCAGAAACTATGTTCTCTCGTGTTAGATTCCCCCATGAGGCAAATCATTCTCTCAGTATCTCATTCTGTCAACGCAACCTCAGAGTCTTATGTTTTAGTAAAATCATCACTAGTTCTCTGAAACTCCAATGAGTATTCGCCCAGCCTGTTGAACCTTCCCTCATAAGAAAACCTCAGTCTCAGCAATCAGCTGAGCGAATCTGCAAACTAAGTATATTCCTCCCTAAATAAGGAGAACAAAACTGTGCTGGTACTCTAGGTGTGGGCTCAGCAATGCCTCGTACAGTTATCTACACATCCAAACTCCTTCATGAATGACAAACGGCCCATAATGTCAGATAAATATATCTGGAGTCATTAGCTGGATAAAACCTCCTGCTTAGAGCACTTCTCTCAGTTTACCTTCTGCCTTTCATGAAGGTGATGGGCATGGGGTTATTCCAGCTGGATGCCTAATCAGCTGTGTGATGTTACGAGGGTGATGCACTGTCAATTGACCACAGAAGCGAAGTTGTAGTCCGAACTGAAGGCTTTAATAGACAAGATGTTTTCCCAGCAGCTCAGCTACAGAAAGGAAGCTGTGGGGAACACACGGGCTCTTATACCCCGCCTTACAGGGCGGAGCTACCTTACAGCTCTAGCCAATGGGTGACGAGTGTTACATACCATTGGGCCAATGAGCAGCGAGCCTTCTCCACCAATGCTGTCTCGGCATTTCTATTTACTGTAATACCTCTAGTCATACTACCACAGAAGGCCAGCTAAAACAGCAGGATACAAAATGGCAGCTCTGGTATCAAGTTAGTGTTACACAATCTGCCTGCTCTACATACTTGCAATGCACCATCCTGACATCCATGTTAACATCCTCACCAAGGTGCCATTTGACATGGGACATGCCAAAAGTGAGGACAAGCAACACCAATACCATATCGGTACCAAAATATTACCTATAAGGCTGAAATGGAGCCTAACTTTGTTGCCTCCAATTCTCATTTGATCTGAGTGGGACGCTGTTAGAACTGGATTTATAAATTTAGTTGAGGTGATTGGTGCAGCCAAAGTGTAAATGGGAGGCTTGTTGTGATTGACATGGAATACAGCAAATCAGGAGGAACCAGGAAAATGGAGACTGGAAGTTCACCCAATCTGTGCGGAGTTTGCAAGTTCTCCCCGTGTCTGCGTGGGTTTCCTCCCACAGTCCAAAGACGTGCAGGTTAGGGGGATTGGCCATGATAAATTGCCCTTAGTGTCCAAAAAGGTTAGGAGGGGTTATTGGGTTACAGGGATAGGGTAGAAGTGAGGGCTTAAGCGGATGGGTGCAGACTCAATGGGCCGAATGGCCTCCTTCTGTACTGTATGTTCTATGTAAGTATTCCAACAATTTGGGATTTACCGGCAATCCTGTGAATACGCATCTAATTCCAATTTCTTCAATTTTTCACTTATCAATGTTATTGTCACTTTGAACAGCAAGTTTTCAGATCAGTGAAATATTAGAACTCAGAAATGTTTTTGAGTCATTGGCTGCTTTCTGCCACTTTAGTTTGGTACTTGGTAAGGACAGCACGGTGGCGCAGTGGTTAGCCTTGGCCTCACCAGCGCCAGGCACCCAGGTTCAATTCTGGTCTTGGGTGAAAGTCTGTGTGGAGTTTGCACTTTCTCTCTGTGTGGGTTTCTCCCGGGTGCTCTGGTTTCCACCCACAGTCCAAAGATGTGCAGGTTAGGTGAATTAGTCATGGCAAAAAAATTGCCCCTTATGTCCAGGAATGTGCAGGTTATGTGGGGCTACGATGTTACAGGGATAGGGCAAGGTGCTCTTTCAGAGGGTCGGTGCAGACTCGATGGAGTAAATGGCGTCCTTCTGCACTGTAGAGATTCTATGTTCTATTTGTATCTTTAAAACAATTGGTGAATCTGATTGTTCAGCTTTCTGCTGTTTGCTATTTAATAACTGAATTGGAGCTGATTTTGATCAGGTTGCATCAATTTAAAGTTGACAATTTAGCAGATAATTCCTCATTTCAATCAATCTTTTGTTCTTGTCCTTTGGGTGGTAATGTGGTGATGATGCACTTTGTTCAATTATAAAGACAAAGGGTGGGATTCTCCAGTTACCGACGCCAAAATTGCATTTGTCGATCTGCCGGCAAAATCTTTTTACGCCAAAATTGGGTGCAGCGCCATTTTT
This sequence comes from Scyliorhinus canicula, assembly GCF_902713615.1. NCBI lineage: Eukaryota > Metazoa > Chordata > Chondrichthyes > Carcharhiniformes > Scyliorhinidae > Scyliorhinus > Scyliorhinus canicula. The sequence continues at coordinate 73,742,235 of NC_052154.1, read as the reverse complement.
CCATGCTTCGCCCTCTCAAAATCACCGTACTCGATGAGTACGCCACCCGCCGTCGGGACAGCCTCAGGACGTCACCAGAGGCCCTCCCCCGATGCTCCGCCGCCGATGGGCCAACTTCCTGACGGTGTTGGTTGAGAGTCCTCACTGTTCGTAAAGCTGGAGTGGCAGCTGCGGACTGTGTCCTGCGCCACCACAGTTGGGGGGCGGGGGGAGGGGGGGGGGGGAGGGAGGGAGATGGAGATGGTCCGGGGGGATAATAGGGGGGTGCTTTTTGGCATGCCGGGTCCGTGCGTGGCCTGTGCCATGTTGTATGACTTGGACGCGGCCGGCTGCTGTCATGCGCATGCACAGCCACGGCCCCGGCCATTCTGCGTCTGGCAGGTATGTGGCATGGCTGCTAGACCCTCACTGGTGCCGGAATTGGTGAGAGTCCGCTGCCACCTTTGCCATCGTAAAATGCCCTTGAATTCTCCATTTGAGCCACCACTTAGCCGCTGAAACAGAGAATCCACCCCAAAGACTTTCAGAATAAGTGGGAGTTTCTGGCAAGGAGGAGATGTTGAAATTCTTTGTCTTGAGTCCTTGGAAATGATGAACCATAAAGATAACAAACAACTTCACTCATATTTAAAAACACTTTATAAACAATAGGGCTCTAAGAGATTGTTCTGTAACTTATCGGAAAGGTGAATGGATCATGTGTGTGTAATGAACTCCAATTGGCTTTATTGGTTGGCCAATTGGAGTATGAGCTCCCTCAATGATAGCTCATTGAGGGGGCCCATATAATCACCTGTGTAGGCTTTGTGAGCAGTCTTAAGTTGACTGGACTGCTAGCAGCACTGTTTGTAGCTGCTCCTGTAATATCGTTATTGTAAATAAATATTGGTGTGGTGACGGAACTCCTGCCTCCCGTGGAGTACTACAGTGTGACTGCACTTTCTCCTCTTCTTTTGGAGCATTGTGGTGGGTCTCATACCCTGTGGTGATTGTCCCTTGGCAACACCAAATGTCACCTGACCTGGCTGGCCAACCGGGAGTGGGGAATCACCCCAGAGGGAGGAGTTCCTTTAATCAAAAGGCATTCCAGACCCAGCGGCAGACATGCTGCTGCTCTTATAGGTACTTGTAAATAAAAATCCTTTGTTGTTCACGTGAAGTGCCTGAAAGTGCATCATTTTGTTTTATTCATTTACAGGATGTGGGTGTCACTGGTTATGCTCAAATGGAGAATTCAAGGGCATTTTACGAAGGGTCGGCATTTATTGCCTAACCCTAGTTGCCCTCCAGAAGGTGGTGGTGAATTGCCTTCTTGAACTGCTGCAGTCCAGTCCTTAAGGTGCAGCTACACCCACTGTGCTGTTAGGGAGGGAGTTCCAGGATGTTGCCCCAGGGACAGTGAAGGAGTAGCGATATATTTCCAAGTCAGGGTGGTGAGTGAATTGGAGGGGAACCTGCAGGTGATGGGGCTCCCAGGCATCTGCGGCTCTTGTCTTTCTCGATGGTAGTGGTTTGGAAGGTGCTGTCTAAGGAACCTTGGTGAGTAACTGCAGTGCATCTTGGAGATGGTACACACGGCTGCCACTGTTTGTCAGTGGTGGAGGGATTGAATGTTTGTGGAAGGGGGAGCAATCAAACGGGCTGCTTTTTCCTGGATGGTGTTGAGCTTCTTGAGTGTTGTTGGAGCTGCAGTCATCCAGGCAAGTGCAGAGTATTCCATTACACTCCTCACTTGTGACTTGTAGATGGCGGACAGGCTTTGGAGGATCAGGAGGTGAGTTACTCATCGTTGGATTCCAAGCCTTTGACCTGCCCTGTGTTATAGGTCCGTATTTACAGAACCCCAAAGTGTATCATGGAGTTCAACTGACCCACAACTTTTAATAGATTGTGGTGTGGGAAGCACATGGCTTACTCCACAGGTGTGGGACAACAGAAATGAACAAGTGTGTTTATAAACAAAACAATGTTTATTCTATCAACTCAAGTTAACCTTTTTAAAACAACGATTGAATATCTTAACACCCATTAATTCAAAGATAACCCCCCAAAGACTAAGTAATCCTTTCAGCTGTCCTTTTAACATCCAAAAGACTTAACCAACCTTCAAACAGTAGCACATTAGGTTACATTCAATATGTATAGTCTTTTGGATGGCAGAGAGATATATCACCTATGCTGCTGCTTTTGTTGACTTCAGCTACAGCCCTTTGTTTTCTTCATGCAGCTCACAGCAAAACACAGACACTCCCAGCTGCTTTCTCAAACTGAAACTCAAAAAGCAGAAGTGAGCTCAGCTCCCACCACCCTCTGACATCACTTCAGTAATATGATCAGTTTCATTTCTTAAAGGTACATTGCTTACACAACTGTTTCTTAAAGGTACTCTCACATGACACCTGGTAGGCACAGTATGTGGCTAGTCCAGTTAAGTTTCTGATTAATGGTAATCCCCAGGATGTTGATTGTGGGGGATTCAGCGATGGTAATGCCATTGAATGTCATGGGGTGGTGGTTAGATCCTCCCTTGTAAGAGATGGTCATTGCCTGGCACTTGTGTGGCATGAATGTAACTTATCACTTATCAGCCCAAGCTGGATATTGTCCAGGTCTTGATGCATTTGGACATGGACTGATTCATTATCCAAGGAGTCGTGAATGGTGCTGAACAGTCATCCGCAAACATCCCCATTTCTGACCTTGTGGTGGAAGGGAGGTCATCTGGCGATGAGGGTAACTTATTTTTACTGAACATTTTTTTACAAATAAAATATAACAGTTAGCACAAGTTACAATACAAAAAAAAATCAAGAACCCCAATTAACGTACCCCCTCCCAACATTGAACTGAACTCCTTAAGAACTGACTGCAACTAGCTAAAGGAAATGAATGACTGCCACTTAGATAGGACCCTTTTACTGACCCCCCCTAATGGTGCACTTGACTATCTATAAGTACTATAAGTACTACACCCAACCAAGATGAGGCACTTGGCGGAGTTGGAAACCTCCACTCAAGCAGAACTCATCTCCGGACTATTAACGAGGCAGAGGCGAGGACATTCACCTCCACCCCCATTTGCAGCACCGTGAGTCTGATAACAGTGGTCATGGCTCCAGTTCGACATTAAGCATCTCTGACATGGCGCTAATGAAGGAGACCCAGAAGCTCTCTAACTTGAGACAAGACCAGAACACGTCTGGGAAACCGCTGACCATGTACTATCCCCCTTGATCCGTAATCGTCCTTGTCTCCGTGAACTTCGTCCTCTTGCAAATCAGTATGGCTACTCCCCCAGCCCTCGTCCTGGAACATGAATGGTATGTCTGTCCCACCCAGCCCTTTCTTACCCGCAGTCGGTCCTTCTCCCTCAGGTGTGTCTCCTGCAGGAAGATTATGTCAGCCTTCAGGCTTACGTGGACGAAGAGTCTGGATCTTTTCACTGGGCCGTTCAGTCCCCTTACAATCCAGGTGACTATCCTGATGGGAGTGTCCCCCCCCCTGTTCCTGAGGGTCGACCATACTTACCTGGCGGGGTTTCCCTTTGTCAGGGGGCAGTGCAGAATGGCCATGGTCGCCATTCTCACAATGAGGCCTGGCCCCTGCGCTCCGGGGTTTCCCATTGTCCAGGGGACACCCAATATAACCGGCAACTATGTGTGTGCCACTTGGGTGCGCCCCTGCACTCTGGGGTTTCCCTTTGTTTAGCGACTCTCCAAAGTGACTGCTTGCGGCGCCATCTTGTTTCCTCGGCCTGTTCCCTGCCTGTCAATCAGAGTGGCAACTCTTTTTTCCCCTCCTGTTTCCTACATATTCCTTGTTATCCCCCTGCCCACCTCTCCCCGCATCTCTCCCCTCCCTCCCTGCCCGCCCCCCCCCATCTCTTTCCAGGCGCTCCCTCCATGCCGGGAGGTGCGCCGCGGCCCCCCTTACTGCCTGTCTTCCCGTCCTAGCTCTGCCCGCTAGTACGGTGGCTCCCCTCCCAGGGTTGGTCTAGCCCTTTGCCTATGCCTGCAGACTGCCTGTTGTTTCTCCCTGCCCCCTCAGCTCCATTTCACTGTATCGCTCTCCCCTGTGACCGGTCTTTCTGATCAGAACGAGGCAGTACAGTCCTGTGCAAACATGAACATTGCCTAGGAGTCTCCCTTTCTGTTTCTTTCAGTGATCATCCTCCGACCCGCCTTCACTGCTGTCTCGCCTGATCTTTATCCAGGGCATTGGCCCGTACAAAGTCATTTTCCTCCACCGGGCTATTGAAATAGTAGTCCTTGCTCGGGTGCGTGACCCAGAGTCTGGTTGGGAATAACATGCCAAATCGTACCCACTTTTTATAAAGCGCCTACTTTGCCTGATTAAACTCGGTCCTTTTTTTTCCAGGTCTGCCTCAATGTCCTGATAGATCCGGATTTTATGTCCTTCCCATGTGCTCGCTTTCGTCTGTCTAGCCCACCGCAGGATCCTTTCACGGTCCTGGTATCAGTACAGCTTTGCGATGATCGCTCTCGGCTGCTCCCGTGCCTTGAACCTCGTTCTGAGTGACCTGTGTGCCCTGTCGACTTCTGGGGGGGGTTAGGGAAGCTGTCTCTCCCAACTAGGTTGCTCAGCATTTGGGCGATATATTCGGTCATGTCTCTGCCCTCGATGCCTTCCAGCGGCCCATAATCTTCACGTTTTGCCGTCGGGACCTGTTTTACTGCTCCTCAACCTTCCCCTTCAAGCTCCCCTGGGCCGCCATCAACCTTTTCACCTCTGCTTCCAGAGTAACGGTCCTGTCACTCTGGTCTATCAAAGCTGTCTCGAGGTCTTGAATCGTCCTCTCCTGTGCCTCCACTTTCTTTCCCAGTCCGCCGATTGTTCTTTGTAGGGAGACCGTCGCCTCCGTCACCACCACCTGAATCTCGATTCTAATCGCCTCCTTCATGGCGGCCAGCTCCTTCTTGAGGAAGGTCCTCCATTCATCTCCTGATGGCGAGGGGGAGGCTGGTGTTTGGGTCGACGGTCTCCCCCTCTCTTGGGCGGCCGGACTCTCCTCGCCTCGTGGCCCTTTATGCCACTTCTGCCATCTCTTCGTCCTCTTGAGCTCCCATTCACTGGCATTTTCCCCAATGTTCCTTTTCTTCCATTGGGGTTGTATTGTTGTTGAATTTTGGGGCAAAATTCATCCAAAAGTGTTTTTTTTGGTTATGGTTGGGAGGAGAGCAACCTATTGCGTCTGCTCAGCACCATCACCGACACCGAAAGTCCAGCATTCAAACTTAAAATTTTTTTTTTTTTAATGTTTTATTAAGGCATTTGTAATTGTTTAACAACAATTTCAAAAGCAAACTTAACACAGTAAATTGCAACCCCCCCCCCCTCCGCCCCTGCTGACAGCTGAATTATCTCCAAAGAAGTCGATAAACGGTGTCCACCTCCAGGTGAACCCTAACGTTGATCCTCCCAGGGCGAACTTGATCTTCGAGTCTGAGAAACCTGGTCATGTCACTAACCCATACCCCGATTTTGCAGGTTTCAAGTCCCTCCACGCCAATAAGATCCGTCTCTGGCCAACCAAATAGGCAAAGGCCAAAACATCAGCCTCTCCTCGCCCCCTGGACTCCCGGGTCTTCTGACACTCCAAAAATCGCCACCTCCGGACTCGGCGCGCCTTGTCTTTAATACCGTGGTCATGGCATCGGCAAATCCTTGCCAGAATCCCCTAAGCTTTGGACATGCCCAGAACGTGTGGACATAGTTTGCAGGCCATGCCGCACACCGCCCACACCCAAAAAACTGCTCATACGGGCCACCGTCATGTTTGCCCTGTGAACCACCTTTATTTGTATCAGGCTGAGCCTGGCACACGGCGAGAACGCGTTGACTCTACTCAGAGCATCCTCCCACAGAACCGCCTCGAGTTCCTTGCTCAACCCATCCTCCCATTCACACATTACCTCCCCTATCTGGGTTCCCTCCCATTCCACAAGTTGTTTATAAATTTCAGAGACCTACCCCTCCCCCACTCCCGCTTTTGAAACTACCTTGTCCTGTACCTCCCGAGGCAGTAGAAATGGAAAGGTTGAAACCTGCCTCCGTGCAAAGTCCCTCACCTGCAAAATACCGGAAACAAATTCCCACCTGGCAGCTCAAACTCCTCCTCCAAATCCTCCAAGCACGGAAAGCTGCTGTCAATGAATACGACCCCTCCCCCACTACCCATTTCCTGATCATAGCTATATTTGCCGCCCAATAATACTTCTTAAATTTAGGCATGTGTGGATTTGCCCGCCCACACAAAGCCAGGGATTATCACATTGACCCTCTTAAAGAAGGCTTTTGGAATAAAAATAGGGAGACATTGGAATATGAACAAAAACCTCGGGGGAACCGTCATCTTTACGGTCTGTACCCTCCCCGCCAGTGACAACGGGAGCATATCCCACCTTCGAAAGTCCTCCTTCATCTGCTCCACTAACCAAGCCAAATTTAATTTGTGCAGCTGATCCCACTTCCACGCAAAACCTGAATCCCCAAATACCGAAAACTCCCTCCCACCACCTTGAATGGCATCCACCCCCCCGCACCCCCCATCTCCTCTCCTGCACCGTCGCCTGAATCGCAAAGACCTCACTCTTACCCATATTCAATTTATATCCCAAAAACCGGCCAAATTCCTCTCAGATCCCCATAATCTCTCCAATCCCCCCCCCCCCCCCAGGTTCAGAAATATACAGGAGTAGGTCGTCCGCGTATAGTGAGACCCTATGCTCCAGCACCACCCCCCGCCGCACTTTCCCATGCCAGTTCTTTCCATTTCTTTGACGCTCTCAGCGCCATCCCCAGTGGCTCTATAGCCAAGGCAAACAGCAGTGGGGAAAGTGGACATCCCTGCCTCGTCACCTGGTGTAGCCTAAAATCAAGGTGGGTTATGCAACAGTTCCATGGAAAGTACAGCGACCAGGCCCACCCAAAATCTTGCCAAACTCACTAGCAAGGCTAAACAGAGAAAAATCTGCAGCCACAATCAGCAAACTACATCTGCCCCCCAACCCCTCCTCCCCATCCCCCAAACAATACCACACCCAAATATACATACAAAAACAGTAAGATGAACATAAACAACTAAAGGAAATCCAACAATTCTCCAACATCCCACCCCCAACATCCAAAAAAGCCTCAAAAACCTCAGTCAACCCACACCCAGTCCATGCTTTTGTACAAAAGAATCCGTCTCCTCCGGCACACCAAAGAAAATAGTCTTTCCCCTCAAAAGTGACTTAGCCGGGCTGACAACACACCAAAATGGATTCCACTTTTATACAGGGCGGCTTTGGCCTTGTTGAAAACCACCGGCTTCTTTGCCAGATAAATCCTGATGGCATGGCCTTCTCATTTGTAATCGCAATGCCCCTTTGCCCATGTCAGGACCCACTCTTTTTCCTGAAAGCTGTGAAATTTCACAATAATGGCTTGCGGTAGTTCATTGGGATGGGGCTTCTGTCGTGTGTTCGGTGGGCTTAATCCAGTTTGGGAGGAGACACGAGTCTACCCTTCTCCACCATCTTCCCAGATATCTTCACAAAATACACTGTGGAAGTTGGGTCTTCCATCCCCTCTGGCAGCCCCACAACACAGATTTTTTGCCTCCTTGAATGATCCTCCAAATCGTTCACTTTGGCCACCAGCGTTTATTCACCTCAGCCAGAGAAACCTGGGGCGCGATTCTCCGCTGCCCACGACAGGTCAGAGAATAGCAGGAGGGCCTTCCCGACAATTTTCACGGCCTCCCGCTATTCTCCCCCCCCTCCGGCCGCCCCCCGACACGAATCGCTGCTCGCCGTTTTTTACAGCGAACAGCGATTCTCCGCAGATTGATGGGCCGAGTTTACGGCCGTTTTCACGGCCGCGATCACACCTGCTTTCAGCGTTTGTGAAAACGGCCGCAAAGTGCCCGTCCCGGACAACCATGGCCCCGATTGGCATGGCCGCACCACGGCCGTGCAAAGGGTGGCATGGGCCTGCGATCAGTGGGCACCGATCGCGGGCAGTGAGTCCGATACCCGCGCACTATTTGTTCTTCCGCCGCCCCGCAGGATCAGTCCGCGGGGCGGCTGAGGGACATGACGGCCCGCGCATGCGCGGGTTTGACGCGTCTGCGTGATGACGTCATCCGCGCATGCGCAGGTTGGAGCTATCCAACCCGCGCAGGCGGGTCTGACGTCATCGTGCGCATCAGCCGTCGTGACTCTTGGCGGGCAGAGTTAGCGACGTTCACTAACTCCGCGTCGCCGTGATTCCCCGGGCCCCGATACTAGTCCCGCCCGAGGGGAGAATCGAGTCCCGGGACGGAGATCCGAGGCTGGCGTGAAACACGGCCAGTTGCACGCCAGCCTTCACGGCACGCCGGATTTGCGGAGAATCGCGCCCCTGTACTTTCAAAGACAAAATCTGGTCACTGTGCCTCGAATGAGACATCTCCATGCCTTGTATCACGCTGCCATACACATTTACCATCTTGTTGGTCTTTTCCAATGCCAACTGAATGGGTGCCAGGGCCTCCGGGGCCTCTTCCATCGGTTTGCGGACGTCCCCTGACACTACCCACCTTTTGCTTCTCAAATTCCGCCACCAAGATGTGGGTAAGAATCTTGGCCATTAGTGGAGTGGCCGGAGTCACACAAACTGCTTCGGCCATTTTCTCCACCGACGACCCCGAGAAACCTCCGATTCCGTCGACTAACATCAGCTTTCAGGCTTTTTCCCTCTGGTTTGCCTGGGCATTTCCTCTGTGAAGGCATCTTATTCCAAAACACAAGTGGAGTTTTAAACAGAAGTACCCCAGAAACTGGGCTTAAAGGGCGGGATCCACTTTGTGCTTGTCTTCCCCCTACAAAACGCCTTCGGAAATCCCAGATAACATATTCTGACACTTCCTCTGGTTTGACACATGTGAATATCCAGTTTTAATCAAAGTCTCAGCAATGGAAAATAATATACTCACCAGAATGCCTCTTTGAAAGAGTAGACCACTTGACTCCTCCACGTTGATGTAATATGATGAGCACTTTGGGTATTATTTTCAAGCAAGCTAAATAGGGGAGGAGGTGAAACACAAAGTACTTCTGTTTGTGGAACTCAGTTGTTTAACCTTCTTCGCAGTGTTCCAGCCACAAGTACGCCCGACTCCAAATCATTTAGTGAGCTTGTGGATTTAGTGAAAGCTCAATTGCAAACTCAATCATCAGTCATACTCCAGAGATTCAAATTTAATTTGATGGGAGTGTCCCAGGTGAATCAGTTGCGACTTACATTGCTAAACTGAAGCAATTATCAAGATTATTGTGATTTTGGAGCCAGCCTAATAGACATGTTACAGGATAGGTTAGTCTATGGTGTAAATAAAGGTGCTATTCAACACAAATTGTTTTCAGAGGTCAAAAAAGCTTTTAAATGAGTTGGCCGGTACCATATACCTTACGAGAGAAAGTGGATACCAAGTTAAAAAGGTTGGAAGAATTCGGCACCATCCTGGCAGTTCAGTTCTCAGAATGGGCAACACCTATCATCCCCATATTGAAACTGGACAAGATCGTCTGTATTTTTGGCAATTAGAAGCCTGCAGTTGATCAGGCCACCAAGCTGGATAAATATCCATCCTCAGAATTGAAGACCTGTATGCAAAATTGGCAGGAGGGCAATTTTACAGAAAGGTAGATATGAGTCACGTCGACCAGCAACTTGAATTAGAGTCGGCTTCCTCAGGATATGGCATAATAAACAGACACAGACACAAAGGCCTATTCCAGTACATGTGCCTGTCTTTAGGCTGTCTTTAGCTTATGCAATATCCCAAAGGGCAATGGAGTGTCTACTGGAGGGGCTACCACGGGTTGTAGTACACCGTGTCAATGTCCTTATAACTGGATCAACAGAGGCTGAGGATCTCTTAAAGTTAGAAGAGGTGTTAAAGAGATTTCAGGAGGCTGGACTTCACCTCAAGAAAGAGAAGTGCACCTTGCAAGCCATTGAGTTGACCTACCTGGAGCACCATCGTGATACACAAGGTTACACCACGTGGAAGACAAGGTCAAGGTGTTAAAGGAGGCACCTGTCCCCACAAACACTACTGAACTCAAATCATTTTTGGGGATGGTAAACTACTATGGATATGTTTTTATATCGACTGATTGCCTCTACTGTGCTGCTTCCTTGCATATTCTGCTGAAGAAACAATTGTTGGTTTTGGAAGGCTCCCCAAGAAGAAACTTTCAACAGAACAAAGTAATTGCAGAAATTCCTCAAACCCATTAGTGCTCTTTGACACATCTAAAGGACATATATTGACCCGAGATGCCTGCCCCTATGGTAACGATGCACTTTTGTCCCATGAGATGGACGGTGGCTCTGAAAGGCTGCTAGGGTATGTGTCAAGAACCTTCTCTCGAGGGTGGAAAAAACTCCTCACACATCGAGAAAGGACGAGTAATAGTGTTCAGCGGTAATGCATTCCACCAATAGCTACACGGCAGACACTTTACAATAATTTCTGACCACAAACCTGTTGAGCTTCTTTTGATAAGGTTCTCCCACTAAACACTTCCATACAAATTCAACGATGACCATTTATTCTGTCCGCATATGAATATACTTTCAAGTCCTGACCTTGGACGCAAAGCGAATGCAGACATCCTTAGCCACGTACCCTTGCAGGAAACTATCAGGTGTACTCCAATATCACAAGAATTCATCATGGCATTAAATTATAGAACATAGAACAGTACAGCACAGAATAGGCCCTTTGGCCCTCAATGTTGTACCGAGCATTGTCCGAAACCAAGATCAAGCTATCCCACTCCCTGTCATTCTGGTGTGCTCCATGTGCCTATCCAATAACCGCTTGAAAGTTCCTAAAGTGTCCGACTCCACGATCACAGCAGGCAGTCCATTCCACACCCTAACCACTCTCTGAATAAAGAACCTACCTTAGACATCCCTCCTATATCTCCCACCCTGAATCTTATAGTTATGCCCCCTTGTAACAGCTACATCCACCCAGGAAATAGTCTCTGAACGTCCACTCTATCTGTCCCCCTCATCATCTTATAAACCTCTATTAAGTCGCCTCTCATCCTCCTCCGCTCCAAAGAGAAAAGCCCTAGCTCCCTCAACCTTTCCTCATAAGACCTATCCTGAAAACCAGGCAGCATCTGGTAAATCTCCTTTGCACCCTTTTCAATGCTTCCGCATCCTTCCTATAATGAGGTGACCAGAACTGCACACAATACTCCAAATGTGGTCTCACCAGGGTCATATATAGTTGCAGCATAACCCCGCGGCTCTTAAACTCAAGCCCCCTGTTAATAAACGCTAATACACTATAAGCCATCTTCACGGCTCTATCCACTTGAGTGGCAAACCTTCAGAGATCTGTGGACATGAACCCCAAGATCTCTCTGTTCCTCCACATTCCTCAGAACCCTGACGTTGACCCTGTAATCCGCCTTGAAATTTTTGCAACCAAAATGAATCACCTTGCACTTATCAGGGTTAAACTCGATCTGCCATTTCTCGGCCCAGCTCTTCATCCTATCAATGTCTCTTTGCAGCCTACAACAGCCCTCCACCTCATCCACTACTCCACCAATCTTGGTGTCATCAGCAAATTTACTGACCCACCCTTCAGCCCCCTCCTCCAAGTCATTGATAAAAATCACAAATAGCAGAGGACCCAGCGCTGATTCCTGTGGTACACTGCTGGTAACTGGTCTCCAGTCTGAAAATTTTCCATCCACCTCCACTGTCTTCTATGTGATAGCCAGTTCCTTATCCAATTGGCAAAACTTCCCTCTATCCCACACCTCCTTACTTTCTTCATGAGCCGACCATGGGGAACCTTATCAGACGCCTTACTAAAATCCATGTATATGACATCAACTGCTCTACCTTCATCTACACACTTAGTTACCTCCTCAAAGAATTCAATCAAATTTGTGAGGCGAGGCTTACCCTTCACGAATCCGTGTTGACTATCCCGGATTAAGCTGCATCTTTCTAAATGGTCATAAATCCTATCCTTCAGGACCTATTTCATTAACTTACCGACCACCGAAGTAAGACTAACTGGCCTATAATTACCAGGGTAGTTCCTATTCTTTTTCTTGAACAGAGGAACACCATTCGCCACTCTCCAGTCCTCTGGCACTTTCCCCGTGGACAGTGAGGACCCAAAGATCAAAGCCAATGGCTCTGCAATCTCATCCCTTGCCTCCCAAAAAATCCTTGGATATATCCCATCTGGCCTGGGGGACTTGTCGACCCTCAGGTTTTTCAACATTTCTAATACATCCTTCCTCAGAACATCTACCTCATCCAGCCTACCCGCCTGTATCATACTCTCATCCTCAAAAACATGGCCCCTCTCCTTGGTGAACAAAAGTATTCATTCAACGCCTCTCCTATTCTGACTCCATGCACAAGTTCCCACTACTGTCCTTGACTGGCCCTACCCTCACCCTGGTCATTCTTTTATTTCTCACGTAAGAGTAAAAAGCCTTGGGGTTTTCCTTGATCCGACCCGCCAAGGACTTCTCATGCCCCCTCCTAGCTCTCCTAAGCCCTTTTTTTTAAAGCTCATTCCTTGCTACCTTATAACCCTCAAGCGACCCAACTGAACCTTGTTTTCTCATCCTTACAAACGCTTCCTTTTTCCTCTTGACAAGACATTCAACCTCTTTGGTGAACCATGGTTCCCTCACACGGCCATTTCCTCCCTGCCTGACAAGGACATACCTATCAAGGACACGCAGTATTTGTTCCTTGAACATAGAACATAGAACAGTACAGCACAGAACAGGCCCTTCGGCCCTCGATGTTGTGCCGAGCAATGATCACCCTACTCAAACCCATATATCCACCCTATACCCGTAACCCAACAACCCCCCCTTAACCTTACTTTTAGGACACTATGGGCAATTTAGCATGGCCAATCCACCTAACCCGCACATCTTTGGACTGTGGGAGGAAACCGGAGCACCCGGAGGAAACCCACGCACACACGGGGAGGACGTGCAGACTCCGCACAGACAGTGACCCAGCCGGGAACCGAACCTGGGACCCTGGAGCTGTGAAGCATTTATGCTAACCACCATGCTACCGTGCTGCCCACGAAGCTCCACTTTTCATTTGTGCCTTTCCCTGACTGTTTCTGTTCCCATCTTATGCTCCCTAATTCTTGCCTAATCACATCATAATTACCCCTCCCCCAATTATAAACCTTGCCCTGCCGTATGGCCCTATCACTCTCCATTGCAATAGTGAAAGAAACCGAATTATGGTCACTATCTCCAAAGTGCTCTCCCACAAACAAATCTAACACTTGGTCTGGTTCATTACCCAGTACCAAATCCAATGTGGCCCCCTCTCTTGTCGGCCTATCCACATATTGTGTCAGGAAACCCTCCTGCACACACTGTACAAAAACTGCACCATCCGAACTGTTTGACCTATAGAGGTTCCAATCAATATTTGGAAAGTTAAAGTCACACATGATGACTACCCTGAGACCTCCACAGCTAGCCACAAACTGTTTAGCAATTTTTTCCTCCACATCCCTATTACTATTTGGGGCCTATAGAAAACTCCTAACAATGTGGCCTCTCCTTTCCTATTTCTAACTTCGGCCCATATTACCTCAGTATGCTGATCCCCTTCGAACTGCCTTTCTGCAGCCGTTAAACTATCCTTGATTAACAATGCTACTCCTCCACCTCTTTACCACCTTCCCTACTCTTACTGAAACATCTATACCGTGGAACTTCCAACAACCATTCCTGTCCCTGTTCTAACCATGTCTCCGTAATGGTCACAACATCATAGTCCCAAGTACCAATCCACGCTCCAAGTTCACCTACCTTATTCCGGATGCTCCTTGCATTGAAGTAGACACACTTCAACCCACCATTCTGTCTGCCAGTACACTTCTGTGGCCTTGATACCCTCCTCAGTAACTCACTACTCTCAACACTGTCTTCTGGACTACAGCTCATTTTCCCAGCCCCCTGACAAATTAGTTTAACCCCCCCCCCGAAGAGCCGTAGCAAATTTCCCTCCCAGGATATTGGTGCCCCTCTGGTTCAGGTGCAAACCGTCCTGTCTGTACAGGTCTCACCTTCCCCAGAATGTGCTCCAATTATCCACGTACCTGAAACCCTCCCTCCTACACCATCCCTGCAGCCACGTGTTTATCTGCATTCCTGTTCCTCACCTCACTAGCACGTGGCACCGGCAACAAACCAGCGATGACAACATGGTTTGTCCTGGCTCTCTAGAGCTCCCTAAATTCCTGTTTTAAATCCCTGTCCCTTCTCTTACCTATGTTGTTGGTACCGATGTGTACTACGACTTGTGACTGTTCCCCCTCCCCCTTAAAGATTCTGAAAACACGGTCCGAGACGTCACGGATCCTGGCACCCGGGAGGCAACATACCATCCATGAGTCTCTTTCGCTGCCACAGAACCGTCTATCTGTCCCTCTAACTATCGCGTCCCCAATAACAATTGCTCTCCTGCTCTCCCTCCTTCCCTTCTGAGCCACAGGGACGGACTCAGTGCTGGAGATCCGTTCATCGTGACTTATCCCTGGTAGGCCGTCCCCCTCAACAGTATCCAAAACGGTATACTTGTTACTGAGGGGAATGACCACAGGTGATCCATGCACTGACTGCTTCCTCCCAGCCCCTCTCACCGTCACCCATCTATCGTGATTCTTCGGAGTAACTACATCCCTGAAGCTACTATCTATGACCACCACTGCCTCCCGAATGATCCGAAGTCCATCCAGCTCCAGTTCCAGTTCCCTAACGCGGTTTTTGAGGAGCTGGGTGCACTTCCCACAGGTGAAATCAGCAGGGACACTGTTGGCGTCCCTCACCTCAAACATTCTGCAGGAGGAACAATGCACAGCCTTCCCTGCCATCCCCTCCAGATAAAAAAAGAAAGAGCTTACCTGTTATTCACTCTAACCCTTAGGTTAAAGGAGGTGGAAGGGTGGGGGACACTACAAGTGTAGTGTCTAGGGATTAGGAACTGCCCAACTTAAATACAGGTAAAAATAAAACACTTAACCAGCAACCACTGCACCTCACACGAGAACAGCAATCAGCTGTTCTGGGCCTAGGCAAACAATTTAAATCTTTACTACTTACCCAACAATCACTCTGTCCTCACTCCGACCGGATTCAGCTGGAAACTCCCACCAGTATCCGAGACGTCACGGACCCTTTCATCACATTGTCAGTCTTGGCGAAGCAGATCAGGAACTGAACCAATCAAGATCCACGTCTGACCAAAGTGAGACACACAATACTTATAGGATGTGCAAATGAGCCAGTTTCCAATAAAATGAAATAATTCTTCACCAACAAAAATAAATTCAGTTTTCAGGATTGTACCATACTCTGGGCAGCAAGAGTAGTCATTCCTGTACCAAGCAGAGAGCTGGTCCTAATTGAATTACACTGCACTCATCCTGGTATGACGAAGATGAAGATGCTCACCAGGAGTTATGTGTAGTGGCTGGGTATTGATGCTGATATTGGAAAACTAGTGATGTTAAGTAATGGGTTAAGAGACATTCCAATTAGTTGTCTCATTTATTTTAAGCATCCAATAATTGACACTGATTATGTAAAGGGGCGTCAGGTGGCCTTTGTGTCAGGTGATATGATGATCGGGTTTTGAGCAGAGTCAGTTAAAGTGTAATAAAGGTGTTTGTGAAAAGGAGCAGAACCTTTGACTCTTTATACAACAGCAGCTAAACGTCTAACAAGTGAAGCACCGTCAACAGTGCCAACTGCAACAATAGGTGCCTACTACAGCCCCTTCTGCATCCTTGGGAATGGCTGGTCGGCCATGGGCATGAATCCATTACGTTGGTCCATTCCTGGTCACAATGCTTTTGTTCGCGATTTATGCATGCTAAATACATGGAGAGTTTTGAGGTGAAGTCACCTACATGCATGCTACCATTGAAAGATCACGCCAATGCTTTTCAATTCATGGATTACCGGAAGTCACGGTATCAGACAATGGAACCATATTGATAAGTTGAGTTTCAAACCTTCACTTTCAAAGATATTGAACATATAGGAATTGTACCTTACCACCCAGCATCATAGGACCTGAAGATATATGAGCATAAATAAGTGATTCAGCCAATCGAATGCTCTGCCATTCGATAATGGGTGATATTTTTCTCAACCCCATTCTCCAGCACTTCTCCCCACAACCCCTGATTCCTTTATTAATTACAAACCTATCTATCCCATCTTAACTATACTCAGGGACTTGACCCCCACATTCTGAGGCAATGAGTTCCACAGATTCACCACCCTCTGGCTGAAGAAATTCCTCCTCATCTCAGTTTAAAGGATTGTCCCTTCAGTCTGTGGCTGTGCCCTCAGGTTCTGGTTCTAGTCTCTTGGACTAGTGAAACATCTTCTCCACATCCACTCTCAGTATTCTGTAAGTTTCAATGAGATCCTTTCTCATCCTTCTGAACTCCATCGAGTACAGATCCAGAGTCCTCAACCACTCCTCATATGACAAGCCCTTCATTCCCAGGATCATTCTTGTGAACCTCCTCTGACTCTCTCCAAGGTCAGCACATCCTTCCTCGGATACAGGGCCCAAACTGCTCACAATATTCCAAATGGGGTCTGACCAGAGCCTTTTTCAGCCTCAGCAATACATTTCTTGTCTTCTAGTCCTCTCAAAATGAATGCTAACATTGCATTTGCCTTCCTAACTGCAAACTGAACCTGCATGTTAGCCTTAAGAGAACCCTAAACTAAGACTCGCAAGTCCCTTTAACCTTCAGATTTCCATGCCGTTCTCCAAAGTGCATTAGCTCACATGTTTCCACATCTGTCTGAGCCCCCCTGCTTCCCTCTGCATATCTTTGTATCATCTGAAAATTCAGCAACAATGCCCTCAATTCCTTCTGCCAAATTGTTAATGTAGATCGTGAAAAGTTGTGGTCCAAACACTGACCCCCTGCGGCAGACCACTAGTCACCGGCTGCCATCCTGAAAAAGACCCATTTATCCCCACTCTCTACCTTCTGCCAGCGGGCCAATCCTCTATACGTGCCAGTACCTTGCTCTTTTTTATTTATTTTTTATTTTTATAAATTACGTGTACCCAATTCATTTTTTACCAAATTAAGGGCCAATTTAGTGTGTTCAATCCACCTAGCTTGCTCATCTTTGGGTTGTGGGGGCGAAACCCACGCAAACATGGGGAGAATGTGCAAACTCCACACGGACAGTGACCTGGAGCTGGGATCGAACCTGTGACCTCAGCGCTGTGAGGCAACAGGGCTAACCCACTGTGCCACTGTGCTGCCCAGTACTTTGCTCTTAACACCATGGGCTCTTATCTTACTTATCAGCCTCCTGTATGGCACCTTGTCAAAGGCCTTCTGGAAATCCAAATAGATCATGTCCACTGGTTCTCCTTTGTCTAACTTCCTCGTTATCTCCTCAGAATTCTAACAGAATTGTCAGGCATGACCTCCCCTTGATGAAGCCATGCTGACTCAGTCCTATTTTATCGTGCACTTTCAAGCACTCCACAATCTCATCCTTAATAATGGACTCTAACGTCTTACCAGTGACTGAAGTCAGGCTCACCTGCCTATCAATTCCTGTCTTCTACCTCCTTCCCTTCGTAAACAGGGTGTTACATTAGCCATTTTCCAGTGTGGCGAGGTTCCCGGGGTGAGTGTGGCGAGGTTCCCGGGGTGAGTGTGAGTGAGTGTGGCCAGGTTCCCGTGGTGAGTGTGGCGAGGTTCCTGGGGTGAGTGTGGGTGAGTGTGGCGAGGTTCCCGGGGTGAGTGTGAGTGAGTGTGGCGAGGTTCCCGGGGTGAGTGTGGCAAGGTTCCCGTGGTGAGTGTGAGTGAGTGTGGCGAAGTCCCCGGGGTGAGTGTGAGTGAGTGTGGCGAGGTTCCCAGGGTGACTGCCTGACTCCAGTGATTTGTGAAAGATCACCTCCACATTCTACTCAGCTGGAACCCTGGGGTGTAGTCCATCCTGTATGGGTGTTTTATCCATCTTCAGACCTTTCAGCTTCCCCAGCATCTTCTCCTTAATGTTGGCCATTCACCTCTGCTCCTCTGCTGAAGGTCTGGTATGCCACTAGTGCCTTTCACTGTGAAGACTGATGCAAAGTATCTATTCAATTCCTCTGCCATTTCTTTATTCCACATTACTATTTCTCCAGCCTCATTTTCCAGTGGTCCAATGTCCACTCTTGCCCCTCCCTTATATATGGAAAAAAAACTCTTGTGATCTTCTTTCATATTACTAGCTAACTTACACTCACTTCATCTTCTCCTGCCCTTATTGCTTTTTTAGTTGTCCTCTGCTCGCTTTTAAAGCTTCCCAATCCTCTGGCTTCCCACCAATCCTCACCACGTTGTATGCTTTTCATTTTGCTTTTATGCTGTCCCTGACTTCCCTCATCAGCCATGGTTAACTCATCCTCCCCTTAGCAGGTTTCCTCCTCCTTGGGATGAATTTTTGTTGTTAACCCTCAAAAGCTGTTCCATTGTCTTTCCTACCAGGCTCCCCTCCCAATCAACTCTAGTCAGCTCCTCCTTCATGTCTTTACCTTTACTCAAATGTAATGCCATTACATCTAATTTCTGCTTCTCCCTCTCAAACTGCAAGGTAAATGCTATAATATTGTGGTAATTTCCCCCAAAGCGTTCCTTCACCTTAAGTTCCCTAATGGCAAGTCTGCCTCATTACACATCACCAAATCCAGAACTGCCTGCTCCTTAGTGGGCTCTACCACAAGCTGCTCCAAAAACCCATCTCATAGACATTCTACAAATCCCTTTTCATGGGATCCGCTAGCAACCTGATTTTCCCAGTCCACCTGTAGATTGAAGTCCCCCATGATTATTGTAATATTGCCTTTTTCAAATGCCTTTTCTAGCTCCTGATTTATTTTCTGCCTCACATCCTGATTACTGCTCGGGGGTCTTTACATTAACTCCCATCTGGGTCTTTTTTTCCTCTGCAATTCCACAACTTTACACACACAGATTCTACGCCTTACGACACTATCGCTTCTATCAAATTTCTTACTAAAAAGGCAACCCGCCCCTTCTGCCCACATGCCTGTCCTTTCGATAGTGCACCTACCCTTGGATATTTAGACCCCAGCCCTGATGCCCTTACAGCTATGTCTGGTGATGCCCACAACATTGTACCGGCCAATTTCAATGCACATTAGTCTTGTTTCGTATACAGTGCACATTTAGGTACAACACCCTCAGTCCTGCTTTGACTGCCCCCCTTCTCAAAGTTGTCCCCTTATTTGCTGCGGCTGAAGATAGATTCCTGCTTCTTTCCATGCTCTCTACTCTATTACTAGTTCTGAAAACTTTACTAACCTCTCCTGTGACCAGCCCCGCTTTAACTAGTTTAAAGTCCTCATCAATAACCTGTGCTCCAACTTTTCCTTTAACTTTGATTTTCTAATTTCCATACAACTGAATCCTTTAGCCCTACTATTTCATTTAAAGCCCTATCTACAGCCCTATTTATGCTATTCGCCAGGACTCTGGACACAGCATGATTCAGGTGCAGATGGTCCCATCGGAACAGCTCCCTCCTCCCCCAGTACTGGTGCCAATGGCCCATGAATTCAAACCCATTTCTCCCACACCAACCTTTGAGCCACACATTTACCCCTTTAAAAAAATTTTTAGAGTACCCAATTCATTTTTTCCAATTAAGGGGCAATTTAGCATGACCAATCCATCTACCCTGCATATCTTTTGGGTTGCGGGGGTGAAACCCACGCAAACACGGGGAGAATGTGCAAACTCCACACAGACAGTGACCCAGAGCCGGGATCGAACCTGGGACCTCGGCGCGTGAGGCAGCAGTGCTAACCACTGTGCCACCATACTGCCCCACATTTACCTCTTTAATCTTACTGACCCTGTGCAAATTAGCTTGTGGCTCAGGTAGTCATCCAGAGAAGGTTACCTTTGTATTCTGGAGACGATTACCTTTTTGGTGCTGCTTTTTAATTTAGTCCCTAGATGCTCATTCCTTCAGCAGAACCTTTATCCTTGTTCTACCTATGGTGTGGGGACTGCCAACAATCGGATCTTTACCCTCCCTCTCCAGGTTCCTCTGCAGCCCAGATGAGATATCCCAAACCCAATCACCAGGTAAGTGACACAACCTTCGGGACTCTTTATCCTGATTACAGAGAACAGTGTACATGCCCCTAACGATACTATCCTCGATTACGACTTATTGGGCTGGATTCTCCGGTCGCCGAAATCGCGTTCGGTGAACGGCCGGAATATCCGAGTTCCCAACCAAATCGGTGGTGGTGGCACTTTCGCATTGTTCCGCCCCCTCCAAACTACCGTGCCACGTATCGATGGCCTCAGGACATTGCCTGAGGCCTGTCCCCCGATGCAGCCGATCGGCCGAGTTCCCGACGGCGTGGGTCTCTCATGGTCTCATCCGTCGGGAACTCAGCGTGGCGGCTGCGGACTCAGTCCAGCACTGCCACAGTCGGGGTAGAGCCAATCCGCGGGCAGGGGGGACGTTATTCAGGACAGGGGGCACTGTGGGGGGGGGGGGGGGGGGTGGTCCAGGGTGTGCGAGCCATCCAAAGGGGGGCAGTATTTGGCGGGCCGGTTTCGCAGGCTGCGTCCGTCATGTACCACTGAGTGGCCTCTGCAGGTTGCCGCCATGCGCTTGCGCAGCCACGGACCCGGTAATTCTCCAGGGCGTATCGGCAGTTAGAGCTGGGTGCTCTACACTGCCATCTTGCTAGCCCCCAGCAAAACGGGGAATCGGTGGCCGTTTTGCGCCATTTATTCTGCCGTAAAACGCCACCGTTGCCACGCCGCCGTGGGGACATAGCCCCAGAATCAGAGAATCCAGCCCATTGTCTCTAAGACCAGACCCCAATTGTACCAAACGGACGTGGAGGGATGAATCGTTCATTAACATATGGACCACCTGAGAAGTGTGATGCACAATCAATAGACACGAAACGTAGATAAAGTCCGAACGATAGGCTTTAATACACAAGAAATGTACCCGGCAGCAGACGTACAGAAGAATGGCAGACTGCCGGGGAACACGGGCTCTTATACCCCGCCTCATAGGCGGAGCTACCTACCTCTCAGCCAATCGGCTGAGAGGCACATGACATACCTGGGCCAATGGGCAGCAAGTCCTCTGCACCAATGGCAGCTCACACTTCCAGGTACCGTAATACCCCTAGTCATACTACCACAAAGTGGTCCTCCACCACTGATAAACAGTGGCACGCATGTGTACCATGTACAAGATGCACTGCAGGAACTCACCAAGGTTCCTTAGGCAGCACTTTCCAAACCCATGACCACTACCTTCTAGAAGGACAAGAGCGGCAGATACCTGGGAATGCCACTAACTGGAAGTTCCCCATCAAGCATCTCACAATCCTGACTCACTTCCTTCACTGTCATGGGTTCAAAATCCTGGGGCTCCCTCCCTAACAGCACTCTGGGGGTATCTACTCCTCAGGGACTGCAGCGGTTCAGTAAAGCAGCTCACCACTACATTCTCAAGGGAAACTCTGGATGGGCAATAAATACTGATCTAGCCAGTGACGCCCAAATCCTGTAAATTAATACATTTTGAAAAAGTTGCTCCGGCAACCAGTTTTACCATCAAGAAATGTTTCCAAACCCGTGATCACTGAAGTACCTGAACGATCTGATGAAAACAAAATGTCTACAGGAAGTCTTTAGTGATGAACTGCCAGTGATTCACCTGATGAAGGAGCTACGCTCCAAAAGCTCGTGATTCCAAATAAACCTGTTGGACTTTAACCTGGTGTTGTGAGACTTCTTACTATGCCCACCCCAGTCCATCGCCAGCATCTAAACATCAGTGCCAGATGAGGTACCCGTTATTGCAGTTGCTGTTAACATGAATCCTGTGGAAGCGTCTCAGTCTATAGATTTACACTTCTCTAGAACAAATAGAAAACCCTCTCGAAGACTCGATTCATGATTGTCCAACTCATGAAAATAATGTTTAGTTAGAATTTAGGACTGAGTAAATTAGTTATTGAAGATTGTAAAAAGGTTGAGGAATGTGGTGATTGTCCCTTTTATAATCATCCCAGGGGGAGGAGTTCTCTTCAGCAGAGGCATTCCAGAACTAGCAGCAGACATGTTGCTGCTCTTGTAGATTCTTGTAAATAAATCCTTTGTTGATGACTAATGATTCGGGCGGAATTCTCCGTCGGCCACCATCGGAATCGGGAAAGGCGATTGGGGCGGAGAATTGGTTTTGACGCCGAAATCGTGGTGCCGCCGGGTTCACGGCAAATCCCAATTCTCCGGTGTCTCAACAGCGGCGTCAATACGGTCCACTCCGCACGTATATGGACAGTAAACGCCACTGGCATATCATTAGTGGGCCTGACCCCGTATTCTCCAGGGCCTCTCCGATCCTCCGCCTCCACCGGGAGGAATTCTCGAAGGAGAGGTTCACTTGTGCTTTCACAAATCATGGACCAGGCGCCATGGCTGCTGATGGGGAGAGAGGGGGTACGGAAAGTGTTCAACATCGCCTTAATGTGCAGACAGTTGTGCCGCTGGCCGTAGGGGCATCTGCCAGGCCGGGAAGTAGAGGGGGATGGCCAGGAGGTGGGCTGTGGGGTCGGGGTAGACAGGCATGGAACACCATTGCTACAGCCTACCAGGCAGCCATGGGCTGCGCATGCTGCCGACTGCCCACTGTGTATTTAGTGCCATGCCTAAGCCACCCCTCCTAGGTACCCTCTGGCCCCAACCAACTCATCAACAGGATGGGCACCCACCCGCACAACCAGTGCCGCCTTGTTGGATGGGATGAGTGTCTGTTTGGGGAGTGGCGCGCTCATATGCGGCTGAAGCTTGTCAGCCTCGAGTGCCAATCCCGACCCTGGTGAATCCGACACCATTTTCAATTGGAATCGATCGTGTTCAACGTGGTGCCTGTGCTTGCCGCTCAACGGTCGGTGAATTGGTCCAGGTGCGGCAGCAGTTTTGCTTTCGTGGAAATCCTCTGGGCTGGATTCTCCGCCGGCGGGATGCTCCATTTTCCCAGCAGCCCAGGGGTTTCCCGACGGCGTGGGGCTGCCCCACAGTGGGAAACTCCATTGACCGGCCGGCGTAACAGAGCATCCCACCGGCGGGGTAAACCTGTGCCGGAATTCTCTGAGATTCCATGCTGCAATCACTCTCAGCGCGGGGGCGGAGAACGGGCGTCAGACCCACAATCGAGTCCAACGCCGCTCCCGCGATTCATCGCGGCGCTGGTCGGGGGCCATTGAAAGAGGCACCTGTGCGATTCTCTGCCGACAACTGGCCGAGTTCCCGCCGGCGTGGTTAACTCATGGTTCCATACGGCGGGCACTCAGAGTGGCGGCTGCTGACTCAACCCGCGGCCGCCCTGGTGGGGGGGCAGGGGAATCCGTCACTGGGGAGGGGCCTCCAGGATGGCTGGGCTCACGATCAGGGGCCACCGATCGGCAGGTGTGCACGATCGCAGGGGGAGGGGGGTGGGATTATATTCTTGGAACTGGTCTGCGGTGTGGGTCTGCCGTGTTGCGCTGGACCGCTGCCGCAGGCCACCGCCGCGCGCATGCGCGGACCCCTGGGCGGAGGTGCAGGGAGCTGTATTGGCAGCCGGAGAAGTGAGGAATACTCTGGGGCCCTGCTAGCCCCCTGCGAAATGGAGAATCACTCTGGACATTCTCCAGGTAAGTCCAGAGTGATTCTCGCCCGCTTTCCCGCGGGCGTGGGGGACAGAGCCCCATTATCAGAGAATTCCGTCCCTGAAATGTGGCGCGACGGGGCGGGGAATACAGCCCTCTATTCCTGACCCGGCGTCAACACATAAGTCTCAGGAACGGAGAATCCGGCCGGAAGTCTCTGAAATTGCATCATTGTAATTCTCCATCCAAGGAGTTCCACCTCAGAATTGTCAGGCATGACCTCCCCTTGATGAAGCCAGGCTGACTCAGTCCTATTTTATCGTGCACTTTCAAGCACTCCACAATCTCATCCTTAATAATGGACTCTAACGTCTTACCAGTGACTGAAGTCAGGCTCACCTGCCTATCAATTCCTGTCTTCTACCTCCTTCCCTTCGTAAACAGGGTGTTACATTAGCCATTTTCCAGTCCTCTGTGACCCTGCCTGACTCCAGTGATTTGTGAAAGATCACCTCCACATTCTACTCAGCTGGAACCCTGGGGTGTAGTCCATCCTGTATGGGTGTTTTATCCATCTTCAGACCTTTCAGCTTCCCCAGCATCTTCTCCTTAATGTTGGCCATTCACCTCTGCCCCTCTGCTGAAGGTCTGGTATGCCACTAGTGCCTTTCACTGTGAAGACTGATGCAAAGTATCTATTCAATTCCTCTGCCATTTCTTTATTCCACATTACTATTTCTCCAGCCTCATTTTCCAGTGGTCCAATGTCCACTCTTGCCCCTCCCTTATATATGGAAAAAAAACTCTTGTGATCTTCTTTCATATTACTAGCTAACTTACACTCACTTCATCTTCTCCTGCCCTTATTGCTTTTTTAGTTGTCCTCTGCTCGCTTTTAAAGCTTCCCAATCCTCTGGCTTCCCACCAATCCTCACCACATTGTATGCTTTTCATTTTGCTTTTATGCTGTCCCTGACTTCCCTCATCAGCCATGGTTATCTCATCCTCCCCTCAGCAGGTTTCCTACTCCTTGGGATGAATTTTTGTTGTTAACCCTCAAAAGCTTTTCCATTGTCTTCCCTACCAGGCTCCCCTCCCAATCAACTCTAGTCAGCTCCTCCTTCATGTCTTTACCTTTACTCAATTGTAATGCCATTACATCTAATTCCTGCTTCTCCCTCTCAAACTGCAAGGTAAATGCTATAATATTGTGGTAATTTCCCCCAAAGCGTTCCTTCACCTTAAGTTCCCTAATGGCAAGTCTGCCTCATTACACATCACCAAATCCAGAACTGCCTGCTCCTTAGTGGGCTCTACCACAAGCTGCTCCAAAAAACCCATCTCATAGACATTCTACAAATCCCTTTTCATGGGATCCGCTAGCAACCTGATTTTCCCAGTCCACCTGTAGATTGAAGTCCCCCATGATTATTGTAATATTGCCTTTCTCAAATGCCTTTTCTAGCTCCTGATTTATTTTCTGCCTCACATCCTGATTACTGCTCGGGGGTCTTTACATTAACTCCCATCAGGGTCTTTTTTTCCTCTGCGATTCCACAACTTTACACACACAGATTCTACGCCTTACGACACTATCGCTTCTATCAAATTTCTTACTAAAAAGGCAACCCGCCCCTTCTGCCCACATGCATGTCCTTTCGACAGTGCACCTACCCTTGGATATTTAGACCCCAGCCCTGATGCCCTTACAGCTATGTCTGGTGATGCCCACAACATTGTACCGGCCAATTTCAATGCACATTATTCTTGTTTCGTATACAGTGCACATTTAGGTACAACACCCTCAGTCCTGCTTTGACTGCCCCCCTTCTCAAAGTTGTCCCCTTATTTGCTGCGGCTGAAGATAGATTCCTGCTTCTTTCCATACTCTCTACTCTATTACTAGTTCTGAAAACTTTACTAACCTCTCCTGTGACCAGCCCCGCTTTAACTAGTTTAAAGTCCTCATCAATAACCTGTGCTCCAACTTTTCCTTTAACTTTGATTTTCTAATTTCCATACAACTGAATCCTTTAGCCCTACTATTTCATTTAAAGCCCTATCTACAGCCCTATTTATGCTATTCGCCAGGACTCTGGACACAGCATGATTCAGGTGCAGATGGTCCCATCGGAACAGCTCCCTCCTCCCCCAGTACTGGTGCCAATGGCCCATGAATTCAAACCCATTTCTCCCACACCAACCTTTGAGCCACACATTTACCCCTTTTAAAAAAATTTTAGAGTACCCAATTCATTTTTTCCAATTAAGGGGCAATTTAGCATGACCAATCCATCTACCCTGCATATCTTTTGGGTTGTGGGGGTGAAACCCACGCAAACACGGGGAGAATGTGCAAACTCCACACAGACAGTGACCCAGAGCCGGGATCGAACCTGGGACCTCGGCGCGTGAGGCAGCAGTGCTAACCACTGTGCCACCATACTGCCCCACATTTACCTCTTTAATCTTACTGACCCTGTGCAAATTAGCTTGTGGCTCAGGTAGTCATCCAGAGAAGGTTACCTTTGTATTCTGGAGACGATTACCTTTTTGGTGCTGCTTTTTAATTTAGTCCCTAGATGCTCATTCCTTCAGCAGAACCTTTATCCTTGTTCTACCTATGGTGTGGGGACCGCCAACAATCGGATCTTTACCCTCCCTCTCCAGGTTCCTCTGCAGCCCAGATGAGATATCCCAAACCCAATCACCAGGTAAGTGACACAACCTTCGGGACTCTTTATCCTGATTACAGAGAACAGTGTACATGCCCCTAACTATACTATCCTCGATTACGACTGATTGGGCTGGATTCTCCGGTCGCCGAAATTGCGTTCGGTGAACGTCCGGAATATCCGAGTTCCCAACCAAATCGGTGGTGGTGGCACTTTCGCATTGTTCCGCCCCCTCCAAACTACCGTGCCACGTATCGATGGCCTCAGGACATTGCCTGAGGCCTGTCCCCCGATGCAGCCGACCGGCCGAGTTCCCGACGGCGTGGGTCTCTCATGGTCTCATACGTCGGGAACTCAGCGTGGCGGCTGCGGACTCAGTCCAGCACTGCCACAGTCGGGGTAGAGCCAATCCGCGGGCAGGGGGGACATTATTCAGGACAGGGGGCACTGTGGGGGGGGGGGGGGGGGGTGGTCCAGGGTGCGCGAGCCGGCCAAAGGGGGGTAGTATTTTGCAGGCCGGGTTCGCAGGCTGCGTCCGTCATGTACCACAGAGTGGCCTCTGCAGGTTGCCGCCATGCGCTTGCGCAGCCACGGACCCGGTAATTCTCCAGGGCGTATCGGCAGTTAGAGCTGGGTGCTCTACACTGCCATCTTGCTAGCCCCCAGCAAAACGGGGAATCGGTGGCCGTTTTGCGCCATTTATTCTGCTGTAAACCGCCACCGTTGCCACGCCGCCGTGGGGACATAGCCCCAGAATCAGAGAATCCAGCCCATTGTCTCTAAGACCAGACATGGAGGGATGAATCGTTCATTAACATATGGACCACCTGAGAAGTGTGATGCACAATCAATGGACACGAAACGTAGATAAAGTCCGAACGGCTTTAATACACAAGAAATGTACCCGGCAGCAGACGTACAGAAGAATGGCAGACTGCCGGGGAACACGGGCTCTTATACCCCGCCTCATAGGCGGAGCTACCTACCTCTCAGCCAATCGGCTGAGAGGCACATGACATACCTGGGCCAATGGGCGGCAAGTCCTCTGCACCAATGGCAGCTCACACTTCCAGGTACCGTAATACCCCTAGTCATACTACCACAAAGTGGTCCTCCACCACTGATAAACAGTGGCACGCATGTGTACCATGTACAGGATGCACTGCAGGAACTCACCAAGGTTCCTTAGGCAGCACTTTCCAAACCCATGACCACTACCTTCTAGAAGGACAAGAGCGGCAGATACCTGGGAATGCCACTAACTGGAAGTTCCCCATCAAGCATCTCACAATCGTGACTCACTTCCTTCACTGTCATGGGTTTAAAATCCTGGGGCTCCCTCCCTAACAGCACTCTGGGGGTATCTACTCCTCAGGGACTGCAGCAGTCCAGTAAAGCAGTTCACCACTACATTCTCAAGGGAAACTCTGGATGGGCAATAAATACTGATCTAGCCAGTGACGCTCAAATCCTGTAAATTAATACATTTTGAAAAAGTTGCTCCAGCAACCAGTTTTACCATCAAGAAATGTTTCCAAACCCATGATCACTGAAGTACCTGAACGATCTGATGAAGACAAAACTGATGTCTACAGGAAGTCTTTAGTGATGAACTGCCAGTGATTCACCTGATGAAGGAGCTACGCTCCAAAAGCTCGTGATTCCAAATAAACCTGTTGGACTTTAACCTGGTGTTGTGAGACTTCTTACTGTGCCCACCCCAGTCCATCGGCAGCATCTAAACATCAGTGCCAGATGAGGTACCCGTTATTCCAGTTGCTGTTAACGTGGATCCTGTGGAAGCGTCTCAGTCTATAGATTTACACTTCTCTAGAACAAATAGAAAACCCTCTCGAAGACACGATTCATGATTGTCCAACTCATGAAAATAATGTTTAGTTAGAATTTAGGACTAAGTAAATTAGTTATTGAAGATTGTAAAAAGGTGGAGGAATGTGGTGATTGTCCCTTTTATAATCATCCCAGGGGGAGGAGTTCTCTTCAGCAGAGGCATTCCAGAACTAGCAGCAGACATGTTGCTGCTCTTGTAGATTCTTGTAAATAAATCCTTTGTTGATGACTAATGATTCGGGCGGAATTCTCCGTCGGCCGCCATCGGAATCGGGAAAGGTGATTGGGCGGAGAATTGGTTTTGACACCGAAATCGTGGTGCCGCCGGGTTCACGGCAAATCCCAATTCTCCGGTGTCTCAACAGCGGCGTCAATATGGTCCAATCCGCACGTATATGGACAGTAAACGCCACTGGCATATCATTAGTGGGCCTGACCCCGTATTCTCCAGGGCCTCTCCGATCCTCCGCCTCCACCGGGAGGGATTCTCGAAGGAGAGGTTCACTTGCGCTTTCACAAATCAAGGACCAGGCGCCATGGCTGCTGATGGGGAGAGAGGGGGTACGGAAAGTGTTCGACATCGCCTTAATGTGCAGACAGTTGTGCCGCTGGCCGTAGGGGCATCTGCCAAGCCGGGAAGTAGAACGGGAAGTAGCCGGGAGAACGGGCATCAGACCCACAATCGAGTCCAACGTCGCTCCCGCGATTCATCGCGCTGCTGGTCGGGGGCCATTGAAAGAGGCACCTGTGCGATTCTCTGCCGACAACTGGCCGAGTTCCCGCCGGCGTGGTTAACTCATGGTTCCATACCATAGATTATCATAGAATTTACAGTGCAGAAGGAGGCCATTCGGCCCATCGAGTCTGCACCGGCTCTTGGAAAGAGCACCCTACCCAAGGTCAACACCTCCACCCTATCCCCATAACCCAGTAACCCCCCCAACACTAAGGGCAATTTTTGGACACTAAGGGTAATTTATCATGGCCAATCCACCTAACCTGCACATCTTTGTGACTGTGGGAGGAAACCGGAGCACCCGGAGAAAACCCACGCACACACGGGGAGGATGTGCAGACTCCGCACAGACAGTGACCCAAGCCGGAATCGAACCTGGGACCCTGGAGCTGTGAAGCGATTGTGCTATCCACAATGCTACCATGCTGCCGCCCATACGGCGGGCACTCAGAGTGGCGGCTGCTGACTCATACCGCGGCCGCCCTGGTGGGGGGGCAGGGGAATCCGTCACTGGGGAGGGGCCTCCAGGATGGCTGGGCTCACGATCAGGGGCCACCGATCGGCAGGTGTGCACGATCGCAGGGGGAGGGGGGTGGGATTATATTCTTGGAACTGGTCTGCGGTGTGGGTCTGCCGTGTTGCGCTGGGCCGCTGCCGCAGGCCACCGCCGCGCGCATGCGCGGACCCCTGGGCGGAGGTGCAGGGAGCTGTCTTGGCAGCCGGAGAAGTGAGGAATACTCTGGGGCCCTGGTAGCCCCCTGCGAAATGGAGAATCACTCTGGACATTCTCCAGGTAAGTCCAGAATGATTCTCGCCTACTTTCCCGCGGGCGTGGGGGACAGAGCCCCATTATCAGAGAATTCCGTCCCTGAAATGTGGCGCGACGGGGCGGAGAATACAGCCCTCTATTCCTGACCCGGCGTCAACACATAAGTCTCAGGAACGGAGAATCAGGCCGGAAGTCTCTGAAATTGCATCATTGTAATTCTCCATCCAAGGAGTTCCACCTCAGAGAGCAGTCAGCCAATCTAATTGACTAGCAGCTCCCCAGCCCCAGTTGTGACGTTGGGAGTGGTGGCCACTGCTGGGACTACACTGAACCTCCCACAATGCCAATGGCCCAGGATGTAGGTATATTTGGGGGTATCTCAGTGGGGGCAGGAGAGGAGGCTCCAAGTGGGAGGAGGGAGGGGGCAAGAGAGGACAGGTTGAAAAGGCAGGGGGGGGGGGGTGGTAGGAGCCATCTGGCAGGGGAGGACGCAAATTTTGAGGTCAGACTCTCCCCATTACCTCCCTGCCAATTCACGGATAGGCTAACCTGTGAATTGACCCTTAAGTGGTCACTAATTGGCCACTTTAGGGCCTCAGTTGGCATGCTGGAGCTCTCATACTCTGCAAAGCTGCTGCCAGGTTAGGGCGGACAGTAGGGGGAGAGAAAGACCTGCAGAATTGTGTCCTCCCCAATTTTCAGGGAGGGCGCTCATAAAATTCTCTCCTTTCTGTCTCCACAATCAAAATCCCTCTTATGCTCTTTGTTTATTGTTGCCCATTAACAGTTGAGTCCACACTCCAATGTGTTTTGTCTTACATCAGTTTGATTGTGGAATTCACCTGCTGTCTGTCCACAAATTGCTAAAATGCTTTTATTTCTTGGCAGCTGAGATTTCCTCCCCGAAGGATAAAACAGTAAAACTTGTCTGAACTGATCTTGTCTGCATTAAAATGGAACTCCAGTATTACTGGTGCCAGTATTACTGATTGTATTAACTAGGATTTGACAATTTTGAACTGTTTTTTCTTTCTGGTTGCGTTGAAAATTTGAGGGGCTTGAACAAAATAGAAACATCAGGGAGCTCTTATTCAAAAGTAAAATGATTTCCCAGTGAATTGTTTTTTCTGTCTTCAATGTGTTTGCTTCAGAGGCCTTAAATGTTCCTCAGAGTGAAGTCTTGGACTTACTCTCCTTGCCCAGGCCTGTGATTCTGTGAGCTGAATCTGGTTTGTGGTTTACATGTCAGTGTATAGGATCGAATTTCACAGCCTGCTTCAATCCCAGTCGGCTGTAGTGATGGAATATTTGTCTTTTGTTTCTGGAAACCTCTGCACAGCAGATTTGAAAATCAAAGGGGGTGAAATCTCCGAATGGGGACTAAGACCTGGAGGGGGTGGGAACAGCTGTGGAGGCCGGCTGGAAACCACACCATATCTCCCAGCCTCGACCTCATTAATCATGGACTCGGGTTTGGTGCCATGTTCCGTGGCGTAAGTCCCGCCATCATATCTGTGCACAGGGCACCGAATTGAAAAGATGCCCAAATGTAGCTGCGTCGGTTTTAAAATAAAGTCTGCAGGCCTCAAAGGTTCAAACAAACTACGAGATTTATGAGAATGTGTTAACACCTCAGGCTGCAATGTTACGTTGACCCTTTGCCGACGCAAACGGCCAATGACATCATCCGATGACACCACTGCCATGTTATGTGCTCTGGGATAACACAGGCTGCAACTGGATGCAGCATTTTAAAAAATAAATTTAGTGTACCCAATTAATTTTTTTCCCAATTAAGGGGCAATTTAGCGTGGCCAATCCGCCAAACGAAAATGACTTATTGTCACGAGTAGGCTTCAATGAAGTTTCTGTGAAAAGCCCCTAGTCGCCACATTCCAGCGCCTGTCCGGGGAGGCTGGTACGGGAATTGAACCGTGCTGCTGGCCTGCTTTAAAAGACAGCGATTTAGCCTGGTGAGCTAAACCAGCCCCTACACATCTTTGGGTTGTGGGGGTGAAACCCACGCAAACACGTGGAGAATGTGCAAACTCCACACAGGCAGTGACCCAGAGCCGGGATCAAACCTGGGACCTCGGCGCCGTGAGGCATCAGGGCTAACCCACTGCACCACCGTGCTGCCCAAACTGGATGCAACTTTAACCAAAAGATACTCCAGACCTTGAAGTTAGTTCAATCTGATTTATTGAACCAGTAGCACAGTTAGCACAGTTCTCTATGAGTTCGACTCTCTGCTAACCTAAGTGTGGTTACTCTGTCTGACTGAACCAGACCAGCTCTTAGCTACGTGCTGGAGATGTGATACTATAAATACACCCTGACTCACTCTGTAGATGTTCATCAGTGGAAAGAGGTGGAGTGTGAGTGCCTCGTGCCTTTTATAGTGAGATACCACCCCTGAGTGTCCTGCCTGCTCATTGGTCATGTCCTGTTCTCTGTGTTTATTAGCTGCCTGTCTGTGCCTGTCTGTATATCATTATCTGCATATCATGGCAACAACGTGATCAGTCCCTTAAAGTGTCCCTTTTCACTGCAAGGCTGATAGTGTGGAAACACTCAAAATATTAGGAGTACACAACATTTCCCTCCCCCTTTAAATCAAAGGTCCCAGAAGGAATAAAAAGTATTACATTAAATATCAATCAACAACAACAGCCAATACGTCAAACTCTTCTGAGCCCGTCGTTCACTATGTCATTGTTGATGAACCTCAGGTGTCTTCCTTTTATTGCTTGCTGCAACCTTTAGTGCCTTTGGCTTGGTTTGGACGTTGTATATGGTTGTCTTGACCAATGTCGACATAGCGTTCTGAGGTTGACTTGGTGTCTGGTTTTCAACTGAGGTACGACTTTCCCCAATTACATAGAACATACAGTGCAGAAGGAGGCCATTCGGCACATCGAGTCTGCACCGACCCACTTAAGCCCTCACTTTCACCCTCTCTCCGTAACCCAATAACCCCGCCTAACCTTTTTGGTCACTAAGGGCAATTTGTCATGGCCAATCCACCTAACATGCACGTGTTTGGACTGTGGGAGGAAATCGGAGCACCTGGAGGAAACCCACGCACACACGGGGAGAACGTGCAGACTCCGCACAGACAGTGACCCAGCAGGGAATTGAACTTGCGATCCTGGTGCTGTGAAGCCACAGTGCTAGCTACTTGTACTACCGTGCTGCCCGTCAATTGGTTCGATTAGTGTCAGGTTCTCGGGAAGGCTCAGGTTGTGTCTTGGCATAGTTTGATTTGGACTCCCTGTCAGTTCTGTCTCTGGCAGATTGGTTCTTGATGCCAACCTCCAAAATATAACGTCTCGGTTTTGTAACAGATTGGTCCCGTCTGTGCTAAAATGGTGGCAGGTATCCAATTTTCACTTGTGGTATAGCTCCTTGCCAAAATCTCTTGACTCCAGCAAAAAAACACAACATTTTGCCTTGCTGTCCCGCCGTCTGACCTGATCCTGCTGCTTTTTTTTGACAATTTCTTTTGTCTCAGGTTGTTTTAGCAAACCGAATTCGATAAGTAGTTGACATCGAACTATTAGCAACGTTGGAGAAACTGTAGTTGTTGAGTGCGCAGTATTCCCGTACATGGGCAAGAATTGATTCAAACGATTAGACAATGAACTTTTTTCTCTATTTACCTTCAATGAATGTTTCATCGTCTGTACAAAACATTCTGCTAGCCCATTTGTGGCAGGGTGGTAAGGAGCGGATCGGATGTGTTGAATTCCGCTCTCCTTCAAGTAGTGCACGAGCTCTTGTGATATGAACTGCAGCCCATTCTCGCTCATGAGTTGCTCAGGCTATCTGAATCTGCTGAAGATTTCACACAGTCTCTCAATTGGTTTTTCCACTGACATTGTCTTCATGATGGTAACTTTAGGTCATTTCAAGTGGGCAGCGACTAAAATACATCCACCCTTCAAATGGTTTGGCATAATCAATATATTTGATTTTCAGGCCTCTTCTGGCCATTTCCATGGTTGTAATGGGCTACGGGCAGCAGGTTCCGCACTTTTACGCAATGCGAACACATCCCCACCTTCTCCTTGATTTCGGGATCTAGCCCCAGCCACAAAAAATAGCTCTTGGCTCTCTCCTTCATCCTTACAATACCACAGTGGTCTTTGTGTAATTGATTCATACACGTTTTGTAGTAGTGGTGGTATGATAACTCTCATTCCCAAGAGGAGACAACGAGCGCAATTCTCCGTTTGGGATGTACTCCCCCGGAGGAGAATTGCTACCAATTTACATTCTCATGGGAGCGCAAATCGACAAGCAATTCAGTATCCGTCACAAAATTATGCATGGTAAGGAATCGGAGGGATTCTTGAGGGAATCCAGCTATCGGGTTGCCATGCTGAGCGAGCGGCCCGATAATGAAGTCCTACAGCCGGTCGGCCACACCCCCATGCACTGCCCCCATGCACTGCAAATCAGCCTCTCAATCCTCCCCCCCCCCCCCCCGCATCGCAAAGCAGCCCCCCATCCCCGGGTCTTCAGGGTCCCCACCCTTCCCCCAAGTACAGGGGTGGTGCAACCCGCCCCCACAGGGACCCCCCTAACTAGTGAGACCCCCCCACAAGGATTCCCTAACTAAAGGAACCTCCCACAGAGACCCCCTAATGACAGGGCCGCCAAAAGGGAACCTCGAACTAGACGGTTATCCACAGGCACCTTCTAAATAGAGGGACCCTCTCAGGGACCCCTTAAATAGAGGGACACCCACAGAGCAAGGATGTTTTTTCTATGGAGGGAGTGCAGCAAAGGTTTACCAAGCTGATTCCTGGGATGGCAGGACTGTCATCTGAGGAGAGACTAAGTCGGTTAGGATTATATCTATTGAAGTTTAGAAGAGTGAGAGGGAATCTCACAAAATCTTGTAAAATTCTAACAGGATTTGACAGGGCAGATTCAGAAAGAATTTTCCCAATGGTTGGGGAGTCCAGAACTAGGATTCATAGTTTGAGGATAAGGGGTAAATCTTTTAGATCTGAGGTGAGGAGAATTTTCTTCACCCAGAGTGATACATCTGTGGAATTAACTACCATAAAATGTAGTTGAGGTGAAAATGTTGTATAATTTCAAGACGGAATTAGATATAGCTCTTGGGGCGAAAGGAATCAAGGGAAAAGGGGAAAGGCTGGATCAGGGTATTAAAATTGATGATCAGCCATGATCATACTGAATTGCAGAGCAGGCTCGAAGGGCCGAATGGCCTCCTCCTACTTCTATTTTCTGCGCATGTTTTGATCAATGGGGCCCTGCAACATTTCCACTATTCCATTGTAGGTTTTAGTGCCTGGCTTTTCCAGCTGTACCAGACTGCTCTCGAGGTTAAATGTCCCCCCGCCCCTCCCCCCTTTATGCTCAGGAAATTTCAGACTACTATATTTCCTGCTACCTTGTTCACTTGAACAAAATAGTCTAATCTCTCTGCATATGAGCTCCATCGCTCTATATTTAACAACACCTCCAGCTCCAAATTTGGTGTTGCAGGGTGCTTGTTACTCACAGTGCGCCCGGTATTGTTTCGGATTGTTTTGCGCAGAGCACATGACAAGTTGTTTTCATCAGATTTGTGATGATTTTCCAGTTCCTCCAGTGGCTGCAACCGTTGTTTGGCTCTCCCATCACCAGCTCTCATGTAACGACAATTTTAATTTTTTATTTTTCCTTTCAGGTGCCTACAAACGTTCGACTTCTTTTTCAGGTGACGACTGTGAGATGAGGTAAATCCATCTTTGGCCAACGTCGATATGATACGAGAACATTGAACCAGAACCGGGCTGTAAAACGTGTTATGTTCCTTGCATTGTTCTCCAAGATAGCCGAAGTCGTAGTGTTTACAAAGAACATAAAGCTATATCTTTAAATCAAAGCTAGTTTATTGTACACTACTTGAAATGGTTCACACACTCTACTGAGCAACAGCTAACAAAATAATAGTATTGAATCTATGTGACAGTAAATAATTATCTCCCTCTAATGTAACCTACACTCTAACTCAACCTCACATCATCCTTCTTCATCAACTTCTCCAACAGCTTCTCCCAGAATTTTTAGAGGCACAGACTTTTATAAGACTACTCAGTGAGGCCATCTAGTGTTGATATACATGAACATCATCTTGTTAACCCTTTACTCTCCTTACATTATACATATCATTACATCCCCTTTTTCTTAGACGTTTGTACAGTACAAACAGGAAAATATAAGTAACATTATTACATCATTCATTGATATGTATACAAAAAGTTAACATGTGAGTTAAACTTTGTTAAACAGTTCATTTCTTTTTCTTTACAAATTCAGTCTGTCAGGTTTCTTTCTGATTCTGGATGATCTCCTCAATCCAGTCAATTGAGTTGTAGATTTGTCCAATGGCTTCTGGAAGTCATCTTGTTGCTTATCAGAGGCTGCAGTAGTATGCAATAAATTATCTTCAAACTGAAGACATGGAAATAATGTACGAGAAGATTTGACTTTCAGAAGAGCACGTCAATTTCTTCTAAGAATAGAACCATCAGTCGCTTTAACAATGTAGGAGTGAGGTGCTGCTTTGTGTATGACCTTAGCTGGATCAGACCATCCTCCAGTGGGAATCTGAATTTGCACTAGATCGTCTGGATTAAGTGGTTCCAATGATTTCACATGTTCATTGTAGTATTTCTCCTGTGATGCCTTTGATGTTGCATTTTCTCGATGATTTGCTGAAGATCAGGATTAGCTGGCTGTAGACATGGAAGAGTTGTACGCAACAAACTGTTCATTAACAACTGAGCAGGAGAGGAGCAGCCCTGTAATTCAGTACAGCTCAGAACATATCTGAGTCAGAGTCAAATGCTTTTTGAAAAGTTGTTTCACAATGTGAACGCCTTTTTCAACCTTGCCATTAGATCATGGATAAAGAGGACTAGACGTGATAGGAGTGAAATTATAGTTACAAGCAAATTCTGTCCAATCATTACTATCAAAGCAAGGTCCATTGTCTGTCATGACTCTGCAAGGTATCCCATGACAAGCAAATATTTCTTTAGTCGTTATGATCACGGATTTTGAAGTAGAATCAGACAATTTCATGACTTCTGGGTAGTTTGAAAAATAGTCGCTGATCAAGACATAATCACGACCATGAAAATGAAAACGATCAATACCAACTTTCGACCATGGAGTCTTCTCGAGATTGTGAGTTGTGAGTTTCTCTTTACTCTGTATCAATTGGGTTCGCTGGCATGTCTCACATTCTAGCACAAAATTGGCCATGTCAGTATTTATTCCAAGCCAATATACTGCCTGTCCCGCTCAGCGTTTACACTTCTCTATTCCTAAATAACCTTCATGAACCTTCTGGAGGATCATGTGCCTAGTGTCATAGGAATAACAAGACGATCGAGACGAAGTAGAAATCCATCTATAACAGTGAGATCAGATTCAATATTTCTGAAATTTGAACAGTGTCCTTTCGGCCAACCATTTTTCATATGGCTGATGACTCGTTGTAACATTGCAACTTTTTCAGTCTCCGCTCTGATGAGCTTGAGTTTTTCATCAGAGACAGGAAGAGTTTCAGCTAGAAGTTGCACTTGAGCTTCTATTAGTTGGACTATCTCAGGTTGTGGTTCATCTGTTTCTGTAGCACGAGACAATGCGTCGGCAATGATAAGATATTTACCTGGAGTATAGACCAGTTGAAAGTTGTACATTCTTAGTTTCATGATTATTATTTGCAGTCTTGGAGTCATATCATTCAAACCTTTCTGTATTATATGCACTAATGGTCAGTGATCTGTTTCGGCCGTGAACATCGGACGTCCATACACGTAGTCATGGAATTTCTGTATTCCCATAAGCAAGCCTCAACACTCTTTCTCGATCTGAGCATACCATTGCTCTGTGGTAGTCATAGATCTGGATGCATATGCAATGGATCTCCAAAAAGTATCATAATTCTTCTGAAGGAGGACTGCCCCAATCCCATTTTGACTCGCATCTGTAGAAATCTTTGTTTCTCGTCCAGGGTCAAGGAAGGAAAGGACATGTACGGTAGACAACGCTGACTTGAGATCTGACCATCCTTTTGTGTGCCCTGCAGTCCTTGATAAGAATGTGCTCTCCTTAATGAGGTTACGCAAGGCAGTTGTTCATGAAGCAAGGTTGGGGATGAATTTTCCTAAGAAATTCACTACACCAAGGAATCTCAGAAGTTCTTTTTTATCTTCTGGGATGGACATTTTCTGGATGGCAGCAATCTTATCATTATCTGGTTGCACACCATGTTCCGATATTTGGTCACCCAGAAATTTTAACATTGAGATACCAAAGTTGCACTTGGCCCAATTGAGCTTCAATCCGTATTTGTGTTCTTTCTGTAACACCTGCAGGAGTCTTGCATTATGTTCTTGATGAGTAGATGATCATATTATAATGTCATCCACATGTACACAAACTCCATCCATGCCTTCTGTCATCTGTTCCATGGCACGATGGAATATCTCAGGTGCTGAGATTATGCCGAATTGCATTCTGTTAAAGCAGTAACGACCAAACGGTGTGTTAAATGTACACAATTTTTTGCTTGTATCATCCAGTTGCATTTGCCAAAAAACTTCGGAAGCATCTAGTTTGGAGAATATCTTGGCATTGGCCATTTCACTAGTTATTTCCTCGTGTTTCGGTATTGGATAGTGTTCACGTCTAATATTCATATTCAGATCCTTTGGATCAATACAAAAACTGAGGTCACCATTGGGTTTGTTAATGCACACCATCAAGCTTACCCAGTAGGTCTGTGATCTTGGAAATAATTCACAGGTGCTGCATGTGTTCCAGTTCTTGCTTGAGATGGTCACATACCAGAGCTTGGACGGTGTACCACTGGTTTAGCATTCAATTTTAGTTGAATTTTGTATTGGAAAGAAAGAGGACCCATACCTTCAAATACCTGAGGAAACTTAGTCAGGATGCTTTCAATATCTTCCTGCACAGGTGGAAGAGTTTTATCTGTGCTGTAGATTTGTTTCACAAGGTGTAAGTCTTGACAGGCTTGTGCACCTAATAGTGAAGAGAAGTCTCTGTCAGCCTTTTGTAATGTTGTTTCCAAACATGTTTGTACAAACCCCTTCTGTCTCTGTCTTGTATAGGTGGGGAGTTTAACCATGGTGCACTCTCAGGATGTGATTTGCCAGCACCATTCCAACCGGAATCGGACGGGACGTGGCCGATAGATCTGAGGAGAGGCTTCTCTGGCATTCACGGCAGTCGACTTACCTTCAGGAGTAGACAGCAACCGACCTGCGAGGGACACTTTGTACTGGGGAGAGAATAAAGTTAGCCCGAGGCTCGGGCCTGCACTTCCCTTCGGGAGTGATGCGACAATCAATTCACATGACACGATTAGTAGAAGTGAACAGTGGTTTTAATGAGCTATATCTGTGCCTACCTGTGACTGCTCTGTACTGAGTGCCGCCTACAGGCTTACAGGTTTATATACCATGCCCGAGGGGGCGGAGCCACAGGCGGAGCCCACAAGGGCATCAACATAATCCAATACGATACAGTGGTGAATTGTAGTAGCAAATACATTCACCACAGGGAGCAGAGAACACTCAACCTGCGAGGGACACCTTGTAATGGGGAGAGAATAAATTCAGCCCTAGGCTCGGGGCCTGCACTTCCCTTCGGGAGCAGAGAGCACTGGACGTGTGAGGGACACCATGTACTGGGGAGAGAATAAAGTCAGTGCGAGGCTCGGGGCTTTCTCGCGGCTCAGGAATTGTTGGAGCTGGGTTGAAGAAAAAAAATCATCACAGGAAAACAGTAAACTGATTGGTTGATAAGTAACTGATATTAGGGACGATGTATAAATAGCTGAAACTCAAATAACTACAAAAGATAATAGTTAGGGAACCAAGCTTGAAGGATAAAGGAGAAGTAAATCTGAAAGCAGGACTAGGAAATCAAAAGAGCTTATTGTGTGAGTACATTTATATATTCTATAATACCAAGGAACAGAGAAGAAGGGTCCAACTTAATACCAGTTAATATTGGATATCAAAAGGATAAGTGTAACTTCAAGAGGAAGACATGTCAGAAGAGCTCCTAGCCGTGGTCTGCTCTTCTTGCTCCGTGTGGGAGACCAGGAACCTTTCCAGTTCCCAGGACCACCATGTGTGCAGGGAGTGTCTCCAGCTGCAGCTCCTGGAAGCCTGAGTTTCAGAGCTGGAGCGGCAGTTGGGGACACTGTCGAGCATCCATGAGGCGGAGAGTGTCATGGATCGCAAGTATAGAGAGGTGGTCACACCACAGGCTCAGAGTCAAGAGTCAGGATGGGAATGGGTGACCACCAGGCAAGTAAGCTAGGCAGGCAGCGCAGGAATCTCCTTTGGTCATTTCCCTGCAAAACATATATACCACTTTGGTTACTGACCTCTCAGGGGGAAGCAGCAACAACTAAATTTGTTACACCATGGTTGGTTCTGCTGCAGAGGGGAGGAGTACAAAGTGTGGGATTGTGATACTTATTGGGAATTCAATTGAAGTGGAATAGATAGGCATTTCTGTGGCTGCAAACAAGACTCCAGGATGGTGTGTTGCCTCCCTGGTGCTAAAGAGAACTTTGAGAACTGATAAACTGAGTAAATGATTGAGAGTCCTTTATTTTGTAAATCAGTTTAATTTTAGATTAAATCATTTGTAAATATGTCTTTTGGGATTTCAGACAAGGTAAGAAAACACTTAATAATATATCAATTTAGTTCTGGAACAAATTAGTAATGGAACAACCCTCTGACTTTCTAGCTTTTCACTGCGGGGAGAACAAGGCGTGAAGCTGGTTGTACGACAGAAATGAAACTTCCGAATATCATCTGCAAATCTAACCACTTGGCCTCTTTTGCTGTGGTACTGGTATGAATGATGGGGTAAAATATTGTGTTTCATTTCATTCTGTATGGGTGGAAACAGCGACAATAAACTTTCACCATGTTGTGTGATCAACCTGTCCTCCCACTGTCACTTCCAGAGAATCCCTACACTGGAAGGCTTCTATGATTCTTGCAACTGATGACACTTCCCACATTTTTGATACTGCGAGACTGGTAAAGCTCAGAGCCATGACCTCTTTCTTCTCCGACCCACGGGGAAGAGGAATTTATTTGTTTTGGCCAAGATTGCATCTGTTAATGTTGCTCATGTCGCCTGGCATGTTGTAGAAACACAGGCCACAGTTCCATTCAGAGTACCAGGCAATAGAGTGTGTGACCGGGGGCTGAGTTCCTGTTGCTACAACAGGAGACATAATTGTCTAACTGCTTCACCAGTCACACATGGTGTACAATGGTCTTGTTCTCTGAACACATGGGGCCAAAGCTCCTGTGACCTACTCTCCTCGGTTCTTTTCTCCACTCTTTCTAGCTGCACTTTCTCCTGCTGATCTTCCAGTCACAACGGCGGACAGAGGAACACAATCATCTGTCCCCTGGGAAGAAATTCTCTCCCAGTTCCAAAAAATAAGTTGCTGCAAATTTTGAGTGGTTATCACAGCCAGAAACAGCAAATTGAAATAACTAACCAGTCATTTACCTAACTTAGCTGAGGATTCTTTGGGTAACATGGACTGGGTCCCATTTTTGGCGTGGTTCTGTCCAGGATTTGTGGGTGGGATTTAGAATGAACAAACTCAGCTCTGGGGAAATTGAAAATGGGATTCAGGCTCTGAAACAGAAACAAGGCCCTAATTTATGATTTATTTGACATTTGTTAACATTGACTCAAAATAGCTGCTAATTCACATCAAGCAAGAAAGATCCCAGAACAAATTTTGAAGCCCAGTGCCCATTTTGTGAACACAGAACTTTCTCAAACCACTCAACATGTTGTGATCATAGATGCAAACGAGGATGGAACTTTCCATTCAATTTTAGAACAAACGTCTCGATTGTTGGAGTTGTTCGACACCTTTGTTTCTGTG
The DNA here is from genome assembly GCF_902713615.1 of Scyliorhinus canicula. NCBI lineage: Eukaryota > Metazoa > Chordata > Chondrichthyes > Carcharhiniformes > Scyliorhinidae > Scyliorhinus > Scyliorhinus canicula. The sequence goes on along the minus strand of NC_052154.1, from coordinate 73,700,437 downwards.
AGGGTTTTTTGTTTTGAATTGCTATATGTAAAGTTTGAATTGACTGTCTCTTTGTCCAGTATTGGAAATGGACCAAGTTTTGGAGACATGTTATTGTCATGGTGACAGACTGAACAACAGACAATAGAATACAGAATATTACCGGAAAGAGGGTTAAAAAATTCAGCAATTCTGCATTTTAATGCTGTTTAATTGCTGGCTATTTCTCTCTGACCTATTTTTCCCTGGTTTCTTCTCCACCAGGGACGGTCATTCTGAAGAACATTCAAAGCAACTGGTTAAGGCTGAACTGCTCAGATCCAATGAAAAAAGAAAGATAACTTGTCAGGGTGATCGGCAGCCAAGGATTCCAAATTGGTGGTATCTTGAAAGAGCGAGCCAAATGGAGATGTGTCTGCTGGTACAATCAGCAATAGACAACTTGCCTCTTCCCTCATCTGGAATGCACTATGCGCTTGGTGTTGGTGGCATATTATAATTTACACAGACTCCAGGTTGCTGTGGCAACGTGCACTTTCTTTCCCATGATATATACTGGAATAATGGATAGTGGTGGTGGAGGGTCCAACTTTCTTTCCATCAGGAATCTCTCCCACTCTTGCTGTCTGTCGTTGGTGTGTGTGTTAAATATTCAACCTGTTTAATTATGTTATGCCCATCAAGCCCCAAGGTGGGGCTTGAACAGTCTGACTCAGGGGCTGGTACATGATCCACTGCACCACAAGACCTTCTGTGCTCTGCACTTAAGGAGCCACAAAACATGGATTGCTGGATGTTTTTTTCCCAGATTAATATCTGGGCCGGATTCTCGGTCGGCTGACGCTGAAATCGGCAAAGGCGATTGGGTGGAGAATTGGTCCTGATGCCGAACTCGTGGCCGGCTCCAGGTTCACCCCAAGTCACAATTCTTCGGTGCCTCGACAGTGGCATCAATGTGTTCAAGTCTGCACATACAGTAAACGCTGTTCGAATATCATTAGCGGCCCTTACCCGGTATTCTCCGAGGCCTCCGCAATCCTCAGCTTCCGCCGGGGGGAATTCCCAACGGCGAGGTTCATTTGTGCTTTTAAAAATCGGGAACAGGCGCCGTGGCTGATGAGGGAGAGAGAGGAGGTAAGAAATGCAGAGGCGCAATCATGGGCTGCTGGTCCTGACTCTGGCCAGGCTGGGTGGGGGAGTGCCCTGCCAGGGCTGGGTACGGGGAGGGGGTTGGGGTGACCAGGGGATGGGCTGTGCCACCGGGATGTCCCCCACGGGACGGGGGGTGTCCAGGTATGAACCGCCATTGCCGCGGCCTGCAAGGCACCATCTTGCTGTGCACCCCACTGACGACCTACCATGGCCTGTTGTTCTGCAAAGTGTCACTGGCCGTATAGGTGCCGCCACCCCACCACACGCCTCAACCCAGGGCACTGCCACAATAACCCCTACAGGGTGGGGCACCGGACTGGGCCTGCGAAGCGTACCGCTGGCATGGGTAGTGCCAGCTGATATTACCCCTGGCAGCAGGAACGGGTGCCAGGACTAGACGCCCCCATAGTGCCGGGCATTGAAGGGGCCAGTGGTGTGGAGGAGGTGGGTGGGGTGGGGGTACGAGAGGGAGACATGCGGGGGCTGGAGCCACAGTGCAAACCGGGGCCGCCATGTAGACTCTTGAACTTAGTTGGGCAAGGGGGTACACACCATACTAACATGTCAGCCTTTCACCCCTTGCAGACAATGGATATTGGAATTTAACCAGCAATATGGCCTTCCTCCTAGTCGCTGCAGCCCTGGGGCTGTACGAGCTGGAGTTGCTCGAGGAGGAGGATGATGCAACCATGGAGCCTGCTTCAGAGGATCAGGAGGTAGCCATGAGGATGGTGAGCAGGCCGCCCAACAGGTTGAGGAGGAGGTGGGAAGAAGGCGTTGCATGAGGCCTCATGTGTACTGGCAGTGCCTGTCATTTGAGGACCTGTCGGATCGGGCATGCCGACGAAGACTCAGGGTGAGCAGAGGGATATCTGCCAGATCATGGCGCACCTGGCACCGCAGGGGAATGGGGGACCTGCTCCCGTTAGCCGTCAGGGTGACAGTCGCCCTGAACGTCTACGCAATGGTGTCCTTCCAGGCGCTGAGTGGGGACCTCTCTGGGATCTCACAGAGCTTAGTGCACAGGTAATAATAATAATAATCTTTATTGTCACAACTAGGCTTACATTAACACTGCAATGAAATTACTGTGAAAAGCCCCTAGTCGCCACATTCTGGCGCCTGTTCGGGTTCACAGAGGGAGAATTCAGAATGTCCAAATTACCTAACAGCACATCTTTCGGGACTTGTGGGAGGAAACAAGAGCACCCGAAGGAAACCCACGCAGTCACAGGTAGAACGTGCAGAATCTGCAGAGACAGTGACACAATCTGGGAATCGAACCTGGGACCCTGGCGCTGTGAAGCAACACTGCTAACCAGGTTGGGGGGTTGGCTCCTTGGCAACAGGAGTTATCTGCAGCGGCCAAGACTGAAGACCCCTCTCTGGAGACTATGTACCGACGAGGAGACCCGCTACAACGACGCCAATGCAGTGACTGGGGTGTGATCAAGTGGTGCTTCAGCATCCTGAAGATGCAGTTCAGGTGCCTGGACCGTTCTGGATGGTCCCTCCCATATGGCGTTTGGAGGTCATCGTGGTTGCTTGCCGCGTCCTCTAGAACATCACGCAGCAGAGGGGCAACGTGCTGGAGGAGGAGGATGAATGTCAGGCCTCTTCTGATGAGAAAGGTGCAGTGGAGGGCCAGGATAGGTAGAGCACGGTGTCTGTGCAGGCACAGGATGGCACATAACATGTGAGCCTGGGCCGACGTGCAAGGGACGTTCTAATCGCTTCCAGGTTCACTGACTGCTGGACATCCCGTCCTCCACTGACTGCACCCCCCCCCCCCCCCCGCACCCCCTCCCCCACCATGGCCAACCATTCCCACCCAAGAGTTGTGGAGTTGTGTCATCCGCCACCCTTTCAACCCCCCCCCCCTGTTGGAACCAACAATTCTACGGACACGTGCTTGTAGGATTAGAATAGCGGTTTTAATATACTTACAACAGAGCCAGCCTGTTAGCCGTTGAACTTTCGGTGAACTGGCCGGCTGACCCTGTGGCACTGATCTTTATACATTAGCTCCAGGGGGAGGAGTCCTGGGCGGACCCAAGGGAGGAGCCCCGTACAACTCTCAAGCATTTCCAGATCCACTCCCCCTGGAGGTCAGATAGTGCAACTGCACTTACAATATACTTACAATATAGACACATGTATATACAGGTTATGATCCGTGGTGAATCACATTCACCACAGTCACACCCTGTGAAAAAAATCAAGTCCAGCGGGGGTGGTGGCTCACAGAGTTAGTCTGTCCGGTGGACGAATTGTTCTTTTCGATCTGCGGAGCACCGGCGTTGCAGCCTCTTGCGGTGGCTGGGTGGGTCCTGAGAGCTGGGGTACGATGGCAGACTCCGGGGCGGGTCTCGCCCGAACTTTATACACCTCTGGCTCGACCGGAGACTGGGGGCGCTGGGGGCGGGCTGGTTCTGGCGCGTGGAACCGGTGGGGTGAGCTTGCGGAATCGGGGGCGCGAGGGCAGCATAGGAAACGGGGTAAGGGGTTCCTCAGTGGGGGTAGGGGAGGGCTGGATCCAGCGGGTGCCAGGTCCCGAAGGGATACTGTGTCCTGGCGACCGTCCGGGAACTCCACGAATGCATACTGGGGGTTGGAATGGAGAAGACGCACCTTTTCAACAAGGGGGTCAGTTTTGTGCCCCCTGACGTGCTTCCTCAGGAGGACCGGGCCTGGTTTCCTCAGCCACGCCGGAAGTGAGACTCCTGTGGTAGTGCCCCTAGGAAAAATGAAGAGTCGCTCGTGAGGGATTTGATTTGTAGCTGTGCAGAGGAGGGATCTGATAGCGTGGAGCGCGTCTGGGAGGACTTCTTGCCATTGGGAGACTTGGAGTTTTCTAGACCGGAGGGTCAGCAGGACGGTCTTCCAGACCGTCGCGTTCTCCCTCTCCACCTGCCCGTTTTCCCTGGGGTTGTAACTGGTAGTCCTGCTCGAGGCGATGCCCTTGTCGAGCCGGTACTGACGCAGCTCGTCGCTCATAAAGGACGAACCCCGATTGCTGTGCACGTAGCTGGGGAAACCGAACAGGGTGAAGACACTATGCAGGGCCCTAATGACTGTGTGGGAGGTCATATCAGGGCATGGAATGGCAAAAGGGAATCGGGAGAACTCGTCGCTGATATTGAGGAAATAGATGTTCCTGTTAGTGGAGGGGAGTGGCCCTTTGAAATCGATCGCAAGGCGTTCAAAGGGCCTAGAAGCCTTGACCAGGTGGGCCCTGTCTGGTCTATAGAAGTGCGGTTTGCACTCCGCACAGATCGGGCAGTCCCTGGTGACCGCTTTTACCTCCTTGTTGGAGAAAGGCAGGTTTTCTGGCTCTGATGTAGTGGCGAGCTGGGTGACCCCTGGATGGCAGAGGTCCACGTTGATGGCTTTCAGATGGCTGATCTGCGTGCCTCTGCATGTCCCGCGGGATAGGGCATCCGAGGGCTCGTTGAGCTTCTCCGGTCGATATTTAATATCGTAACTATAGGTGGAGAGTTCGATCCTCCACCGAAGGATTTTATCATTTTTTATTTTGCCCCTTTGCGAGTTGTCAAACATAAAGGCAATCGATCGTTGGTCGGTGATGAGGGTGAACTTCCTACCTGCGAGGTAGTGCCTTCAGCGATGAACAGCCTCCATGATGGCTTGTGCTTCCTTCTCGACTGAGGAGTGTCGGAGTTCTGAAGCGGATAGGGTACGGGAGATAAATGCAACGGGCCTCCCTGCCTGATTTAAAGTGGCTGCTAAAGCTACCTCTGAGGCGTCGCTCTCAACCTGAAAGGGAGTGGATTCATCCACTGCCTGCATGGCTGCTTTGGCGATGTACTCCTTGATGCAGCTGAAGGCCTGGCGCGCCTCAGCAGACAGGGGAAATCGTGTGGCCTCAAAGAGTGGGCGGGCTTTGTCCGCATATTGAGGGACCCACTGGGCGTAGTATGAAAAGAACCCCAAGCACCGTTTGAGGGCCTTGGGGCAATGAGGGAGGGGGAGTTTTAAGAGGGGGCTCATGCGGTCCGGGTCTGGGCCCAGCACTCCGTTCTCCACAACGTAGCCGAGGATGTCCAGTCTGTTTGTGCGGAAAACACATTTCTCCTTGTTATAAGTGAGATTTAATTTCTGTGCCGTTTGGAGAAAACGGTGGAGGTTGCCGTCGTGGTCCTGCTCGTCATAGCCGCAGATGGTAACATTGTCCAGATACGGAAACTTGGCCCGCAGCCCGTACTGGTCTACCATTCGGTCCATTGCTCGTTGGAACACCGAAACCCCGTTGGTGACGCCGAAGGCAACCCGGAGGAAGTGGAAGAGGCGGCCATCGGCCTCGAACGCCGTGTAGTGGCGGTCCTCCGGGTGGATTGGGAGCTGGTGGTATGCAGACTTCAGATCCACCGTGGAAAATAGCCGATATTGAGCGATCTGGTTAACCATGTCTGCAATTCTGGGGAGGGGATACGCGTCTAGGAGCATGAAGCGATTTATGGTCTGGCTATAGTCGACGACCATGCAAAATTTTTCCCCGGTCTTGACGACCACCACCTGAGCTCTCCAGGGACTATTACTGCCCTCTATGATCCCCTCACTGAGCAGCCGTCGGACCTCAGAACGGATAAAGACCCTATCTTGTAGGCTGTATCGCCTGCTGCGAGTAGCTACTGGCTTGCAATCTGGAGTGAGATTGGCAAAGAGAGGAGGGGGGGAGTTGCGCAGCGTGGCTAGGCTGCAGATAGTGAGTGGGGGCAGGGGCCCGCTGAAACTGAGGGTGAGGCTCTTGAGGTTGCACTGGAAATCCAGGCCTAATAAGAGTGGCGCGCAGAGGTCGGGCAGGACGTAAAGTTTAAATTTAGAATGACTAGCGCCTCGAATTGTGAGAGTAGCGACGGTACGTCCTTGGATTTGGACTGAGTGGGAGCCCGAAGAGAGGGCGATAGTTTGGCTCACCGGGAAAATAGAAAGCGAACAGCGTCTTACCAGTTCTGGATGTATAAAGCTCTCGGTGCTCCCGGAGTCAAAGAAGCATGGCGTGCTGTACCCGTTGATCTGGACCTCCGCCATCGAACTTCGTAGGTGCTTGGGGCGGGATTGATCCAGAGTGACCGCGTTGAGTTGCGGGCCGCGTGGTGAGTGCCCGAGGAAGTCGTATTCTTCAGATGAGATTTCTGAGCATGCCGATGCAGATGAGGCCCGTGGATCGCACATGGTGAGCGGCGAGGAAGATGGCGGCTTCGTTAATGGGCCTAACGTACATTTTGTCCAGTATTGCCAGCGCTGCGGTGTAAGAACCGGCCGGATTCAGCTGTGTGGAGATTCTGTGGCTTACCCTAGTGTGCAGCATGCTGAGTTTTTGTTCCTCCGTTGTTCCAGCGGTGCTGGCTTCTGCCAGGTAGGCTTTAAAACATCTCAGCCAGTGGGAAAAAAAATCCTTAGCCTCTGCATCCTATGGGTCGAGTTCTAGGCGTCCGGGCTTGAGGGCTGCTTCCATGATTTCTTCGACTGTTCCCTAAGTATATTAAATTGTTGGAACCAACAATTCTACGGACACGTGCTTGTAGGATTAGAATAGCGGTTTTAATATACCTACAACAGAGCCAGCCTGTTAGCCGTTGAACTTTCGGTGAACTGGCCGGCTGACCCTGTGGCACTGATCTTTTTCCAGCAGCTCCCGGGGGAGGAGCCCTGGGCAGAGCCAAGGGAGGAGCCCGTACAACTCTCAAGCATTCCCAGAGCCACTCCCCCTGGAGGTCAGATTGTGCAACTGCACTTACAATATACTTGCAATATAGACACATGTATATGCAGGTTATGATCCGGTGTGAATCACATTCACCCCCCCCCCCCCCCTCGATTCCTCCTTGCCTCACTATAGGGTGTGGGCCTTGGATGTTAGTAACAGTGGGTCCGGTCCATAGGATGGAGGGTGATGACAATCCACTCTGCGATGAGCTCTAGTACTCCATTTGACAATGTCTGACACCTCTCCATGGCAGGACTTTGCACTGTGCAGCTGGATGATCTTTGCATGTAAGCTTTCCATTCCTTCACAAGGTCCATTCGATCCCCTGGGTGGCGGAGGTGGGGGCGGGGTGGGGTGGGGATGGGGCACAAGAGCAGTGAGCGTTGGCTGTACTGGGGTCCATGGCCCAAGCCCCCTCTCGACCCTCTGCCCAGCACCTCCTCCTCCCCCAGCACCCGCTGCAGCCAGCCAAGCCCGTTCCTCACACCTTTCTGACAGAGCACTGAGGCAGATTGTAATGTGGTGATCATGTGTTTGTTGCAAACAGGTTAGTGCCCTAGCCCCTATTGCTATTTTATGTGCTGCAGCCAAGCCAACCTAAATGGTGCCCATCTTCTGGCCTCATGGTCCCTAACACTATGCCAAGGTGGATCACCAGACGGTGCATTCGGAGTGGAGGCGGCCTGCTGCGATTCCCGCCCTATGACCTGCATTCCCCTTGTCGGCCATCTTCTCGAGCGACCTTCTGGATGGGTCCGGCTGCTGCTTAGGTGTCCCAGGTGGCATGGTGCCACCCTTTGCTGCCAAATGCCCACCAAAAGTGCCAAGGGCAGTGTTTTGTTACTTGTGTGGTAGGTAACATGTGCTACTCAATCCTTGGTTAGTGATGAGGTATTCTGAATCCCGATGAAGAAGATTCAAACTCTTCCAGTAGTAACAAAAGGTTTATTGAGTAACTACAACAATATTTACATGAGTTCTCTACTTTAACTTTAATACTAGTGATAAGGTTAACAAGATCTAACTATGGTAACTATACGTAACTCCACTGACCATCTAAACTAGTCTGCTGTTGCTATGATCACAGTGCACCAAGAGAGAGAGAGCCCCAATGTGGCTGCCTTTTATATCCCTGTTGGTCTGGCCCTCTAGTGATCATGTGGTGCTACTGATGACACATTAACCCCTTGTGTACATGCACATATAGAGGTCACTACATCCCCCTTTTTTCATGTTATATATTTTCTGTATGTTGTAAAGAAAATTGAACAAACATAATGGATGCAGTTTGCAAATGCATGACATAAAATCAATGAGTTAGTCTGTGCTGGTCCACCTGGAGCTGCTGCTCCGTGTTAGAGATTTATTTTATGAGCAGACTGAATATAACATTACACGTGACTCATTGTAATGTCAGGTCATGATCAATTCATGGAATGGTCTTCCATACTAGCTTGCTCGGAGAGGATAATCTTGCCCTCAACATAGGAGCGGCCTCTGACGTCCCCTGCCAACTCGGTGGCATCCTCCTTGAATTTGTAGCGCTCCTGGATGTTGGCCATTTCTCATCCATTCTGGCATCTATGCCTCTTGTGGACAAGCCTGGCCAGTGAAGACAAATAGGTGGAATGTGATGAGAATAGGTGAAGCAGAGGCTGGTAAGCATGCATGCCTACTGTGTGTGCAGAGTCCCCGCTCAGGGCTGAGGATGCTGCTTGTGTAGGATGATAGATGTGGTCCTGGTGAATAGGCTTTCAACTCTGATATCTCCCTAGTGGATATTGTTTGAGATCCCTGAGCTTTGTGATGCTTTCGGTAGATAATGCCATGATGAGAGTGTGAATTTGGAGTGAGTTGAAGGTAGACTTACCCTGTGAGAGCAGATGAGATCATTAATCCTCTTTGTACACTAGGTGGCATTTCTCGAGTGGAGTTGGAGTTCACACTGGTGAATTGAGGATGATGAATCTCCTGGATTCATCCTTGGGAAAAAGAAACCCACTGGTTGGTGCTATTGGATACATGAAAACCTCTAGAGAGCCATGGCTCTCTTTTTGTTCTTTGGGGCCATCTCTGGAACTTCCGACCACACTGTTGGGGTGCAGAGAGCGATGAATGACTTTGGGTGTCGTTTAAATATGGGGCCAGGAATTTCAACCCCATGATGTGGCAGCGGGCGGACAAATCAGTGCCCACCCAGCCACATGATTCATTGAACAATTCGTCTGTGAATAATTAAGTTTCAAGCGGAAGATCAGGGGCTGGATTCTCTGATTTTGAGACTAAGTGCTGACGCCGGCGTGGAAACAGTGGTGTTTTACGACAGCAAAACTGGCTCAACAGCTGCACCGATTCAGCAACTCTGAATGAGCAAGCGCCATCACCACGTCGAACACAACCGGTTCCATGCGAAACGGCGCTGGATTCGCCGGGTTCGTGATTGCCGCATATGAGGCTCCCACGCTGCAGTTGCACTTAAACGATCCTTCCCCCCACACACACAGTCCCAGTTAACAAGATGGCTGGAAGGAGAGCAGCGCCACAGTTCAGGCAGATTGAGCTGGAGACCCTCCTAGACGCTGTGGAGGGGAGGCGGATGACCCTGCACACGGGCCTGGGAGGAGGGCCACCAGGCATCGCCGTTCGCCATGCCTGGGCACAGGTGGCAAATGCGGTCAGCGCCGTGGGCAATGTCATCCGGAATGGCCAGCAGTGCCGGGAGAGACTGCACAACCTCAGGGCGGCCAGGGTGAGTTGGCTGCTCTGTGCCCCTGGCACTAACAAACCCCCCACCCGCCGCACACACACCCGTAACCCAACCCCCCCCCTCACCCCCAGGAGAAGGCCGCGCACAACCGCCGGGAGCGGGAGATGACCAGAGGGGGATCACCAGACCTGCGGCCCCTCACCATGCCTGAGCAGAGGGCATTGGACATGTCGGTGGCACGGAGGAAAGGGAAGTCACTGAGGTGGAGGTCGTCGGTGGGCGAGCAAGTGAGACCCTGCTTAGTTGCACATCCCCTGACACATGTGTGGACACCCTCCCACACCCCCCTCACCCCACCCCCCCATCACCCCACACTCCCCCTCACCACCACACCCCCCCCCCCCCCCCCACAGCCCACACTCTTCCGACCCCTGTTGCACCTTCCAAACCATTGTGTATGTCTATAACCTGTATACGGTGGATGACCACAAAGTTGTTTAATACGGTAATAGTTTATTACACGCACACAAAGTGAACACACACATACAAGTTGCACTCTAAACTAACACACAAGAATGACTCTAACTTCACATCCAGGTGACTGGCAAATATACAGCAACTATGACCTTCTCTGGAATCCGTCATCTGGCAGTGCTGGATGTCTGTTGCTGGACGTCTGTGTCCGCAGTTCTGGTCCCTCTGTGGATGGCGTGGATGTTCCTCTCCTTGGTTGGTGAAGGTATCACTGCTGTTGCCATCGGTGGGCAAGAGAACGAATGGAGGAGTAGACTCGAGGGTCCGAAGGGCCCTCCCTGCGTTCAACCGCTATGTCCCAAGGCACCGTCTGGCCTGCAGCCTTTGTACATTTGCAAGCTGCAGCCCATCCGTGTCCATGTGGTTCCCAATGTCTTTGCGGGCGGCCATCTCAGAAGTCCTCAGATCCCACCTCCTGATCCTTAAGGCGAAGTGTGGTGGATCACACACTTGGACCAACACTTGCCCTGCATCCTCAGTTACCTGTCCATAGGTAGGACCCTAACTCTACATGCACAAATCCCTAATACAGAATACGTGAATAACAAAAACAAATATAAATATACATTTGCAGCTATCTAAGATGGCCCCCTGCAAAGGACCATGGGAATTATGGCCAACCCGGGACTCAGGCAGATACAGAGCCTATGTGTATCTGAAACACAGGTAACCAGACCTGATCGAAACCCCCGCTCGTTTGCATTTTAATGGCCCATTGTCCCAGGACAATAGAACTCCAATCAAGCAACCGGTACAGCCACAGACTGATTGGTGCCACTCCCCTTACTCAGAAAGCCCAGCTGCCAAGGTCAATGACCGCTAAGGACGCGCCCAGTTACCAAGGCACCTGCCCCTTTATTGGCCAAAATCGAAGACGGTGATCAGAGCCCGGTCGAACTATTGGGTTGAAGGTTAAGGACCGCCCCAAAGAGCGCGAAATCCCAGAGGGATAAAAGAGAGCACAGCCATGTGTTCTGTCTCTTTTGGATCCGGCCAATACCAACCCAATTGTAGCAGGAACAGCCAGCCAAGTTCAAGACCAACGATGGCTACCTGACAATGAGCCCAGCAGAGACAGAGCCACTTTCTTCGAACCAGCCAAGTGAAATCCAGATAAAGGCTTATCCATTTGCACAGTGCTGGTCACCCTGAAGTTAAGTATAGGTTATTGTAGCTGATAGGTGTAGTTTAACTCGTAGTAGATATTGTGTTTGCATGTTGAGATAACTCTTGTGTATGTAAATAAAGCATCTTTTGAACTAACTAACTGGTTGTGTGGTCATTTGATCGATATAAGGGAAGGCTTGTGGTTCACTAAGATAAATAGAAATACCCACAGTATCGGCGACGCTGTTGGATGGGAAAAACACCAACACATTCCATAACGGACATAATACGGTCAGAGAAATGGAAGTGTCCATGCTGTAATATACAATTGGCAGTCTGATGCAGAGGTGGGACAATATCGAAAACCTGATACAGAAGTGGAGGAATACTGTTCGGTACAAACTGCAGTACATACAGACAGTAGTGCAGATCAATATAAGCAGGTTGGTCTTAAGATTTTACAGTTCTACAAAGGCCATATACAAGACAACGTGGATTCTCAGCGCAAAACCAATATCAGTCCCCGGGGATCGTTGGTCTGGCTGGATGAAAGTGGCCCATGCAGTCAACATGAGTCCCATGTCCTGGCGCTCCGTGATCTCTGCTGTCCACCTATGGAATTGGACTGTGAGGATGATGAGGTAGATCAAGGTAAACTGGATCAGCATGACAGCCAGGTGGGGGCATAGTCAAACAATAGAGTGACTCCGAAGTTCAGAGCCCCAATCCCAGGAACCATCCCACCAAGTTCTGGCTATGCCTTCTGCACCTGCTGGGTGATATCCTGGGGTTGCTATCTCCGGGTGCCCTGGGGGACCACGCATTGTTTCTGTTATTATTGCACACCTAATGTCTGCGTTCATTCTATCATACTGTCACCATCCGTGCCCCCCCCCCCCCCATTTCTGCATTTCATCTAAACATGTTTGAACCCAACACAGCCTTCTATTGTCTGAGGCCTAGAGTAGTCGGAACCTGTATTCTACCACCCCCTTCTCAACGCTGTCGTATACTGGTTGTGATCTGACTTAACCAGCCTAACTCCACAACGGCCAGCTGTATACAGTTTTGTCCCAGGAGCACAGAGGTCTGATCTGATGAGGGGGTGGGGGGGGGGGGGTGAATTGTAGGGCAGCCCGATTCCATAGGGTTGCTAAGCATATACAGCATGTCGAATCGGACCAAACGGACCTCTGTAGAAGAGTGAAGAAGAGGATGAGTTGTGACCTGATTCACTGAATACATTTTCCATTCCACAACCAAATGGTGGTGTGTGGGGCAACGGTTCTGCCCAAGTGTTTCGTACTGTAAGTAGCCATTCCAGAAAGTGGGGGTCTGAGGGAAGCAGGGGTTAGTGGTGAGAGAGGTGCGTATGATCCGCGGCGGGCGAAGAGTGTGTGGGGTCCCCGGGTAGGGCGGGGGTTATGCCGTTACTCCACTGCCTGAGTGTGTTGAAGAACAGGATGAGTGTGTATTCTCCCAGCATTTGCTGGGAGGAGAAGAAGGGATGGGGAGACGAGGGTGAAACAACGCACAAAGAAGATGTGCATGCGTGGAGCACACATAATGGAGCAGGTTCCAGCAGAAATCGTGTGCCATGCTTATTGGGAAGCATCCGATTGTCATCATCTGGACACCTCAGAATGTTTGTGCTCCACACACCTCAGAACACTGCGCTCCGCAGTTGTTCTTGTATTACCCCCATGGGCAGTTCATCAATGGAACCATCTACCTCCCCTGGTCGCCAGACCCGCGCCTGCCAATTGCTTGCATTCATTGGGTTCGGGGTTACCATGTCCTGGTCCTCGAATTGTTCAGCTACTCTGACCAACCATCTGGCATGACCCCATGTTCAACAGGGGGACTGGGGAGTTGAATGATTGTGGGTTGGTTGTGTTGCGGGTGGGAACGGCTTTGTGAAGGTGTCAATGATAACCAGTATATCCGTAAATCCATTCCTGCATGGTGGGAGTGGGCCAATGTAGCCCATAAGGGGATTTGTCCAGGGACCCTCCATAGGACCAGCGTGTCCTATATGTCCCCTCCTGGCGTCACCATCGGGAATATTCTGGGCGTAAATAAGGCAGTCCTCAATGTAGTGAGTGACATCCTCGTTTAGTTCCGGGCACCAACATAATGGTGGTCCGTAGTGGTCTCCATGCCCTGGTGTCCGTGTCCACAATAGGATTGGTATATGAGCTGGTTTCGGTCCTGGGTAGGGATCGCATCATTCCCGCCCTTGAAACAAATCCGTCCTGTATGGTCAGCCCGTCCTCCCATGTTTCATAGGCAGCCGGGAATCGCCATTCAGGATCTGTCCTAGGGAATCGTCTGGCCGTTGAGACTGAGCTAGGTCAGCTACGTCAGTCTGGGAGACGTCAATCGCATTCGTCAGCTCACCTCCGGGTGGCTGCCAGAGATGTCCGTTATGGGCACTGGCCCTGTCTAGTGAATTGGCCGTGCAGTTGCTAGGTGGTGGGTGCGGGGATGGCTCTTCACCTCAATGATGATGTCGGTGCGGCCAGTTGCTACATATAGTTTGGCAGATGTTTCCCGTGCAATGTGCTCACATCCGCCCACCAAGTGTGCCCTGCCGCCCCGGGGCCTGATTCGGTCCTGATAATGTCTGACCACATGTGCCAACCTCTCTCTTTGATATATCCACGTACTACCCTCTCCCATATGGGACACCTCTGTGCTCCTGTCTTCCATGCCTCTACATCTCTACCTGTTGTCCGAGCTGCCGTATTGATGTTAGGGGGCCTATTGGACAGTGGGTTCGGCTTGTGGTTGCCCTCCGATCGGCCCTCCCCTGACTGTGGCAGCCCCGGACTGAGTCTGCAGCCGCCACGCGGGTATCACGGATGATGGGATCATGAGTGGTCCATGCCTTCGGGAAGTCGGCCAGTCGGGGACAGAGAATAGCAGGGCAATGGCCTGAGGCGGTGGATAATTGCCGCTTTTCGGGAAGCGGAGAATTGAGGAACCGCCGCCGGTCCGAATTTCGTCCGGGAACTGGATTCTCCGCCCTGTAACCGGACGTGATTTCGGCGTCGGAATGCGGAGAATCCAGCCCATAGCCTCATCTGGAATCCGTCGTCTGACAGTGCTGGATGTCTGTTGCTGGTTGTCTGTGTCCCCGGCTTGGATCCCTCTGTGGATGGCATGGATGGCTCCCTCCTTGGCTGGTGCAGGTACCACCGTTGTTCTCGTTGGTGGTCGTGTAAGCAGGTGGTGGGCTGCGCAGCATCTTTCATCTCTTGCAGGTTTTGCGCGCTTTTAGGCGGTCCCAGATAGATGTCCAATGGATCGATCAGGGCTCGATCACCCTAATAAATCTCAACCAACTGGTGGTGGACACCTCGATGGTGGGCCGAGTCCCAGTTGGCCATGGCCGTTAGTGTACGAGATACATGTGTGTGCCTTTCCAAATAAGGAACCGGACGCCACAAAGTCTGCCACATATTGTTATTTTCTACCTGGAGCCCATTCTCCCGAGATGTCCTTTCAACAGCTTTTTCCCTGTGTTAATTTCTGCAAGGTCCAGGCTGCAGCCCTTGTATATTTGAAACTGCAGCCTGTCTGCGTCTCTGTGTTGGCCAATTTCCCCTCGATCTGTGCGGGCGGCCATTTTGGATGCCCACACCCCTCATCCTCACCCCACACCCCCCTCACCCTTATCCCCCTCACCCCACATTTATGACATTTTGGGGGTAACGGAGCATCTCGATTTGGCGTCAAACCGGCGCCTACCGCGATTTTGGCGTCGGAAGCTATTCTCTGCCCAATCACGTTTCACGATTTTGGCGTCGGCAAACGGAGAATCCAGCTCATAGTCTCAGAAACTAAGAATTCCATCCCCTATTTTTAAACAGTAACCCCATGTTGTATAAGAGGAAACATCCTCTTCACAACCACACTGTCAAAATTCCTCAGATTCTTATAGGTTTCATCTCCTCCCCCTTTTATTCCCCAGATGCACTGGTGAGATTTGGCCTTGGTCTGTTGATCATTACTGTGGACTTGTTGGTTACTAGCCCAGTAACAGAATCAAATTGCTTTTGCACTGACTCTGCACAATAATATCCAAAACAGAACTGCCGTATTATATAAAATTTGGGCTGCACGGTAGCATAGTGGTTAGCACTGTTGCTTCACAGTGTCAGGGTCCCAGTTTGATTCCTGGCTTGGGTCACTGTCTGTGCGGAGTCTGCACGTTCTCCCCGTGTTGCGTGGGTTTCCTCCGGGCGCTCCGGTTTCCTCCCACAAGTCCCGAAAGACGTGTTGTTAGGTTATTTGGATATTCTGAATTCTCCCTCTGTATACCCGAACAGGCGCCGGAATGTGGCGACTAGGGGCTTTTCACAGTAACTTCATTACAGTGTTCATGTAAGCCTACTTGTGACAATAAAGATTTTTAAAAAAATTTTTTTAGAGTACCCAATTATTTTTTTGTCCAATTAAGGGACAATTTAGCGTGGTCAATCCACCTAATCTGCACATCTTTGGGTTGTGGGGGCAAAACCCACGCAGACATGGGGAGAATGTGCAAATTCCACACGGACAGTGACCCAGGGCCGGGTTTCGAACCCGGGTCCGCAGCGCCGCAGTCCCTGTGCTATCCACTGCGCCACATGCAATAAAGATTATTAATTTATTTACAAATTTAGTGTTCATTTTCTGAGCGAAACATTTGAGGTCGATGAAGAAAGTGCAGGACAGTAGGTAGTTATGAATTACTCAGTGTACACATGAGCAGAACATTCTCCTGTTTTGATGTGAACTTTTGTGATTCAAATTATCTCAACCTGTGCATGTTTAATACACTTATCACCACATACATCTTATCCACTGTATTTTGTTTCTCATTCTTCATTTGCACATATACATTTCCTCATTCATACTGCTGTGTTTGACTTTCAGTCGTTGACATAATAGAGTAAATTTATAACAATGCTCTTTAATTCAGTCGGGGGCTGCACTGTTGGAATTAAATAATCAAGTTGTGAGCAGCATCACTAAATTTTCATTAAATTCTATTATTTGTCCTGTTGTGCTGCCTGAGATACCAACAGAGGGCAGATAATTTTCCCTTTTTTTACAATTGGTTTTAAAGTACAATGCAATCACAATAATGGGAATGTGGAATGGAGTGAAATTGAGTCTTGGATATAGACAACAAAATGATTAAAAGTCTCCAACTGTGGCCCAATGGTTCAGTCAGGACACAAACTCAAAGACAAAATGGTGGACAGGTAACGACCAATCAGTCACGTCTGTCCTGTATTTACTAACTTTTCTCCTTTGTAAATGATGGGCGTGCACCCGGACAGAAAACAAGGTTCATGGACTTGTTGGGGCTCGTATAAAACGCAGTCACAGTGTGGCACAGTGGTTAGCACTGCTGCCTCACACAGTCAGATACCTGGGTCCAATTCCAGCGTTGGGTGACTGTGTGGAGTTTACATGTTCTCCCCATGTCTGCGTTGGTTTCCTCCGGGTGCTCTGGCTTCCTCCCACAGTCAATAGATAGCGGGTTAGGCAGATTGACCATGCACAATTGTCCCTGAGTGTCCAAAAAAGTGCAGGTTAGGTGGAGTTATGGGGTTACAGGTTTAGGGTGGGAATTGTGCCGAGGTAGGATGCTCTTTCGGAGGGTTGGTGCATACCTGATGGGCCAAATGGCCTCCTTCTGCCCTGTAGGGATTCTATGAATATTTTCCCTCTCAGTGGATTAATTGGTCCACTGTCCTTGGAGAAAGCAGCAACATCGTGACATGTATTCTTATCTTATTCTCTCTTGCTCTCTGCTGCTCCAGTGCTGTGATATTGAGGAGACAGCTTGTCCTCCCAACATCTGATCTCAGACCCCCTGGCGATTGAAACGTGGAACCAGACCAGCAGGTTAGATACAGGGAGAGAAGATCAGTTGGGAGGCAGGACTGAAGACAGCTGGCAGAGGTACCAGATGTTTATTTAAAAGTGATGGAAGAGTGAGGCTCCTGCTGATGGAGAAAGGCTGGTTGGAATGAGATGGAACAGAAAGAAAATGGGGACAAAATTGGATAGTTCACGGAAGTGGGCACGGAGATTGTGATACAGAATTAACCTGTGTCCATTCCTTCTGATGCAGGCACTTGCTGAGTGTTGTTGCACGTTTTGCTATGGGTGTAAAACGCGTTTATTGGAGTGTATTAACTTGCCTCTGTTAAAGGCCGTGTGCTTAACACTACTAGGCTCTGTATATGTATTTTTCAGCTCAGGAGTCGCCAGATGCCGTATAGACACCTCACAAATATTCCAAGGTCAGGTTCAAAGTAATAAAACGATACACCGATTAGTAAGTTCCAAACGATCAATATTTATTATACAATTATAATAAATACGCATGCACACACTAAGGGACTAAGCTATGACTAAACTAAGCAATCAGAATACTTAACTAAACAGGAACAGGCAAGGTCAGGGAGCGAGGCCTTCGTCCCGGTCTTGATCTGCAACCTTCAGAAAGCGTGCTGGTCACTGGGGGTCTAGCGGACTTGGTTCGCGTAGCGAGCGTCGTATTGGCACTTACGGTTCGGCGGCTGGTGCTCAACGGCTGGAGTCAGGATACGAGTTGGAGTTCTTGGTCAAAGCCGGAGCACGAAACAACAGACAGGACCATGTGTGGGGGTCTACTTTTATAGGGGTCCCCAATGTCCTTGCCTTTTCCTGGGCGGGCTTTACCTTCAGGTATCGATTGGATCGCTTCCAATCAATATCTTTTGAATTCCTCCAATGTGAGGGTCTTTCTCGATGGTGGGGGCGGTTTCTATAGTGGATACTTCTGGTGCCGCTCTGTCTGGACATCCACTCAAGTATCTTATTCAAACCCAAATGTTGCCATTGTGTGTGCCTAGATCTGGACTGCCTCATTAGTATGTAAAACGTTCTGCCATTATCACCTTTGGTTTGAGATCTTCCACCTGGCCAGAAACTGGTTTTGCTGCTTGCAAAATGCTAATGAGTGTTTGCAGGCTGCTTGCCTTGGCTAAACTGTTTTTCCCTGCAGTCTTAGCGATTCTCCATCTTGTTAGCCCAGTGTCCATTTTAGGTGGCTACAGTGGCTACAGTGTGGTGAATGTATTTACCTAAGTATGAATTGTGCTGTGACCTATGACCTGGAAATGATAATACGGTCTACTTCCAGTACTGTACTGGAACCCCGGTGGGCTCCGCCTCTGGCTCTGCCCTCAGCGGGGGGGATATATAGATCGGCCACCTGTGGGTGGCACTCATTTGTCCAGCAGATACCGGCAGGCGAGTTCCTGGATAATAAAGCCTTAGGTTCACTCGTTCTCACGGTCTCACAGTGGATTAACGGTATAACACTGAGTTACACCGTCATAGTGTACAGACAGTGTTTGCAGTTGCTGAGTGGCTGTGGGTGACTCAAAATTGCAGCAGCAAACTTGTCAAAGATGGAGAATGATGAGGCCGCCTTTAAGTGGATCCAGGAACAGTACAGCCCTCTGCTCCAGCTGGCAACACATCAGAATGACAACAGTGTCGCACCATTTCTGAAGAAGGCTGATCTGTGTCCCACAATCCCTACGAAACAGAACATCCGGAGGCCTTGTTCATCGTGGCCGGGGGCTTCAACAAGGCCAACTTCACGAGTGTACTGCCAAATTTCCACCAGCACATCTCCTGTCCCACCAGGGGAGACACACTCTTGACCACTGCCATTCAAAAATCAAGGGCCCCTAACATTCTATCCCCCGACCACACTTTAGGAAATCAGAAAATAAGACGGTGCTCCTTCTCCCGGCATACAAGCAGAAACTCAAGCAGGAGAATCCAGCTAAGAAGGTTGGGCTGGTTTTAGCACAGTGGGCTAAACAGCTGACGTGCAATGCAGAACAAGGCCAGCAGCGCTGGTTCAATTCCCGTACCAGCCTCCCCGAACAGGCGGCAGAATGTGACGACTAGGGGCTTTTCACAGTGTGGTGGTATGAATGTGATCACTGCCATTGGTGCAGAGCATGGGTTTCCCATTGGCTCTGGCTGGTCATGTGCCTCTCGTCCGATTGGCTGGGACTAGTCATTTGACTGCTCACCAATTGGTCGAGAGGCAAGTAGACCCCGCCTCCGAGGCGTGGTATAAGTACCCAGAGTTCCCGGCGGTCGGCCTTTCTCTGTAGTCGACCACCGGGCTAACAACTAGCTGATTAAAGCCACAGTTTGGATCTTCATCGTGTCTCGAGTCCAATTGATGGTACATCAATTTAATCAGCTAGAATTTTGGAATGGAGCTATGCATCAAGCCTGACTGCCTCTGCACCCGCCCACATGCTTGAAATGCCTCTGCAATCTTTAAACACTGGCAGGCGTGTTTTAACAGTTACCTGACAACTGCAGTCGGCAAGCCCACCAAGGAGCAGAAACTTCACATCCTCCACTCATGCGTGGGCATAGCGGTATACTCAATGATTGAGGACGAAAGCGATTATGATGCGGCCATGGAGATTCTCAAAGGACACTTTCTCCTGCCGGTCAACAAAGTATACGCACGGCATCTCCTGACGACTAGACAACAGTTCCCTGGTGAGTCACTCGACGAGTTTTACCAGGCACTCACAGCTAGAACATAGAACAGTACAGCACAGAACAGGCCCTTCGGCCCTCGATGTTGTGCCGAGCAATGATCACCCTACTCAAACCCACGTATCCACCCTATACCCGTAACCCAACAACCCCCCCCCCCCACACCTTACTTTTTTAAGGACACTACGGGCAATTTAGCATGGCCAATCCACCAAACCCGCACATCTTTGGACTGTGGGAGGAAACCGGAGCACCCAGAGGAAACCCACGCACACACGGGGAGGACGTGCAGACTCCGCACAGACAGTGACCCAGCCGGGAACCGAACCTGGGACCCTGGAGCTGTGAAGCATTTATGCTAACCACCATGCTACCGTGCTGCCCTAAGCTCGAGGGAGAACGTGCGCATATCTCCAAGTTTCGGTGACTGAGCACATGGAACTTTTAATTAGAGACGCTTATGTTGCTGGCATGCAGTCCCCTTCTATCCGCCAATGATTGCTGGAGAAGAACGCCCTCAGCCTAGCTGAGGCACGGACCCTTGCAACCTCCCTGGATGTTGCTGACCTGAACGTCTGCGCATACACCCCCGGCCGCGCAGCAACCCCCTGAACTTCATGGCATGTGCCACCCCCGTCCTCCGTGGACCCCGACCTCCCCAGGCCTGCGCTGCGGGTCACTCCGACAAACTAGCGGGGCCCCGTTGCTATTTTTGTGCCCTCTCCAAGCACCCCCGCCCGCGCTACCCGGCCCGCTCCCCTCTGTTTAAGAGCTGCGGGAAGAAGGGCCACTACGCGGTGGTCTGCCAGACCAAGTCGGTCGCTGCTGTTCCGCGCAGTGACCGCGGATCACCTCCCCCGGGCCCCTCTAGGGCCCAGCGCCGCGCACCAACCTCTCCGGCCCGCCTCCGGGCCCCCGCAACGGCCTCAAGGTCCACCAGCTGCCCCGACAGGCCCGCAGACGCCGCTGACACTGCCCCCAGCCGCCACGAGATTCCCACGGGCGCCACCATCTTGGGCCCCGGATGCCATGTGCGGGCCACGGGCGCCGCTATCTTGGGGCCCCGGCTCCATGTGCGGGTCCTGGGCGCCGCCATCTTGGGACCCCGATTTCACATGCGGGTCCTGGGCGCCGCCATCTTGGGCCAACACGGAAGGCCCTGCCAGCGATTACTCTGCCACCGAGGAGGATCTGGAACTCTCGCCACGACTTGCTTCTATCACACTCGACCAGTCCTGACCACGCACGCTCGCCAAGACTACGACAACAATCCAGCTCAACGGACACAAAATGAGATGCCTGCTGGACTCCGGGAGCACAGAAAGTTTTGTCCACCCCGACACGGTAAGACGCTGCGCGCTCCCCATCCATCCAGTTAAGCATAAGATTGAATTGGCCTCGGGTTCGCACTCCGTCCAAATCACCGGGTGCTGCATAGCGGACCTCACGGTCCAGGGGAGGGTTTTCAAAAACTTCAAACTCCTCATCCTCCCCCTTCTATGCGCTCCAGCACTCTTGGGCCTGGATTTCCAGTGCAACCTGCAGAGCTTAACCTTCCAATTCGGCGGCCCTCATCCCCCCCTTACTGTCTGCAGCCTCGCGTCCCTCAAAGTGGACCCCCCTTCCTTGTTTGCTAATCTCACCCCAGATTGTAAACCTGTCGCCACGAGGAGCAGACGATACAGTGCCTTGGACCGGACCTTCATTGGGTCAGAGGTCCAGAGGCTCATTAAGGGAGGAGTTATCGAGGCCAGCAACAGTCCCTGACAAGCCCAAGTGCTGGTACTTTGGACTTGGGAGAAAACCCGTATGGTCATCGATTACAGTCAGACCATCAACAGGTTTACGCAGCTGGACGCGTATACTCTCTCCTGTATTTCCGACCTGGTTAACAGGATTGCGAAATACAAAGTCTTTTCCACGGTGGACCTTAAGTCCGCCTACCACCAGCTCCCCATCTGCGCGAGTGACCGAAAGTACACCGTGTTCGAGGCTGATGGGCGCCTCTATCACTTCCTCAAGGTTCCATTTGGTGTCACAAATGGAGTCTCGGTCTTCCAACGGGAGATGGACCGAATGGTCGACAAGCACGGTTTACGGACCACCTTCCCGTATCTCGATAACGTCACTATCTGCGGCCATGACAAGTAGGACCACGACATCAACCTTCAAAAATTCCTCCGAACCGCAATACTCCTTAATTTAACCTACAATAAGGATAAGTGTGTGTTTAGCACCGACCGTCTAGCCATCCTTGGCTACGTAGTGCGTAACGGAGTGATAGGCCCCGATCCCAAATGCATGCGCCCCCTGATGGAACTTCCCCTCCCCAACTCCCTCAAATCCCTCAAACGCTGCCTGGGCTTCTTCTCCTATTACACCCAGTGGGTCCCCAACTACGCCGACAATGCCGCCCCCTCATCCAGTCCACCTCCTTTCCCCTGTCGATGGAGGCCCGCCAGGCCTTGAGCCGCATCAAAGCGGATATCGCAAAGGCCACGATGCATGCTGTAGACGAGTCCCTCCCATTCCAGGTCGAGAGCGACGCGTCTGCCGTAGCTCTGGCGGCCATCCTGAACCAAGCGGGCAGACCCGTGGCCTTCTTCTCCCGGACCCTCCACGCTTCCGAAATCCGCCACTCCTCGGTGGAAAAGGAGGCACAGGCCATAGTTGAAGCTGTGCGATATTGGAGGCACGATCTGGCCGGCAGGAGGTTTACCCTCCTCACAGACCAACGGTCAGTAGTCTTCATGTTTGATAATGCACAGAGGGGCAAGATCAAGAACGACAAGATCTTGCGGTGGCGGATCGAGTTATCCACGTACAACTACGATATCTTGTAACGTCCTTGGAAGCTCAACGAGCCTCCCGATGCCCTATCCCGCGGTACCTGCGCCAGCACACAGATCGACCGCCTCCGCTCCATCCACATGGACCTCTGCCATCCAGGGATCACCCGTTTTAGCATTTTATTAAGACCCGCAACCTGCCCTACTCCGTTGAGGAGGTCAGGACCGTCACCAGGGACTGCCACGTCTGCGCCGAGTGCAAACCGCACTTCTACTGCCCCGAACGAGCGCATCTGATCAAGGCATTCCGCCCCTTTGAACGTCTCAGTATAGACTCCAAGGGTCCCCTCCCCTCCAACAACCGTAACACATATTTCCTGAGTGTTATCGACGAATACTCCCGCTTCCCTTTCGCCATTCCCTGTCCCGACATGACCACAACAACCGTCATAAAGGCCCTCCTATCCATCTTCTCCCTGTTCGGTTACCCCGCGTACATCTACAGCGACCATGGGTCCTCCTTTATGAGTGACGAACTGCGTCAATTCCTGCTCAGCAGGGGCATAGCCTCTAGCACGACGACCAGTTATAACCCCCGGGGTAACGGTCAGGTCGAGCGGGAGAATGGCACCAGTTGGAAGACCATTCTGCTGGCCCTACGGTCCAGAGATCTCCATATCCCCGTTGGCAAGAGGTCATCCCCGACGCCCTCCATTCAATCCGGTCTCTCCTCTGTACTACCACTAATCAAACACCTCATGAACGTCTTCTGGTTTTCCCCAGGATGTCGTCCTCAGGATCCCCTCTCCCGACCTGGCTGGCCACCCCCGGGTCCATCTTGCTCCGGAAGCACGTGCGGGTGCACAAGTCAGACCTGCTGGTTGAGCGAGTCCAGTTACTCCACGCTAACCCGCAGTATGCGTACGTGGAGTATGCCGACGGTCGGCAGGATACGGTCTCGCTTCGGGACCTGGCACCCGCTGGCATGCGGCCTTCTCCCCCTACATCAACACCTCCCCCCCAATCCCGATTCCCCCCAGCGCCCCCCGCGCACCCACAACCCAGCGAACATGCCCCCTCTCCCCGATTACAGCGTCTCCACCACCGGCCCAGGGTATGGAGACACATCTACGACCGACGCTCCCGGAGGCAAGGACGACCATCGGCCCGACATCGCCGGCTCCACTGCGACGGTCCTCCAGAACACCGCGGGCACCCGACAGGCTGATCATGTCCATCTAATGCGACCATGGGACATTTTCTTTTCGACTTTGTTGTAAATTTTGTTGCACCTTAAGTTAGTAGCAGTAGTATTGTTTTTTTGCCACGAGCCAGTGGGCAGCCCACCTTTCTCGATTCTCGCTGCTCATACCACCAGTCCTCGGACCCCCCCCCCGACCCCCCCCCTCTCTCTTCCACTTACACACACACCCCCCGCCTTCCTTCACCACAAGGGGTGAATGTGGTGGTATGAATGTGAGCACTGCCATTGGTGCAGAGCATGGGTTTCCCATTGGCTCTGGCTGGTCATGTGCCTCTCGTCCGATTGGCTGGGACTAGTCATGTGACTGCTCACCAATTGGTCGAGAGGCAAGTAGACCCCGCCTCCGAGGCGGGGTATAAGTACCCAGAGTTCCCGGCGGTCGGCCTTTCTCTGTAGTCGACCACCGGGCTAACAACTGGCTGATTAATGCCACAGTTTGGATCTTCATCGTGTCTCGAGTCCAATTGATGGTACACCACACAGTAACTTCATTGAAGATACTTGTGACAATAAGCGATTATTATTATTGTGCAGTGCTGGTCCGAAGAAACAGAAGAGCTCCCATGTGACTGTTTAGAGACAGTGGGCTGGTCTATATTTAAGAACTCAGCGACCAACTTAAACGAGTATGCCACCACCGTCACAGACTTCATCAGAAAATGTGTGGATGACTGCATGCCAAAGAAAGCAGCACGTACGTTCCACAACCGGAAACTGTGGGCGGAATTCTCCGCTCCCGCGATAAATCGGGAAGGTCGTCATGAACTCGGCCGAGTTTCACGACAGCCTCGGAGGCCGCTCCTCTCACCTTATTCACCCCCACCCGGGGGCCTAGGAGCCGCGCTCCGTTATTCTCGGCCGCCAGGTGTTGTCACTGGCGTCAAGGCCCGGCGCGCCGAGAATGACGCGGTGGCGGCGCCTGATGACATCAGACGCGCATGCGCAGGTTGGCCGGCGCATGCACGGTTGCCGTCTTCCCCTCAGCTGCCCCGCAAGACGTGGTGGCTTGAACTTGCGGGGCAGCAGAGGGGAAAGAGTGCGTCCCTTTGAGACGCCGGTCCGACGATCGGTAGGCACCGATCGCGAGCCAGTCCCCTCCCGAGCATGGCCGTGGTGCTCACTCCCTTCTCCGCCCCCCACAAGCTTCAAACCAGCTTTTGCCGCCATGTTCACGACGGCAGCGACCAGGTGTGGTTGCCGTCGCCGTGAACCGGTCGCGAACGGCAGGCCACTCGGCCCATCCGGGTCGGAGAATCGCCGGTCGCCGTGAAAAACGGCGAACGGCTGTTCTTCCGAGCGGGGGGTGGGGAGAATCATGGGGGGCGCCAGGGGGGCATGTCGTGAGTCACCTGGCCCTCCCGCGATTCTCCCATCCGGCGTGGGGAGCGGTGAATCACGCCCCGTGGCTCAATCGCGAGATTGACTCCCTACTGAAGGACAGGTCTGAGGCGTTCAAGCCAGGCAATCCTGACCTATACAAGAAATCCAGGTGCGACCTCCGCAGAGCCATCCGAGGTAGCAAGAGAGAATATCAGACCAAGCTAGAGTCACAGAGTAGCGTTACAGACTCTCGGCGGTTGTGGCAAGGCCTAAACATAGCGGGCTACAAAGCGAGGCTGAGCAGTATCTCCAGCAGCAGTGCACCCCTACCTGATGAACTCAATGCATTCTATGCTCAGTTCGAGTAGGAAACCAACGATCCGCCGTCGAGTGCCCCAGCAGCCCAAAGCACACCCATACCACCATCACAGCTTCCCAAGTCAGATCGACCTTCCTGAAAGTGAGCCCTCGGAAGGCGACGGGCCCGGACGGGATCCCTGGCCCTGCACTCAGGCTCTGCACAGACCAGCTGGCAGGGGTATTCGCGGACATCTTTAACCTGTCCCTACTCCGCTCCGAGGTCCCCATCTGCTTCAAGAAGACCACCATCATACTGGTGCCAAAGAAGAACCAGGCAACGTGCCTCAATGACTACCGTCCGATGGCCCTGACGTCAGACATAATGAAGTGCTTCGAGAGGTTGGTCATGACGTGCATCACCTCCATACTCCCAGAATGCCTTGAGCCACTGCAATTCGCATACAGCCGCAACCAATCCATAGCAGACATAATTTCCCTGGCCCTACACTCACCCCTAGAGCATCTCGACAACAAGGACTCTGACATCAGACTCCTATTTATTGACGAAAGGGAAAATGCTGGAAAATCTCAGCAAGTCTGGCAGCATCTGTAGGGAGAGAAAAGAGCTAACGTTTTGAGTCCGAGGACTCCTTGTCAAAGCTAGCAGACAGAGAGAGTGGGAAATATTTATACTGTGGAGTAGGAATGAAAGATGAATCTAGCCACAGAAAGCCAGGGAAACTTGGTGCTAATGGCCACAGAAACCAAGGGGAAAGAGTGCTAATGGCAGTCCCCAGAGAGGACAAAAGATGTGAAAGGCTGCCAGACTTGCTGAGATTTTCCAGCATATTCCCTTTTGTTTCAGATTCCAGCATCCGCAGTAAATTGCTTTTATCCTATTTATTGACTACAGCTCCGCCCTCAACACCATAATCCCAGTCAAATTCATATCAAAGCTCCTAAACCTAGGACTTGGCTCCCCACTCTGCAACTGGATACTCAACTTTCTGACCCACAGATCACAATCAGTAAGAATAAACAACACCTCCTCCACAATAGTCCTCAATACCAGGGTCCCCTCAAGGCTGCATACTTAGCCCCCTACTCTACTCCCTGTGCACACACGACTGCGTGGCAAAATTTGGTTCCAACTCCGTCTACAAGTTTGCTGCCAATACGACCATAGTGGGCCGGATCTCAAATAACGACGAGTCAGAATACAGGAGGGAGAGAGGATTTAGTGGAGTGGTGCAGTGACAACAATCTATTCCTCAATGCCAGCTAAACTAAAGAGCTGGTCATTGACTTCAGGAAGCAAAGTACTGTAGACACCTCTGTCAGCATCAACGGGCCGAGGTGAAGATGGTTAGCAGTTTCAAATTCCTAGGGGTGCACATCTCCAAAAATCTGTCCAGATCCACCCACTTTGATGCTACCAGCAAGAAAACACAACAGTGCCTATACTTCCTTCAGAAACTAAGGAAATTCGGCATGTCCACATTAACTCTTACCAACTTTTACAGATGCACCATAGAAAGCACCCTATCTGGCTATATCAGAGCCTGGTATGGCAACTGCTCTGCCCAGGACTGCAAGAAACTTCAGAGAGTCGTGAACACCGCCCAGTCCATCACACAAACCTGCCTCCCATCCATTGACTCCATCTACACCTCCCGCTGCCTGGGGAAAGTGGGCAGCATAATCAAAGACCCCTCCCACCTGGATTACTCACTCTTCCAATTTCTTCCATCGGATAGGAGATACAAAAGTCTGAGAACACGCACGAACAGACTCAAAAACAGCTTCTTCTCCACTGTTACCAGACTCCTAAATGACACTCTTATGGACTGACCTGATTAACACTACACGCCTGTATGCTTCACCCAATGCCGGTGTTTACATTGTGTACTTTGTGTTGCCCTATTATGTATTTTCTTTTATTTCCTTTTCTTTTCATGTACTTAATGATCTGTTGAGCTGCTTGCAGAAAAATACTTTTCACTGTACATCGGTACACGTGACAATAAACAAAATCTAACCCCAAGAAAGCAAGGCTGCAGTTTCTGCCTGCTTGGGTCATGTCACTCCAGTCGTTTTTGAGGTCTTTCCTGGGATATCCTTGGAATTCCATCCAAAACCAGCACGCATCTGATTGAAAAGCTTATTGGCCAGCTGACTGGTATTAGCTGTGACTCGATTGTAACTCTCTTACCTCTGAGTCAACGAGGTTGTTGGTTCAAGGCCCACACCAGACATTGAATTCAGAAATCAAGGCTGGTGCTCCAGCGCAGTGTAGAGCTGCACTGTTGGAGGTGCTGTCTTTTGGATGAACATTAAATCCTTCTTCTCAACTTCATTCCTTACTGAACCACAAGGTGAAAAGATTTCTCAGCTAATTTTTTTTAAGGATAACTTATTCCAAACACAAAAACATCAACTTCAAATCCAATTAAAACAAAGTATAAAGTTTGTACATTTTTCCCCTTTTAGTCGCCTCCCTCCCCTCCCCTTGCTCCCCTTAATGAACAGCTCCTCAAATATTGTCATGAACAGCTTCCACCTTACCTCGAAGCCCTCTTCCAATCGCCTGAAGGAGAATTTGATCTTCTCCAACGGGAAGAACTCATATAAATCTCCCAGTCAAGCTGTAACCCCCAGTGACGTAATTGACCTCCAATTCAAAAGAATCCTTTGCAGGGCAATCAGAGAGACGAAGGCCACGGCACTGGCCCCCTTCCCCTCCAGCAGTTCCAGCACCCCAAATATCACCAAAATAGGATCTGGCTTCACCCCAACCCCTATTGCCCTCGATATGGTCCTGGACACCGCCTCTCAATAGCTTTCCAACCCCTCGCATCCTCCGAACATGTAAACAGCATTATCCAGGCCCCTCCCACACTTCTCGCATCCGTCTGCTACCCTCGGGAAAAAACCCACTCATCCCCGCCCAAGTCATGTGGACCCTGAGCACCACTTTAAACTCAATCAAGCTCACTCTTGCACAGGAGGAGGTTGAGTTCACTCGCTGCATCACCTTACATCATCGCCCCCATCCTATCTCTCTCCCCACCTCCTCCTCCCACTTCCGTTTGATCCTTTTAACTTATGCTTTGCCCTGCTCTCCTAATCACCCATATACATCCTCAATCCTGCTCTCCCCCACCTCATCTGGGAGCAGCATTTTTTCTGGTTTACTTTTCATTTCAGCGTGTACTCAGGTAAATGGGGGAATGAAGGTAGCTCCTTTCGCGCAAAATCACACACCTGCCAGTACCTGAGCTCACTCCCCCTTGGTACCTCAAACCTCTTCCGCCAGTCGTCCAGCCCCAAACTTCCCCTCTGAGAATGTATTCCTGACCCGCACCAACCCTTTCTCCCTCCAACGCCTATACATCCCATCTATCAGCCACCCCCACCCTCCTTTCTTAAACCTATGATTCCCACACAGTGGCGTTAGCACCGATATGCGGCCCAATTTAAAGTGCCTCCTCAACTGATTCCAGATCCTAACAATTGACTCCACCACAGGTCTCCCAGTATACTCCCTGGAGCCAGCCCCACCCCCCACCCCCCCCCCCCCCCACCCCCCACCCCAGCCATCGCCTCACCTTCTCCACATTGGCTGCCCAATAATAATGCACCAGGTTCGGGAGCGCCAACCCCCTCCCTTTCTCTGCATCTGCAACAGAGCCCTCTTCTCCCTTGGCACCATCCCCGCCCACAGACATTCCGAGATTAGCCCATCCACTTCCTGGAAAAAGGCTTTGGGAAGAAAAATCAGGAGGGACTGGAACACAAACAGAAACCTTGGCAGCACGTTCAACTTAACCCCCTGCACCCTGCCCATGACTGTCAAGCGCAGCATATCCCACCTCTTAAGATCCCCCTTGACCTCCTCCACCAACCCCATCAGGTTCCACCTTTGCATTGTGGCCCACTCATGCGTTACCTGGATCCCTAGGTACCGAAACCGCTCCCTTACCACCTTAAATGGCAGAGCCATCTCTCACCTAATATTAAACTCTTGTGCTAGTTTCAATGATGACCTGCCCTTCACAGACACACTCAGCTCTGTCTATGGACTTCGAAATGGAACTGGCCCAGAAGAAACCAAATCGTTGACCCTTTAAAGAAACATGAACTTGCTCAGTTCTAACCGGCTCACGTTAATATTTTGGTTTTGTTGTTTATTCTGATTTTGTGTCTTTGTATATTTTCCACATTTAATAATATTACGCAATTTTCTTTGTTCAGAGGAAGCAAAATGCTTCCAGCTGGAAAATCTGAGTAAAGGTCAGATTCTGGCTTATATTCTCCAACCATTGCGATTCACTTTTCCTGCTGGCAGCACATCCCCACCCGCCGGTGCGGGGTGGTTACAATGGGAAATCCCATTGAGAAGCAGTGGGAAGGTAGAATCCCACTGCCAGTGAATGACACACCACTGAAAAACACGCGGCTGGCTTTCCGTAGAATCCCACCCTCTGCTTTTTGTTTTTAAAGTTAAAGGGCGTGATTGAACGGCCATGCTGCGCCCGAAAAGCAGCATTGCTCCACAGCGCAACATGGCCAACTGATGCCAGGAGACCCCGCCCCCGGCCATCTCCTCGGCTCGCAATGCCTCGTGAGAATCTATCGCGATCGCGCGAGATGTTGCAATGTAAATCTCGCACATTGTGGGCGGGATCACATTTTGGCAAATCCACATGTTAGAGCGAGACAGCTAGTCTCACTTTAATATGTAGTTTCTGGAGGCACCCAAGGCATTGGGATCTATCCCCTATGCCTCAGAGACCTCGGGCAAGTGCCATTCAGTACTGGTCTCCACAAATGATGCACTCATGCTTGGGGAGCTGCCGCCAAGGCGCAATGGGGAAAGACCACTGTGTAAGGTCTTACCAGCAAATGTACACCGAAGGGTGGGTAACAGTGTAAAACCTCTCGGTTTGGGTCATCAACACTCCAATGTATAAAAGAAACATGACAATGTAAATATTTAAGAAAGAATTGTAACGTAAAGAGGGATATGTGTGTCATGTCATCCCAACTGAATGGAAGAAAGCCAAGGGAATGTGTCACTTTGATGGAAATGTACAGTCAAGACAATACAAAATGTTCTGTAATGTTTATTATAGATTTTATGAATAAATTATATTTTTTGGAAAAAAAAACTGGTCTCCACAAACGAGGACCAGACAGAACGGCACCACTGGGGTTCTCCCAGGGGATTGGAGAACCCCCGGTGCATGGTCTTTGGGCAAGGTGGCACCCTGGCACTGCCGGTGCTACCTTGGTACCCTGGCAGTGCCATTTGGGTGCCAGTTATGGTATTGCCAAGGTGCCCATGTGGTGCTGACAGGGACACTACCAATGTTCCATGCTGGCATTTTCCATGCTTTGGTTATTGGGCAGGAGTGTCCTCCGCGTGTGTTGGGGTCATGCTGGGAGCCCCGGAGACCCTTCATTGGGGGTTGGGATCGCGTCGGGATCTCCAGAGATAGGGATTTAAAACTGGCATCCCAATCTCTTTCTACACTGAGTAGTTCGGCGAGCAGATCTCCTCAGTGCAGAAAACGGGGTAATGTGCTGCCTCAGCCGTGTGTTCCCCACTGAGGCCCGCTATCTAACCCGAGTGACGTTTAATAGCCTTTTGTTTATCAATGCTGTGAGCGTTGGGAAATATGCGACTAAACGCACTCACTATGGGACTTTGTTCCCAGTTAATTAAATCACACACATGATCAGTTTTTAAGAAAACCACAGGAAGTAAAGACAACAAAATGAAAATCCAGTCAAATTATCAGACACCACCCAGTAACAGAGCACCACTGATGTTAAATAAAGATAGCAGCATATAATGTGAGATAGCACTGTAGGGTCATACTGTGGGAGTGCTGCACTCGCAGAGGGGATTGTCTTTATAAGTGTTGTCAAATTAATGCCCCGTCTCTCCTCTGAGCTGGAGAAGTCACCGTTAGACAATGGGCTGTGGATTTCCTCCAGTCTTCTGGCTGATATTTATTATTTCTCCCTCAGCACCACCAAAATCAGACCGTTTGGTACATTATTTCATTGTTGTTTTGGGCACTTGCTGCTCTCATACCCGCCCA
Source organism: Scyliorhinus canicula (assembly GCF_902713615.1). Taxonomy (NCBI): domain Eukaryota; kingdom Metazoa; phylum Chordata; class Chondrichthyes; order Carcharhiniformes; family Scyliorhinidae; genus Scyliorhinus; species Scyliorhinus canicula. The sequence continues at coordinate 73,668,858 of NC_052154.1, read as the reverse complement.
CAGACATTCCGAGATTAGCCCATCCACCAGTGCAGATACCAGTGTTCCCAGTGACTGATAGCCTCTCACAGCAGTCTGTCCTCCAGTGAATTACAAGATTGTTGAGGCCTCACCCTGCGGCAGTGCCAATAGTTCCACAGTGCACAAACCTGTTGTCCTTTCTCAGGATGACAGTATTCATCCTCCCAACCTGTCACATCACCAAAGCCCTCTTCTATTAGAGCGGTGAGAATTACAACTGGTAAATTGGGCAGATTGTAACACACTCAGATTGTGGGATCTCCCTTCAGCAGAAAACAATGTCTCTGAGCAAAAATATAAATGCCACCTTAAGACTTTTGAGAGAAGCTGAGAGTTTCAAACAGAAGTGTTAATGAATCATAACATTTACAGTGCAGAAGGAGGCCATTCGGCCCATTGAGTCTGCACCGGCTCTTGGAAAGAGCACCCTACCCAAGGTCAACACCTCCACCCTATCCCCATAACCCAGTAACCCCACCCAACACTAAAGGCAATTTTGGACACTAAGGGCAATTTATCATGGCCAATCCACCTAACCTGCACATCTTTAGACTGTGGGAGGAAACAGGAGCACCCGGAGGAAACCCACGCCCACACGGGGAGGATGTGCAGACTCTGCACAGACAGTGACCCAAGCCGGAATCGAACCTAAGACCCTGGAGCTGTGAAGCAATTGTGCTATCCACAATGCTACCGTGCTGCCCCTAATGAAGATACGCAAAGATTCAAAAAACAACTTTCTGGGTATGTGATTGTGGAATATAATATTTTATCTTTCATTACTGGATAAATCTGAGGAACATGAGCAGATAATTTAGCCCTTTGACCCTGTTCCACCACTCAGTGTGATCATGGCTGATCTGTCACCTAACTCCACAAACCCACCTTTGTCCCAAATACTTTAATGCTGTTGGATAATGAAATGTATGAATCTCAAATTTAAAATTTACTATTGATTGAGCATCAATTGCTATTTGCAGGAGAAAGTTCTAAACTCCATTTAGTTTCCAAGTTGAAGAGAATACCTTCTACAATGGTGAACAGTTGCTGCCTGTGTGCTCCAGCTACGATATTCAGCATTTGGAAAGTTATTACTAATATTAGGCAGGCTGCCAGAGAGAAGAGGAGAAGGGCACTTTGAAAAGTGTCTGCTGATTTAAGGAAACATTCAAAAAAATGACAGAAATGAGAATCCTGACTGGTCCAAATAGCCTGTTCCACACAAATGTGATATCCTACAGATCATAATACATTTTTGGGGCAGCAAGGTAGCACAGTGTTTAGCACAGTTGTTCCACAGCTTCAGGGTCCCAGGTTCGATTGCCGGCTTTGGTCACTGTCTGTGCGGAGTCTGCACGTTCTCCCCGTGTCTGTATGGGTTTCCTCTGGGTGCTCCGGTTTCCTCTCACAGTTCAAAGATGTTCAGGTCAGGTGGATTGGCCATGATAAATTGCCCCTCGTGTCCAAAAAGGATAGGTAGGGTTACTGGGTTACGGGGGTAGGGATGCGTGGGCTTAAGTAGGTGCTCTTTCCAAAGGCTAGTGCAGACTCGATGGGCTGATACATTCCCCACTCACTCTACCCAGAGTTATGTTATCTCCTCTGAAAATCAGACTTTTTAAAGAAGTTTTAATTACTATAAACACCATTGGAAAGATGCTCCTTTTTTGGAATTTGTGTAAATTGATTTATTTTCAAGAATATTTAGTGAATCATTTTGAATATTATTTTCACTAAATTGTTAATCATTTCTGTGTCTGGTGTTATCCTCCTCCAGGCAGGATTTTCACTGATTAGAATGTTCCTTGGGGATTGTCAGAATGTTAAAAAGTGTGGTTTACTGCATGAGTTACAGAGTGCTTAATAATATTCAAAAATAACTAATTTATTTGGATCCACCACTTACTTGGTTCAACGCGAGCTTGTATTCCTCTAATGTGTTAAAGGGAAACATTCCCTATAGGTCTAAGCCCAAACCAGAAATTGTGACTTATTACTCATGCAATTTAATTGAATATTTAACTGAATTGTTTATAATATTTAAATTCAGGCGGGAGCACAAATCACCACACAAAGAACTTAGCTTCCATTGTTCCATGGGAAAACAGATGTTGGGTGTCAATGCAAAATTGACATCATAGGCAAATTTCCACCACATATAGAATTTTGACATTGTGTCTTCACACACAGTGTCCAGGAAGAGCAGCGCACAGGTAAGGAGTTGATCCTGTTTTACTATTTATTAATCTGTATTTTTTCACTTGTTTTTATTTATTGTCTTCAACCCCACATTCCTGAATGAAATCCAAGTATTTCCAAAGATCTGAATATAAATACACGGGGTGATACAATGGAGATGTTATAATTCTATTCAGAGAATATTCTGTGTGAAGCGTTTTGTGAACCTATGTAAATACACTGATTACTAGACTGTTACACATACTGGTGCTGAATTTTCCTGGACTGAGACTGTGCCTCACATTTCTCTCCAGCGTTGACCCAGCCACGGTTACTCAGATCTACAGAGGGCCGCACATTTGTAAGGGACAGTTGCATGGCCTTGGGTGTAACCTGCCATCAGAATGCCCTATCCTTTCCAGCCTAGGATTGAGGGCTGCTGAACACAGCAATGCTCCTTCTGGTCTCTGTGGATGTCCATGTGGCTCACCCACTTGGCGATCCAGTCTACACAAACGCTGGGGTCTTGGCCCTGCATCAGGAGCAGATTTTCATGTTGTGGAAATTTCTGACCGCCTCCCATCATTTGTAAATAATTTCTGGAACTTCCATTGTCACTTTGCGAAGTCCCATAAACAGAGGACACTCAGTATACTCAGAGGTAGAATTCCAGGGACACTTCCTGTGGCTTGAGTTTTGCTGTGGTAAAGATGACAATTATATTGTCACAGTTCATGACCACTCCTCCACTAAAACTGACAGCAATTACGGGAATCTGCACCTGCCCAGAAAATGTGGAAATTCACAAGTTGCTGTCAATCAGTCTGTATTGCTCCATATGGTGTGGGATAGATTCCTATACACTGCAACCTGCATTGTAATTATAATTTGATTAAAACTTCCATTCTAACACTATTAGCATTGTGGTAGAAATCATTGGAAAATGATTAGTCATTGGTGAAATAAGGGGTAACTAGGTTTTTAATAGCTTCAAAATTGCCACAAAACCCTTGCTGACCCTAAAAAGTCAATTTTGTATTTGTGAAATGTAAAATGCGGGTCTGCGCATGCGCGTGGTTTCCCCTCTCTGCGGCGACCCCCGGGTAACAGGGCGGAGCCATTCAGTGATCCAGCGCGGAGGAACATAGGCCCCCCCGGAATTAGCCTGCCCGCCAATCGGTAGCCCCCAATCGTGGGGCTGGCCACTGTGGAGGCACCCCGGAGTAGGATCCCCCCTCCCCCTCACCAGGACAGCTCCCGCAGCCAGATCGGCGAGGTCCCGCTGGGTAGGACCACATGCGAATGATACCGGCGGGACCCGATCGAACTCGGCGAGCATTCGGACCGGGGAATGGGGCAACTCATCGCCGCCGACTCATCGCTGCCGACTCATCGCCGCCGACTCATCGCCAGCCCAACTCATCGCCAGCCAACTCATCGCCAGCCAACTCATCGCCAGCCCAACTCATCGCCAGCCCAATAAAAACAGCACAGTCAACAGACTTCTTAACAGCGCTCTGGAGTGAATGAAATCTATTTAAACCAACAGACTTCTTAACAGCGCTCTGGAGTGAATAGAATCTATTTAAACAATTTAAACCTATAGAAAACAAAGGACATTTTAACATATTTTTCAGTAAATTGACTCTATATATATTGCATATATATTTATTAACATGATAATCCTCCCACATCTATCCACGCAAACACATCCACACACACACACACCTGCATAGGGTTATCAGCGTGGCATCTCAAAGAAACCTATTAGCATGAAACCAGTGGCATATATCAGCTGACTTGTACCAGAGTGCACTTTGCAACTCACAAAGTTGCTCATAATTATATGTATATTCGCACCTGCCACATATAATTTTGTGCTTTTCGTCTGAATAGCTGAAATTGACAAACACCAGGGTTATGGAACATGCGAGCGACAAATGTGAAATTGATTAGGTTCAGATTTGGTCAGTTGACTGTTTACTGTTGGGCTCTATTGAAATAGACGCTGTTAATTGTAAGTTACTGTTTTTTGTATTGTGTTTTCCGTCCGTCTCTGGTTAAATACAATCGTTTTTATATTGGGCACTTTTTAAATAGAGTCAATTTACTGAAAAATATACAGTAAACAGTCAATTGACCAAATCTGATCCTAATCAACTTCACATTTGTCGCTCGCATGTTCCATAACCCTGGTGTTTGTCAATTTCAGCTATTCAGCTATTCAGACGAAAAGCACAAAATTATACGTGGCATGTGCGAATATACATATAATTATGTTGTGTAATGGACATAAGTAAGGACAAGCTTTTTTCTACAAAGCACCGTGAGTATTTCGCCAAACCTTGCAGTGTGACAGAAATCTTTATTAAATTCTACCTCTCAAACCAGAAATTTCTCATTGTATCTGATTTGTATTGGAGTGTCTGTCTCAGCCGACCAGTGGTAAAATGCAGTTTAGATGCATTTTTCCGTCCGTCTCTGGTTAAATACAGTCGTTTTTATATTGGGCACTTTTTAAATAGAGTCAATTTACTGAAAAATATGTTAAAATGTCCTTTGTTTTCTATAGGTTTAAATTGTTTAAATAGATTCCATTCACTCCAGAGCGCAGTTAAGAAGTCTGTTGGTTTAAATAGATTCCATTCCCTCCAGAGCGCTGTTAAGAAGTCTGTTGGTTTAAATAGATTCCATTCACTCCAGAGCGCTGTTAAGAAGTCTGTTGGTTTAAATAGATTCCATTCACTCCAGAGCGCTGTTAAGAAGTCTGTTGACTGTACTGTTTTTATTGGGCTGGCGATGAGTTGGGCTGGTGATGAGTTGGCTGGCGATGAGTTGGGCTGGCGATGAATTGGCTGGCGATGAGTTGGGCTGGCGATGAGTCGGCGGCGATGAGTTGTCCTAGACCCTTCGGACCGTTGAGGGCGGAGAATCGCTGGGGGGGGGGGGGGGGGGTGGCATTGTGCGGCCCCCAACCGGCAACACGGTGACGGCGACCGGAGAATCGCCGGCCCTGTATCGGAGCAGCGTCACGTGGTTCACGCACCCCGCAACCCCCACCGATTCTCCAACCCGGCGCAGGATCAAAGAATCCTGCCCAGAATCTTCAGATTGTTGGTCTGCCTGAGAGTTGCTGCCTTTGGTCTCTTGTACCTTACAAAGGAATCCACCAAACACTTAGGGCGAGATTCTCCCATATGGGGAGAAATCGTAAGGCTGGAGTCAAACCCGGGCGGGTTTGACGCCAGTCCCCCCCTTCCCGACCGGGAACCGATTCTGGTCCCCGGTCGGGGCTAGCAGCCCGACGCCGTAAGCTCCGGCATCACGGGCTTAACGAATTTAGTTAAGGCCGCTTGCCCGAGTTAGCGCCGGCTGACGCGTCATATGACGTCAGCCGCGCATGCGCGGATTGGAAGACTCAACCCGCGCATGCGCGGATGACGTCATCGCGTATTTGCTCGAAACCCGCGCATGCGCGGGCCGGGATGCCCCTCAGCCGCCCCGCGAATGGATACTGCGGGGCGGCGGAAGGACAAATAGTGCGCGGGCATCGGCCGTGGTACTGCCGTGCCAATCGGTGCCATGGTTATAAAAAGCGAGTTGTTCCCGCCGTTTTTACGAACGGCTAGATCAGGTGTGTTTGCCGTTGGGACTGGGACTTCGGCCCATCTATCAGCTGTGAATCGCTGCCGGCCGTAAAAAAACGGCGGCAGCGATTCGTGTCGGGAGTTGGGCGGGGGGGGGGGAGAATAGCGGGAGGGCGGGAAAAATGTCGGGAAGGCCCTCCCGCTATTCTCCAACCCGTCGTGGGGGGCGGAGAATCGCGCCCTTAGTCTTGTCCAAACCAGAATCTTTTATTGATCTCATGTGGTAAGATAACAATCTGATACAGAGCACGTCCCATGGAATCTGCTAATTACTCTTCTGGAACTCACACCGAGCACTGACCATTCACATGTATGTCTTATTATCCTTTCAATCTTCTTCTGAAGATGGCTGGATGTGTCTCCCCTTATATGGGAGTCAGAGGTCTCATGACCTTGGACTAGAGACCACATGGTGTGTTTGTACCACCACCTGCTGGTTGGAGGTCGCACAACATCCATCTATGGTGACATATTCCCGTAGCAGCCCACCTGGCAGGCGCCGGAATGTGGCGACCAGGGGCTTTTCACAGTAATTTCATTTGAAGCCTACTTGTGACAATAAGCAATTTTCATTTCATTTTTTCATTTCATATCTCCACAAGAGGATCGAGTGAATATGTTCGAGAAGTTGGTGGGGGAGGGGGTCTTTGACCGATCTCTTGAGGTGGATTGAGCGCACAGGTCACTGAGGAGGAAACTGAAAGCAGATAAGCTGCCGAGGGTGATCGTGGTGCAGTTGCACAGTTATTTCGACAAAGAGAAGATTCTGTGGTGGGCGAAGCAGACGTGAGAGTGCCCTTGGGAAGCCAGGCCGTGCGTATTTATTAGGACTTGGGAGCGGAGTTGGCCAAGTGATTGGCCAGGCTTAACAGGGTCAAAGACATCCTTTTTTTTTTAGAACAGTACAGCACAGAACAGGCCCTTCAGCCCTCAATGTTGTGCCGAGCAATGATCACCCTACTCAAGCCCACGTATCCACCCTATACCAGTAACCCAACAACCCCCATTAACATTATTTTTTTAGGACACTAGGGGCAATTTAGCCTGGCCAATCCACCTAACCCGCACATCTTTGGACTGTGGGAGGAAACCGGAGCACCCGGAGGAAACCCACGCACACACGGGGAGGACGTACAGACTCCGCACAGACAGTGACCCAGCCGGGAATCGAACCTGGGACCCTGGAGCTGTGAAGCATTGATGCTAACCACCATGCTACCGTGCTCCCCAATTCCGTCCTATTCAGGAAAGATATGGGGCGGGATTCTCTGTTTGACGACTCCAAAATCGCGAAACGTGATTGGGCGGACAATAGGTTCCGATGCCAAAATCGCAGCGGGCACCGAATGACGTCAAATCGAGATTCTCTGTCACCTCGAAGGTGGCGTCAATGTGTACAGGAATGCACGTACACTAGACACTGTTTGCATATCATTAGCAGGCCCGACCCAGTATTCTCTGTACCTCCGCGATTCTCCTCCAATGGGCCGAGTTCCCAACGGCCCGGTTCACTTGTACATTAAAAATTGAGAAACCAGCGTCATGGCTGATGAAGGAGAGAGAGGAGATAAGAAGCAGAGAGGAGCGACTGTGGGCTGCCGGCCTGGACACTCTGGAGGGGGACATGCAGGACATTCTGGGGGGGGGGGGGGTTGAACAGCCAGCTGTCGTGGTGCACATAGGCACCAACAATGTAGGTAAAAAACGGGATGAGGTCCTACAAGCTGAATTCAGGGAGTTAGAAGTTAAACTAAAAAGTAGAACCTCAAAGGTAGTAATTTCAGGATTGCTACCAGTGCCACGAGCTAGTCAGAGTAAGAATGTCAGGATAGATAGGATGAATCTGTGGCTTGAGAGACAATGCAAGAGGGAGGGATTCAAATTCCTGGGGCATTGGAACCGGTCTGGCGGAGATGGGACCAAACTGGATGGTCTGCACCTGGGCAGGACTGGAACCCATGTCCTGGGGGGGGGGGTTGCTAGAGCTGTTGTGGAGGGTTTAAACTAATGTGGCAGGGGGATGGGATCCAGTGTAGTAAGTCGGGGGAAGTAAAACTGAGCCAGAAACAAAAAGCAGAAAGGGGGAAAGTGTAAGATAGAGAAACCACAGTCAAAAATCAAAAAGGGCCACAGTACAGGGTGCAGTGACTGAGGAGAGTGTGAAAATGAAGGTGGCCAATGCAGGATTGAGGGTGTTGTACCTAAATGCGCCCAGTATACGGAACAAGTAAATGAGATTGTTGCACACATTGAAATTGGCCGGTACGATGTTGTGGGCATCACAGAGACGTGGCTGCAAGGGGATCAGGGCTGGGATCTAAATATCCAAGGATATATGCACTATTGAAAGGGCAGGCAGATGGGCAAAAGGGGCAGAGTTGTATTGTTAGTAAGGAATGAAGTTGAATCGATAGCAAGGAGCGATATAGGATCAGAAGGCATAGAATCTCTATGGGTAGAGTTGAGGAATCGCAGAAGTAAAAAGATCTGGATGGGAGTTATGTACAGGCCCCCTCGCAATAGTCAGAATGTGGGGCAGAAAATAAATCAGGAGATAGAAATGGCATGTAAAAAGGGGAATATTACAATAATCATGGGGGACTTCAATATGCAGGTGGACTGGGAAAATCAGGTTGGTAATGGATCCCAAGAAATGGAATTTGTGGAATGTTTAAGAGATGGTTTTTTGGAGCAGCTTGTGACAGAGCCCACTAGGGAACAGACAATTCTGGATTTCATGATGTGTAATGAGGCAGACTTGATTAGGGAACTTAAGGTGAAGGAACCCTTAGGGAGCAGTGACCACAATATGATAGAATTTATCCTGCAGTTTGAGACGGAGAAGCTACAATCAGATGTAACGGTATTATAATTAAATAAGGGTAACTACAAAGACATGAGGGAGGAGCTGCCCAGAGTTGATTGGAGAAGGTGTCCAGCAGGGAAGACAGTGGAACAGCAATGGCAGGAATATTTGGGGGTTATTAGGGAGGCACAATCCAAGAAGGAGGAAACATGCTAAGGGGAGGACAAGGCATCCATAGCTGACAACGGATGTCAAGGACAGCATAAAGTTGAAAGAAAAAGCAGACAAAGTGGCGAGGATTAGTGGGAAATTAGAAGATTGGGAAGCCTTTAAAAGTGAGCACAGGACAACTAAAAAAGCAATAAGGGGGGGAAAAGGTGAAGTACGAGTGCAAGCTAGCTAGTTCAGGGGTTCTGGGGAGAAGGCAGGAGAATGGGGATGAGAAAATATCAGTCATGATTGAATGGCAGAGCAAACGCGATGGGCCAAGTGGCCTAATTCTGCTCCGATGTCTTATGGACACTGACCATGCTGGCTGGGGTGGGGGGGGGGGGACCCTGCCAGGGTGGAGGAAAGGGAGGTGATAGGGTAACAGGCCGAGCAGCCAGGGTGACCCCCCCCCCCCCCCCCCACCCCCACGGGACTGAGGTGGTGTCCAGTCCCGGATCGCAATTACCACGGTCATCTTGTTGCACACCCACTAACCACCCACCCTGACACCGACTGTATTGGCGCCCACCCCCAGATCCCCACATTCCGCCATACCCGCCCAACCACTTACTCCCACCCAGCCGCCACCCGCCGGTCGCCCACCCAGGGCAACGCTCACAGTAACCCCTACGGGGGCCATGCAGCATACCGCTGGCGAGGGCAGCTGATGGTACCCCTGGCATCAGGGATGTAATGATATGTAGAATATCATTTGTGTATATAACACAATAACTAAACTGTACATAAACATTAGGGCCTGCATGCGTAGATTACAATTCTAGCATCCGACCACAGGAAATCATTGGAAGACACCCACATGCCAGACAGGACGTATTCTCCTGATCAGCACAGAGACAAGCTGAACAGCAGGCACAGACTGCAGACACAGATCAAGTAGCGCCTGAGTCGATAGTAATTAATAATAGTTAATCATAGTTGTTTGTATTTAGCCGTCGTTTCCAACTGTAACCTTAGTAGACATCATGGAAACCCTTTAGTGTTTTAGTTAATTACTAAACAGTTTTGAGGACATTACCAGTGCAGTAGATAACGGGGAGCCGATGGATGTGGTATATCTGGATTTCCAGAAAGCCTTTGACAAGGTGCCACACAAAAGGTTGCTGCATAAGATAAAGATGCATGGCATTAAGGGTAAAGTAGTAGCATGGATAGAGGATTGGTTAATTAATAGAAAGCAAAGAGTTGGGATAAATGGGTGTTTCTCTGGTTGGCAATCAGTAGCTAGTGGTGTCCCTCAGGGATCCGTGTTGGGCCCACAATTGTTCACAATTTACATTGATGATTTGGAGTTGGGGACCAAGGGCAATGTGTCCAAGTTTGCAGATGACACTAAGATGAGTGGTAAAGCGAAAAGTGCAGAGGATACTGGAAGTCTGCAGAGGGATTTGGATAGGTTAAGTGAATGGGCTCGGGTCTGGCAGATGGAATACAATGTTGACAAATGTGAGGTTATCCATTTTGGTAGGAATAACAGCAAACGGGATTATTATTTAAACGATAAAATATTAAAGCATGCCGCTGTTCAGGGAGACTTGGGTGTGCTAGTGCATGAGTCACAGAAGGTTGGTTTACAAGTGCAACAGGTGATTAAGAAGGCAAATGGAATTTTGTCCTTCATTGCTAGAGGGATGGAGTTTAAGACTAGGGAGGTTATGTTGCAATTGTATAAGGTGTTAGTGCGGCCACACCTGGAGTATTGTGTTCAGTTTTGGTCTCCTTACTTGAGAAAGGACGTACTGACGCTGGAGGGTGTGCAGAGGAGATTCACTAGGTTAATCCCAGAGCTGAAGGGGTTGGATTATGAGGATTATGAGGTTGAGTAGACTGGGACTGTACTCGTTGGAATTTAGAAGGATGAGGGGGGATCTTATAGAAACATTTAAAATTATGAAGGGAATAGATAGGATAGATGCGGGCAGGTTGTTTCCACTGGCGGGTGACAGCAGAACTAGGGGGCATAGCCTCAAAATAAGGGGAAGTAGATTTAGGACTGAGTTTAGGAGGAACTTCTTCACCCAAAGGGTTGTGAATCTATGGAATTCCTTGCCCAGTGAAGCAGTTGAGGCTCCTTCATTACATGTTTTTAAGGTAAAGATAGATAGTTTTTTGAAGAATAAAGGGATTAAGGGTTATGGTGTTCGGGCCGGAAAGTGGAGCTGAGTCCACAAAAGATCAGCCATGATCTAATTGAATGGCGGAGCAGGCTCGAGGGGCCAGATGGCCTACTCCTGCTCCTAGTTCTTATGTTCTTATGTTCTTATGTTCATTTACAATGTTGTATGTTCTCTGATCACTTCAACTACAAAACCTCACAATCCATGCATAGAGAGAACATTACAAGGGACGGGCGCCAAGGCCCGAGGCCCCCATGGTGCCGGCCATTGATGGGGCCAGGGATGCAGGGATGGGGGACACATACGGGGACAGAGCCTGCGATGCCAACTAGTGCCGCCATGTAATCCGTTGGACCTGATTGGGCACGGGGGTACGCGCCATGCTAACGTGTCAGCCTTTCATCCCCTGCAGACAATAGATATTAGAATTCAACCAGCAATTGTGAGCTTCCTACTAGTTGCTGCAGCCCCGGTGTATGTCCTGCAGTTGTATGAGCTGGAACTGCTGGAGAAGGAGGAAGCAGCAGCAGCAGCAGTGCGGGCAGCAGCCGCCCAGGATGAAGAGCGATCCGCCAGCAGGCCGAGGAGGAGGAGGTGCCAAGTAGGCACTGCATGAGGCCTCGTGTGTACTGACACTGCCTGTCATTCGTGTACCTGCCAGACTGGGTATGCCGTCAAAGACTCTGGCTGAGTGGAGACACAGTGCAATATGTCTGCTCAGAATCACCGTTGCAGTGTTCAGGTGGCTCTGGGACACGGATGCCTATGAGACGGTAGCCCAGACCTCGGCCTCAACCAGCACCCACACAGAATGCCCCAGGCCTTGGACACGCTGATCCACAACTACGACCCTCACCCCCAATGCCTTCACCGCAGACACCACCTGTGTGGTGTTGGCCTGGATGGCACGCATTGTCAGCAGCACCTCCTGCTGCTGCACACAGGGACTCTTTCAATTGCACCTGCAGCTACTGGATGCTCGCCGACAACCCCTCATGTAATCCCTGGCTCAAAGACTGCATCTCCGCTACAGATGGGACTTTCCCTTCCAGAAGGATGGATGGTGGAGGGTGTTGAAAACAGCTGTGACGGGAAATCACTGTCATCCTCTGACCCAAGATCCGGGGTCTCCTGAGTCTCCAGTAGAGAGCTGGCGATTGAGCTGCTCTCATCACTGCTCGGCTGATGGGGGGCTCCGGCTGTGGCACTGGCTGGAGGCGGGGGGACGCCAGATGGGTAGCCCCATCATCGGCAGGTCCTGCAAGACACAAGAGAAGACACAGGATTAAACCGGGAGTGGGGTTGACACGTGTATAGGGGAACCACAACTAAGCGGGGTCTCACTTACTCGCCCGCGGCCAAAACCCACCTCAGCGACCTCCCTTTCCAATTGGGAGATATCTGTGAGGGATGGGGTTACATTATACCAGGTTGTTTGTTTGCTGTTGCTGTTTTACCCTCTTGTGTTTAATTGATTATTGGTTTGCAGGTTAAACTGATTATGCTGTGTCTCTGTTCACTCGCCCATGGTTGGGATTTGGGATCACTGTGTTTGTAGTGGGGGAGAAGGGCGGCGGGTGCGGAAAGTGGGGGAGAGGGAGAGGGTGGTGTGGGGAAACCAGGGAAGGTAGGAGGTTGGATATGGGTCGGAGGTGGGATCGAAGGACGTTAGGGGAGGGGGAAGGCCATTACTTTGGGGGTGGCCACTATATTAGCAGGTAGGCTAGTTAACAGGAGTGAAGTGAGGGTAGATGTGGGGAGGGGGAGGGGTGAGGGTGGTTGGCGGACGTGGTTTTCTTTGTTTGTGGATGGGGGGAGCATGAGGAGGGTAGGGGTTTTGAAAACAGCTGCCTTCCCTTCATGAACCCCGTCTGATCCTCTCCTATCACCTTCGGGAGACACTCCTCCAATCCTGCCTCCAGAACCTTTGCCAATATCTTAGCATCTACATTCAGCAGGGATATGGGCCTTTACGACCCATATCTTCTTTGACAGCAGGGAAATCGAAACCTGCCCCAGCTGGCCGGCCAACATACGCCTTCTCCCCATGTTCATAGACTGCCCCCCTTGCCATTCTCAACTGGAGAACCGCTTTCTCTGTGGAAAACTGGTCAAACTTTGCCTGAAGTTTCTTCCTCCTGGCCAAAAGGGCCGAACCCAGGTCCCCTGTGTGATGAGATGCATAAGCAATCATGTCTGCAGTGATAGACCAGATGTCCAAACAGCATGTGGCAGTAGAGAACAACTACGTGACAATTACTTCAGTGAAATGGTATATGGAGCTGGATTCTCCGTGCCCTGACGCTGAAAGCCCAGCCGGCGCCAAGGCGGACACTCCATTTCCCCTCACGGAATCAGTATCGGCGTCGGTTCCCCGCTTCTCCGGGCCCCGAAAAGCGGCACACTTGGAGAGTCTGCCGCACCGCATATCACCTACCTGCAGCCATTGCTGGAGGCCTACCCTGCCATTCTCCGTCCCCAACCAACTGAAGTCCCGATGGTGTGGACCACTCATGTTCCTGCCGGTCGGGATACTGGCGTGACAGTTGCGGACTCAATCCGTGGCCGCCATGGTTGGGGGTGAGCCGATCGGAGGGTAGGGTGGCCATATATGCAGCCGGGCAATGTTTGGGCGGGCGGTCATGGTCGGGAATACGGCCAATCCGGTGGTCTATTTTTAGTGTCCAGTTCCGCGGTCTGAGCCGCCACGGAGCATGGAGGTCGCTGGAGGGCGCCGCCAGCGCATGTGCGGCCTCCGAACCGGAAGTGCGGGGGCCCGTATCTGCATCATAAACTGCTAGTTTTACGGCGGTCCCTGCTAGCCCCCTGCAGGGCAAGAAATATGTGGCCACAGTTTTTACGAAGGCGTGGGGACATAATCCCAGAAACAGAGGGCACGATTCTCAGCAAATGCGGCGCGTCGTAAAGGCTGCCGTGAAACTGGCCGTGTTTCACGGCAGCCTCCGCACCCCCTCCCAGGACCCGATTCTCCCCCCCCGGGCGGGGCTAGCAGCGCGGCCCCGTGAAGCACGGCATCGCGGGCTTAGCGACCATCGCTAAGTCCGCGCGCCAAGCGTCACGGCGGCTGACGCGCACAATGACGTCAGCCGCGCATGCGCGGGTTGGACGGCTCCAACCCGCGCATGCACGGATGACGTCATCACGCAGACGCGTCATGCCCCTCAGCCGCCCCGCGGGGCGGAAGAACAAATAGTGTGCGGGTATCGGACCCGCTGCCCACGATCGGTGCCCACAGATCGCAGACCCATGCCACCCTTGGCACGGCCATAGTGCGGCCATGCCAATCGGTGCCATGGTTGTCTGGGACGGCACTTTGCGGCTGTTTTCACGAACGGTGAGAGCAGGTGTGATTGCGTTCGTGAAAACGGCCGTAAAGGCTTGGGAACTCGGCCCATCGGCCTGGGGAGAATCACTGTTCGCCGTAAAAACCGGCGAGCAGCGATTCGTGTCGTGGGGTGGGCATGGGGGGGGGGGGGGAGAATAGCAGGAGGGCGGGAAAATTGGCGGGAAGGCCCTCCCGCTATTCTTCAACCCGTCGTGGGCAGCGGAGAATCGCGCCCAGAGTCTCCAGCCCATGGTCTTCGTAATGGATAGTCCCAATTTTTAGTAGCTCTTAGATTATTTATAATAGTTAGTAGTTTTTGATAATTGTCTTACGGTTATCTAACAAACATAATTGTTCAACCATAAAACTTCAACTAGTCAAGAGCTAGACACTCTTCAGTTCACTTATCCCGAGTGGCCAAGCACCAGAATATAACACTCTGTGCACCTCCTATCTGCCTCCAGCATCTCCTCTATCAAATTTTGGTGCTGCTGGGTGAAATTCTCCGATCCCCCGCAGGGTCGGAGAATCGCCCGGGGCCGATGTAAATCCCGCCCCCACCGTGGCCAGTATTCTCCACCACGCGGGAAGTGGCGGGGCGGGAATCGCGCTCCCCCGCGCCGATCGCCGTGCCCCCTGCGGCGATTCTCCAGCCCGCAATGAGCCGAAGTCCCGCCACTGAGAGGCCAATCCCGCCGACGTTGTTTCAACCACCTCTGCTGGTGGACGGATTGGCGGCGTGAGCGGGCCCCCGAGGTCCTGGGGGAGGCATGGGGCGATCGGACCTCAGGGGGTGTCCCCACAGTGGCCTGTCCAATGATCGGGGCCCACCGATCGGCGGGCGGGCCAGTGCCATGGGGGCACTCGTTTACCTCCGCCGCCGCCACGGCCCCCACCATGGCGGAGGCGGAAGAGAACCCCCCTACCGCGCATGCGCGAACCGGCGAAGACCTTTCAGCCAGCCCCGACGCCGGGCATCAAAGGCCGTTGGCGCCGGGTTTGGCACCAGTCGGCCCGGTGCAAACCACTCCGGCGCGGGCATAGCCCCTAAAGGTGTGGAGAATTCCGCACCTTTAGGGGGGAGGCCCGACGCCGGAGTGGTTGGCACCACTTCGCTACACCGGGGCTCCCCGCCCCGCCGGGTAGGGGAGAATCCCGGCGTCTGTCTCTCTTCCTTGTCCACCTTAGCCTTAAACAAAATCCCGGCCCCCCGGGTGCAGGAACTTTCATGGTCCACTTCTCTCATCTCTCTCATGAGCCCAGCTAGTGCCTTTGCGCCCCCCTCAGCCCCGGCGAACATCACCAACCTTCCCTCTAACGCCCCCGTCACAATCACGTACCTAGCCCCCCTGGTCCGCCACCACATCCTCCTTTTGAAACCTTACCCTCTTGCCCACCAATAGCGCTACCCCCCTGAGCCCTGCTATCAAACCCCGAATTGAAAACCTGACTCATCTAGCCCTTCTTGAGCCACACATGATCCTTCACCCTCAGATGGGTCTCTTGCAGTATCACCACGTCGGCCTTTAGACTCTTTAAATGTTCAAACACACTCAACCTCTTCACCGGTCCCCTCAACCCCCTCACATTCCACGTTACTACTCTGACCGGGGTTCTCTCACTCTACCCTGCCCTTCCAATCTGCTACCTTCATCTCCCTAAGTCCTGCCCACTGGGTCTGACCCGCCCCGTCCATTTTTTACTGTCGAACCTCTCCCTCCCAGAATCCCCCATCCACTTCTTGAAAACACCTCTCTCAGTATCGATCCCAATCCCCCACCTTTCACACATCCCAGGCCCATTGAAACCTGTTCGCCCAGGTTCCAACGACTGGGGTCCCTCCCCCTCAGCACGCTCCCATTCACTAACCAACCCACGCTTGCTAGTGTGGGGGCCCCAGCCCGGGCTCCCCTCCTCCCAATCCCCTCCCCCATAACCCAGTCCCTGAAAACAAAGACAAACCACAAAAAAAACACAGCCCAGCAAACCACCATAACCTCAAAGTTCAATATTTTCCTACCCACTGTAACCCATAGCAGAGGATACACTACCCTTCCCCATCAACCAACCCAAAAACCAAACCCCCAACTGTCCCCCCACACATACTGAACAAATAAACATCCTGAAATAAGAAACAAGAAAAAAAGCTGCATAAAGCATTTCACCCCCCCCCCCCCCCCACTTCCCTCAGTCCAGAACCAAGCCCAGTCCCATCTGTCATTTTAACCCCAGTCCTCCACCATCTCAAAGTAGAAGTCGCTTGAATTATAGCTCACCCTCAGCTCCGATGAATAGACCACGCAAACCTCACATCATTACTGTAGAGTGCCACCTTCACGGGACCAAAGACTGCCCGCCTTCTCACCAGCTCCACAGTTAAGTCCTGGTATATACGAATATCAGCTCCTTCCCACTGCAACTCACACCTTTGTTTTGCCCAACTCAGGACATGGAATTTGTGGAATTAAATTATGACCGCCCTTGCCGGCTCATTTGCCTTCGGTTTGGGCCTGAGCGACCAATGAGCCCTGTCCATTTCGTACCGGGAGGGATCATTCCCCTCCCCCCAACATCTACGCCAACATCTTCGCAAAGTACTCAGTCGGCCTCAGGACCTCCACCCCTCAGGCAAGCCCACAATTCTTAAATTCTGCCGCCTCGACCTGTTCTCCAGGTCCTCCACCTTGGCTCCAAGTCCTTTGCTGGCTTCCACCACCCTCCACAGCTCCTCACCCATCAAGGTGAACTGGTCACTGTGTTGCGGCAGAGCTTCCTCCACCCCCATCAACTTCTCTCCTTGCTCCTGTACCTCGGTCAATGTCTTCTTCACCGCCGTCTTCACCGGGGCCATCGCCTCCTCCACCAGCTCCTACATTGCTACCATCATCTCCTTACTCATTCGCTCCATGTGTTTGCCGAACTGCCTCTGAAATTCTCCAGCCATCACCTTGGTTAAAGTCTCTACTGTGAAGGGCGCGGGCCCACCCAGCGACCCAGCCTCCGCCATCTTTCCTGCTGCCGGGCTGTCCCGTTCACACAACAGCAAACTTTCACCTGCCCCCTTCTTCCCAGCAGCTCTTTTGGGGGTCTGCGACATTCCCCTCCTTCCTTCTGTCTTCCTGCACCAGCTTATCCAAAAACTGCCCCTGAAACCAGGCATTAAACTCAGAAACCAGAGCCTCGAGCAGGAGCCACCCAACGTGCAACTTCCATCTACATCCCAGCTGGTGAAAATATCTGCCCCAAATTGGGATGATGTAGAATTCACAAAGCGGGTTTTGGCAAAGGTTCTGAACTTGGACATGCACTGGCTGATTATGGAACCTAGGCTTGACCAGTCATGTTGCAGGCCTTTGAATGTGTCGGTGATGGTGAAGGAGTTGTAGGATTTATGGAGCGGATGGGTGGGGAGATCTGTGGAAGCTTGAGAGGCCAAGGGCTAAGAAAGTTATGTTCTTTTCTCATGTGCACTGGGTATATTTGCAGATTGATTTTTTTGAACCGGACCAGGCATTTCTAGCAGGGTGGTTAAGTCAGAAGGGCCAGCACAGTAGCACAATGGGTCGCACTGTTGTTTCACAGCTCCAAGGTCCCGGGATCGATTCCCGGCTTGGGTCACTGTCTGCGTGGAGTCTGCACTTTCTCCCTGTGGGATTCCTCCGGGTGCTCCGGTTTCCTCCCACAAGTCCCGAAAGAAGTGCTTGTTAGGTAATTTGGACATTCTGAATTCTCCCTCTGTATAGCCGAACAAGCGCCAGAGTGTGGCGACAAGGGGCTTTTCACAGTAACTTCATGGCAGTGTTAATATAAGGCTACCTGTGACAATAAAGATTATTATTATATTTGGCGATTGTGACATCTGTTCACATGCCGCCTTGGATAGACTTGTGGGTGGAAAGAGGGGGTCTCCCAGCAGCCACAGTGGAGATTAGATGTGGGGTTGTTGGCAGATAAGAAGTATGTGGAAAGATAGGGGTGGCTATCCGGAATTATGTGGAGCATAACAAGACAGGTGAGCTCTCTGCCTTCAAGTTGTGGGACGCTCTGAAGGAAATGATTAGGGGGCAGTTTATTTTGATTCGGGTCCACAAGGAGAGGGTGGAGAGGTTAGAGAGGCAGAGGTTGGTGGAACGCTTCCTGGTGGTGGACTAGAAATTCTTCATATTAATCGCTTTTCCAGAAGCATGTACTGAAATCTGAACCACAACATTTAACTTGCAAATCACATGGTGTCAATAGCATGATGCTACGCGGATGCAGTCTCAAAACCCATTGTATGCTTTAAGCTTCATTTTCCCCCTGTTTGGCAATTTACATTTCTGGTCAGGTTATTCCCCAAATCTTTTGCTTGTATCTTTGTTAATTGATAATATGTTGGTCCACGAAGGATGTAAACATTAGAAGAAATAAATATTGACATAATTACTGCCTCGACTACAATAAAGACAATATTTGCTCCAACAATTTGCATCATCTGTATCTAAAATGGCTGCTACGATTACATTATGCGATCACATATTTCCATTATTTTGACTCCCTCCCTGCTCAGCCAAAACCTCCTGGGAAAAGGCCAATGAGTATTTGAAATAGAGAATGACAGGGGACAATGGGGAGGTATAAAAGCTCAGGAGACCTGAGGAGGTGAATCAAAACGGCGGTTTATTATCAGCCTGAAGAAAAGACCACAACCCGCACACAACACATTGGTCCCAACCGGGACTACCGATAATGTTGGTCCCAATCCGGGCCTGCTTTTAAGGTTTGACTGTTAGCCTCCGCCCATCAGCGGATCAGCTCGTATTCCATGAGCCCCAAAGGGAGATCAATCAGGTCGTCTCTGTAGGTCTCATGAGGGTTATTACAGGAGGGGATAGAGCAATGGGAATACTTTCACATTGCTCGAACAAAGATCCAATAGAGATGGGTCAGATGATGCATGGACTTCAAGGCTAATGTGCTTCTCCACATTAACAGTCAGGTCATGTAGATAGATAGATAGAGAAATACAGCACAGAACAGGCCCTTCGGCCCACGATGTTGCGCCGAACTTTTGTCCTAGGTTAATCATAGAATTTTGGACAATTTGTCATGGCCAATCCACCCAACCTGCACATCTTTGGACTGTGGGAGGAAACCGGAGTACCCGGAGGAAACCCACGCAGTCACGGGGAGGATGTGCAGACTCCACACAGACAGTGACCCAAGTCGAAATCGAACTTGGGACCCTGGAGCTGTGAAGCAATTGTGCTATCCACAATGCTACCGTGCTGCCCTTAAGAAGTTAACCTACACTCCCTTATTCTACCCTAATCCAAGTACCTATCCAATAGCCGTTTGAAGGTCCATAAATTTTCCGACTCAACTACTACCACAGGCAGTGCATTCCATGCCCCCACTACTCTCTGGGTAAAGAACCTACCTCTGACATCCCCTCTATATCTTCCACCATTTATCTTAAATTTATGTCCCCTTGTAATGGTGTGTTCCACCCGGGGAAAAAGTCTCTGACTATCTACTCTATCTATTCCCCTGATCATCTTATAAACCTCTATCAAGTCGCCCCTCATCCTTCTCCGTTCCAATGAGAAAAGGCCCAGCACCCTCAATCTTTCCTCGTATGACCTACTCTCCATTCCAGGCAACATCCTGGTAAATCTCCTCTGCACCTTTTCCAAAGCTTCCACATCCTTCCTAAAATGAGGTGACCAGAACTGCACACAGTACTCCAAATGTGGCCTGACCAAGGTTTTGTACAGCTGCATCATCACCTCACGGCTCTTAAATTCAATCCCTCTGCTAATGAACGCTAGTACACCATAGGCCTTCTTCACAGCTCTATCCACTTGAGTGGCAACTTTCAAAGAACAATGAACATAGACCCCAAGATCTCTCTGCTCCTCCACATTGCCAAGAACCCTACCATTAACCCTGTATTCCGCATTCAGATTTGTCCTTCCAAAATGGACAACCTCACACTTGTCAGGGTTAAACTCCATCTGCCACTTCTCAGCCCAGCTCTGCATTCTATCTATGTCTCTTTGAAGCCGACAACAGCCCTCCTCACTATCCACAACTCCACCAATCTTCGTATCATCTGCAAATTTACTGACCCACCCTTCAACTCCCTCATCCAAGTCGTTAATGAAAATCACAAACAGCAGAGGACCCAGAACTGATCCCTGCGGTACGCCACTGATAACTGGGCTCCAGGCTGAATATTTGCCATCCACCACAACTCTCTGTCTTCTATCGGTTAGCCAGTTTGTTATCCAACTGGCCAAATTTCCCACTATCCCATGCCTCCTTACTTTCTGCATAAGCCTACCATGGGGAACCTTATCAAATGCCTTACTAAAATCCATGTACACTACATCCACTGCTTTACCTTCATCCACATGCTTGGTCACCTCCTCAAAGAATTCAATAAGACTTGTAAGGCAAGACCTACCCCTCACAAATCCGTGCTGACTATCCCTAATCAAGCAATGCCTTTCCAGATGCTCAGAAATCCTATCCCTCAGTACCCTTTCCATTACTTTGCCTACCACCGAAGTAAGACTAACTGGCCTGTAATTCCCAGGGTTATCCCTATTCCCTTTTTTGAACAGGGGCACGACATTCGCCACTCTCCAATCCTCTGGTACCACCCCTGTTGACAGCGAGGACGAAAAGATCATTGCCAACGGCTCTGCAATTTCATTTCTTGCTTCCCATAGAATCCTTGGATATATCCCGTCAGGCCCGGGGGACTTGTCTATCCTCAAGTTTTTCAAAACGCGCAACACATCTTCCTTCCTGACAAGTATCTCCTCAAGCTTATCAGTCTGCTTCACGCTGTCCTCTCCAACAATATGGCCCCTCTCATTTGTAAATACTGAAGAAAAATACTTGTTCAAGACCTCTCCTATCTCTTCAGACTCAATACACAATCTCCCGCTACTGTCCTTAATCGGACCTACTCTCACTCTAGTCATTCTCATATTTCTCACGTATGTGTAAAAGGCCTTGGGGTTTTCCTTGATCCTACCCGCCAAAGATTTTTCATGCCCTCTCTTAGCTCTCCTAATCCCTTTCTTCAGTTCTTCAGTGTATTTGATGAACTAAAAGATTGAAGCAATTAGAACTCATTAGGCTGTATACTACGCAGCCCGACGCCAAAATTGTGGCAGGCACCGGGGCGGAGAATCCAGTTTGACGCCGTTATCAGGCCCGGTGCCGGTTCTTGAATTCTCCGGGCACCGAAAATCAGCGTCTCCGGGGAGTACGCCACGCCGCCGGGGGTCATTGCCAGAAGCCCACTCAGCAATCCTCCGCCCACGACTGGCCGAGTTCCCGACGGCGTGGAACTAACCTGCTATTGCCGGTTGGGATGTTCACGTGATGACTACGGACTCAGTCCACGGCTGCCCTAGTTGGGGAAGGGCGGATCGGAGGCTGGGGGGGAGGGGGGGGGGGGGCCTTATCAGCGGCCGGGGAATTAATGTGCGGGGTTTGAGGGTCGGACGTGCAGCCGATCGGGGGGGTCTCCTTTGTGGGTCTACCTCCGCGGTCTGAGTCCGCCATGGAGCACGGCGCGGCCGCTGGAGGCTGCCGCCGTGTGCATGCGCGGCCTCTGACCCGGATGTGTGGGGGCCTGTATCTGCAGCAAAAGCTGCGAGATTCACTCCGGTCCCTGCTAGACCCCTGCAGGGCTGAATTCGTTTCACTTTTTTGCAGGATTTTCAGGAGTAAAGCTTCACCGTTTTGACGCCAGCGTGGGTACATAGTCTCAATAATGGAGAATCCAGAACATTGTTCCTTGTTTACCTTATTTACTTCTGATGGACTGTGCCAAGCCAATGAAGTTTATTAATTCTGAATATTTATTTCTGTTTAATTTATTGATCACACTGCCTCCATCTTTATTTCCAGTCTCTGGTCTCGTCAGACCATAAGACAGGACATGTTGTCCCCAGCTCCTATCAGTCCTGTTTCACATGGCCACTCAAAGGTGTGTCCAAGCAGCCGGAGATCTCCATCTGAGCTTTTCTCTCCACTAAAATCAAAATAATCTCCCCCTCAAGCAATTCACTAACTAGCTTTGGAAAGAGATGAAAGTATGACTTAGTGTATCACTGGGTGTGGGGAAAGAATTGAAATTGGGAATGAAAACAATTCACTGATCACCTTAATCACAGTGTGAATGACATCTGGTCGCTGGATGTTGGTGTTCCGGTGAGATTTAGGACGCAATTCACCCAAAACATTTCTATATCCGGTTTCCAGTGTGTTCAGTGGGTTGTTTCTTGGCGGCTGCAGTGTTGCAAAATATTTCGCTATTCAGCAGCACTTTGCCTTTTTGTTGGCCTTGGGGAGTTTCTCTCCGCCAAGGCCACACTCAGAAGGAGGCTTGCCAGCAGGAAAGGCTCCTCGCAGATTGGGGCACCATTTTGACTGGCTGCCCCCATTCCCCCCCTCCACCCTTTCAGACACTCTCCTCCATTTTTGACTTTTGTGAGGGCTAAGAAGAATCCAGCATGAGTTGAAGGATAGAAAGAAATAACATTTATTTACAGTAACATATATATGTATATATATATATATAAATATATAGATACAAAAGCAGCTGCTCACTCTCCTCTAGCCGGTTCCAAACTGGCCAGCCCTATTTATGCAGGGAATCTGCTAATGATTTATCCCCCCCCCCTCATTGGGGAAGCTCATACTCCCAAAGGACTGTGGGATTGCCATTAGTCCCCAGCCAGTGGTAAGCAGGCAGGTTATAAGCAGGCATTGACCATCCCTTCCCTCCCTCAATCTTGGAGAGCCCCCCCCCCCCCCCCCCCCCCCCCACCTCCCCTTTACATGGCAAAGCCCCCTGTGCCTAATCCCTGGCATTTCCAACTTGGCAAGCTGGGCACCCTGCCACTTCCAGCCTGGCACCTGGGCAGTGCTCCTGCTGGCCTGGTAGTGCCACCCAGGTATCCTGGCAGTGCCCCTGCCAGCTTGGCACTGTCCTAATATACGCACACGTATATGATGGTGCATAAACACACACTGACTGACACACTGAAAGACCAATCAACACACAGAACGCAGCAGCCAATCACCAGACAGGGCACGGTCACTATAAAGCCAGAGGACACTAGTTTTCCTGCTCATTCGGGATGCAGCCTCTGAGACAGACAGAGCCCACAGTCAGTAGCACAAACCTCTACCATGTGCTAGCAGTATAGTCTGGTTAGGTTAGCCGTAGGTCTTCAGTCAACCTAACATAGTGTCGACCCACAGTGCAAGTACCGTATGTTTAACAGCTCATAGTTAAATAAAATAGAGTTGTACTTCTACAAGTGTTGGTAGCCTGTCTCTTCTACTGCTCTGGTAAACGCCGTCATCACAGACCCAGCATACCCAACACATCATGGTACCAGTACATGATGTTAGAGTTTGAATAATCCTCAAATAACCTGCCTTCCACCAGCGATCAGCCATCCGGTAGTATGGACAGCATCCGCCCTCCCCCGCCGCTCCGCATCACCGACAACCTCGGTGCGAACTGGAAAATCTTTAAACAAAGATTTCAACTGTACCTCGAAGCTACAGATCTTGAAGCTGCTGCAGACGCCAGGAAGATTGCTCTCTTCCTCTCCACGGCCGGGGACCACGCCATCCATATCTTCAACTCCCTCACATTCGCTGAAGGTGAGGACAATTCCAAGTTCAAGACGGTCCTGCTCAAATTCGACAGTCACTTTGACATCGAGGCAAACAAAAGTTTTGAGTGATACATCTTTCAACAGCGTCTGCAGGGTAAGGATGGACCTTTTCAATCTTTCCTCACCCACCTTCGCATCCTCGCGCAGTTCTGCAATTACGGCTCCACCTCCGATTCAATGATCCATGACCAGATCGTTTTCGGTGTGCAATCGAAAACAAAAGCCAAGTCCTTCCCAGTGATGAGCATTGATCCGGACGATGAGTGGTGTGCCACCCTCACGGTCAACAGATCTCGCATCCAATTCCGACTGGACACCGGCACTTCGGCCAACCTCATTGCGCGGTCTGACCTCGACAGCCTCCATGTCAAGCCTACCATCCTGCCATCCGCCTACCAGCTTCTTGACTACAATGGCAATGCCATTGCTGCCAGGAGCTCATGCCAGCTTGTGGTGTCGCTCCGTTCCTTAAAGGCCACCCTGCCCTTCGAGATAGTGGGATCCACGAAAGCTTCCCTACTCGGTGCACAGGCATGCAAGCTCCTAAACCTCGTCCAAAGGGTTCACTCCTTGCCACCCGCTGAGGCTTCAGCATCTCCAGACGCCAACTTTCAAACACAAAAGAAGAACATCATCGCCCGATACCACGGTGTATTCGAGGGCGTGGGCACACTCCCATACATGTATAAAATTTTTATAAAACCAAATGCCACGCCTGTGGTTCACGCACCTCGCCGAGTACCGGCACCCCTCAAGGACTGCCTCAAGCAGCAGCTGCAGGACCTCCAGGACCAGGGCGTCATATCTAAAGTAACAGAACCAACTGACTTGGTCAGCTCCATGGTGTGTATTAAGAAACCATCTGGCGAACTATGCATTTGCATTGATCCCAAGGACCTGAACCGCAACATTATGAGGGAACACTACCCTATCCCAAAGCGTGAAGAACTCACCTGCGAGATGGCTTGCGCCAAATTTTTCACAAAGCTAACGCATCCAAGGGGTTCTGGCAGATAGAGTTAGGGTTAGGCACATCCAGTCGGAAGCTCTGCACCTTTAACACCCCATTTGGCCCGTATTGTTACAACCGGATGCCGTTTGGCATCATCTCAGCATTGGAGGTGTTTCACCGAATAATGGGGCAAATGATGGAGGGCATCGAAGGGGTTCGCGTATATATAGACGACATCATCATCTGGTTTACCACCCCACAGGAGCACATTGATCGCCTCCAACGTGTCTTCCGGAGAATCCATGAGCATGGCCTCCGCCTCAACAGAGCCAAATGCTCCTTTGGTCAGACAGAAATTAAATTCCTCGGAGACCACATTCCACAGTTTGGCTGACAAGGTGTCGGCCATTAATGCCATGAACACACCGGAGGACAAGAAGGCGGTCCTCTGCTTCCTGGGCATGGTCAACTTCCTGGGGAAGTTCATCCCCAACATCGCATCCCACACCACGGCTCTCCGAATTCTGGTAAAGACAGCCGAATTCCAATGGCTCCCCGCCCACGAACAGGAATGGCGAGAACTCAGGGCGAAGCTTACCAAGGCCCCGGTGTTGCTATTTTTCGACCCTGCCAAGGAGACAAAGATCTCCACTGGAGCCAGTCAGTCCAGCATTGGAGCAGTGCTCCTTCAACGTGACGACGCCTCCTCATGGGCTCCAGTCGCATCGCGTGCAATGACGCCCACCGAACAACGCTATGCGCAAATCGAAAAAGAGTGCCTGGGCCTTCTCACGGGAATTGTCAAATTCCATGACTATGTCTATGGACTCCCAAAGTTCACAGTCGAGACAGACAACAGGCCGTTGGTCAACATTATTCAAAAAGACCTTAATGACATGACGCCGCGCCTGCAACGCATTCTCCTTAAACTCAGGCGGTACAACTTCGAACTTGTCTACACCCCGGGTAAGGAGCTCATCGTTGCTGATGCACTCTCCCGTTCTGTCACCACGCCCTGCGACCCGTCGGACTTCGTGTGCCAAATTGATGCTCAGGTTGCGTTTGCCGCATCTAACCTGCCCGCCACGGACAGACGACTCATCCAGATTCATTGTGAAACAGCCAATGATCCTCTGCTCCAACGCGTCATGCGCCATCTATCAGACGGATGGCTCAAGGGCCAATGCCCTCAATTCTACAACATCAAAGATGACCTGGCAGTGGTAGATAGAATTCTGCTAAAGTTGGACGGGATCGTCATTCCGCACAGCATGCAGGAACTCGTCCTTGAGCAGCTCCATGAGGGTCATCTGGGGGTAGAAAAGTGCCGCCGGCAGGCCCATGAGGCAGTGTACTGGCCTGGTATCTACCAGGACATTGCCAACGCCATTCTCAACTGCCCGACATGCCAGTGATTCCAGCCTGCTCAGCGAAAGGAGACCTTGCAGCCCCATGAGCTGGTGTCGTCCCC
Source organism: Scyliorhinus canicula (assembly GCF_902713615.1). NCBI lineage: Eukaryota > Metazoa > Chordata > Chondrichthyes > Carcharhiniformes > Scyliorhinidae > Scyliorhinus > Scyliorhinus canicula. The sequence goes on along the minus strand of NC_052154.1, from coordinate 73,642,397 downwards.
CTGGACCAAGGTGGGCATTGACCTTTTCTATGCACTAGGCCGGGACTATGTCCTCATAGTGGATTACTTCTCTAACTACCCGGAGGTAGTTAGGCTACACAACCTCACATCGTCAGCGGTCATCTGTGCGTGCAAGGAAACCGTCGCTCGCCATGACATCCCGTTCACGGTCATGTCCGACAATGGCCCGTGTTTTGCTAGTCAGGAGTGGTCCAATTTTGCCAGGCGATATAACTTCACGCACGTCATCTCCAGTCCCCACTACCCCCAGTCCAATGGCAAAGCTGAGATCAGGGTGCACATTGTCAAACGACTCCTGTGCAAGGAGGCCGATGTGGGATCTGACTTTTACCTCGCACTACTTGCTTACAGGTCAGCTCCATTGTCCACTGGCCTGTCACCGGCTCAATTGCTGATGAACCGTTGATGAATTGTTGCGAACGACGGTGCCGACCATTCATGACCCGGACTTGGACAACCTTCCGGTCCTGCGTCAAATGCAGTTGACTCGGGCCCAACACAAATCAGCGTACGATGCCCGCGCCATGGATCTCCCGCTCTTGCTCCTGATGACAAGGTTCGTGTCCAACTTCCTGAAGGTGGCTGGTCCACCGCCGCTGTGGTACTCAAACAAGTGGCCCCCAGGTCATTTTTGGTTCGTCTACAGGACGGCTCTCTTCCTCGCCGAAATAGGCGGGCACTACGGCTTCTTCCACGCTCGCCACCAGATTGTCATGCCCTGCCTCGCCCTCAGGACAGGCCCGTCACAGAGTTTGCAGATTTACCTTTTGTGCTGCCACCCTCTGAGACTGACACAGTCCCGCCCATTCCAGAGCAAGTGGCCCCTGACCCACCCTTAAGGCGGTCAACCAGAATTCGTCGCCCACCACAGAGACTGAATTTATGAACTGCCTTAATCATGGACTCTCTAAACTCATGAACTGATTGTTTCGTTACCCTGTTCATTAATTCACTAGTTTGTACATACTTTTATTCTTGTTCTGCTTTGTGTTACATACTGTCTATCTGCTCTAGACACCTTCCCGTGTAAGTATGTCAGGAATTATGTATATAGTCCTGCAAATATGCTCACATATGCCCCACATAGTCAGGAACATTCACATACCACACTATTTATTGCCACGTTCACACATTTTTTTTTTAAAAAGGGGAGATGTCATAATATACACACAAGTATATGATGGTGCATAGACAGACACTGACTGACACACTGAAAGACCAATCAACACACAGAACACAGCAGCCAATCACCAGACAGGGCACGGTCACTATAAAGCCAGAGGACACTAGTTTTCCCCCTCATTCGGGATGCAGCCTCTGAGACAGACAGAGCCCGCAGTCAGTAGCACAAACATCTGCCATGTGCTAGCAGTATAGTCTGGTCAGGTTAGCCATAGGTCTTCAGTCAACCTAACATAGTGTCGACCCACAGTGCAAGTATGTTTAATAGCTCATAGTTAAATAAAATAGAGTTGTACTTCTACAAGTGTTGGTAGCCTGTCTCTTCTACTGCTCTGGTAAACGCAGTCCTTGCAGACCCAGCATACCCAACACATCAGGCACCATCAGGATGACACTGTCAGGGTGCCAAGCTGGCAGTGACAGGGTGCCATGGAGTCAGGGGGGAGTGCCAGGGTGTCACCCTGCCCAGTCCCGGATCACCCAGGGGTCTCCAATGGCCTGGGCGAACCCCCCCCCCCCCCACCCCCCAACGGGGCCAATCTGCCTGGTCCACGTTTATGTACTAAATGGCGCCCTGCTGAGGCCTCGTATGCACGGCCGGTGCGACATTTAAATATGCTGATCTGGGTCACGCCCAGTGTGGGTGAGATCAAGATTGCGAGGTTACGCGAGACGTTTTGAGCGTCACAAATCTCACAACAAGCCTCTTGCGAGATTCAGCAGCCTCATCCTGACACCAAGACGGGTGCGACAAGGTTCCTGAATGTCACCCTTAATCTTTTAATTAAATGTTAATTTTGCACATTTTAAATATAACCACATTTTGCAATTCTCACTCAATATTCAAAATATTAATTTTCCAGAGGAGGAATCCAGTGGAAGATGTCTCTCAAAACAAGTCCTTTTCACAGACTGCTGATGTGTCGATGTGTCATTTTATATTTCTTCTGTTTTCACATCGGAAAAGGTAATTCATTTTTCAGCACTACTTTTGTATAACATCTTTAAAATCCCAGATGGAATGTTCCAGTCCCCGTGCTGGTGGGATTCCTCCAAAGAGTGGGATCTTCCAGTCCTGCTGAAGTCAATGGACTTTTGGTTGATTCACCATATCCGCTCCAGCAAGGCTGGGAAATCACGGTCCCTGATTCACTTTTCATGATTGTATCAGACTGGTGATCCAATGGGATAGGGATGGATTTTTACAGTTCCCGCCTGTTGATTTGTACGGGAATTCGTGTCAAATGTAGCATTAGGCCTGCCCGCTCCAGCCTGTCTTTCATTTTACGGGTGGGGGGCGGGGGGGGGGGGGGGGGGGGGGGGGGGGGGGGAGGAGGGTGGTGGTGGTGGTGGCCCAGCAATGGTTACCACTCAAACCTGGCACTGCTGGGACTACAGAGCAGCCAGCCAATGACATTTGAGGGCAAGTCTTACCCATGGGAATTAATGCCCTGCAGAACATTAAATGACTGTAGGGGAGAGTGCGATCATGGCCGATCTTCAACCTCAACCCATTGCCCTGCCTGCTCCCTACATGCCTTAATTTTCTGGGATACCAAGAATCTATCGCTGTCTGTCTTGAATCACTCAATTAGACTATCCACAACCCTCTGCCTGGACAATTCCAAAGATTCACAACACCCTGATTGAAGACATTTCTCCGAATCTTTGACCTAAATGGTTGTCCCTTTTATTCTGAGGTCGTGCTCCTCTGTTCTCGGTTTCCCAGTCACGGGATACAATCTCTCAGTGTCTACCTTGCCGAGCCCCTTCAGAATCTTGTATGTTCTGAGTCGATTATGGGGTACAGATTTTTTGCAATAAGTCAGCAATTGCAAATCAAATCACGTTCTACAAGACTTAACCATTCGGCAAGAATGAACACTTTAAATGGTAAATTCAAAAGATTTATTAACCATGATAAGGTAGACAGGTAACAAGTCAGAAAGATAAAAAGTAAAGTGTCAATTAACAGTAATTAGCAGCAATTAACTGTAATTAACAATAATTAATACTAAGAGAGACATCTTTAACAATTGAACAGACTTCTCACAACGTCTCCTGGTTAAGAGGTGAAGTGATAATTCTAAAACATAGATAACATACTAACAGACAATGGCTTCTCAAAACCTTTATTTTTCCTGAAAATATGCTGTAAGCCCACCTTTGCCAAGTTGTTGGAAATAGTTATTTGGTCTATAATTTGTGGATCATAAGATAAGTGCTAACTCTATTGGTTTTGGACAATTTATGCAAGTTTTCTTAACCTTTAGACAATGCCTTGTGACAAATGTGACTGGACCACAGATGGAGTTAACAGACTACTTTTGATAGAAGAGGGTGAAGGTTTGGGAATTGAGTGTAATTACTGAATCATGGAGACAGAGAAACACCTACATTCAGACTGGATGGAGGAGTATGTGCTGGGTGACCAGGACAGAAAATGTATTTGTTTTGTTAACAAGGATCTCAAATCACTAAATTAGCCCAAGTTCAGAAAGAGGAATGAAGGGACAGTGAAACGCTGCACAAAAAGATACATGTCCTGAAGACACTAACATATTAAAAACCTACAACCCAATACAGCTTGGGATGTGGGTAATGGAAAAGGAGGTGGAGGAAGGGAATCAAACTGAATGCCCGAGAATGTAAAAATGGGACAATCAATGGATTAGTAGCTACCAAAACATATAAACAACTATACAATTACATAGCTTATGAAACTGTGCCTGTTCGCTTACAATTCAAAGGCATTCCCCTCCCAGAAGATCTTTATCATAGCCATAGAAGTTTACAACACAGAAAAAGCCCTTCGACCCATCGTGTATGCGTCAGTCACAAATCACCACCTAACTTATTCTAATCCCATTTTTAAGCACTTGGTCCATAGCCTTGTGTGCCCTGGGATCGCATGTGCACATCTAAACACATATTAAATGTTATGAGTGTCTCTGCCTCCACCACCCTTTCAGGCAGTGAATTCCAGACTCTCACCACCCTCTGGCTGAAAAGCTTTTTCCTCAGATCCCCTCGAAACCTGCTGTCCCTCACCTTAAATCTATGACCCTGTTCTTTGATGCCTCCACCAATTATGCCCCTCATAATTTTATGCATCTCAGTCATGTTCCCCCCAGTCTTCTCTGCTCCAAGGGAAACAATCCCAGTCTATCCAATCTCTCTTCATAACTAAAATACTCCAGCCCAGGCAACATCTTGGGAAATCTCTGCACACTTTTCCATGCTATCACATCCCTCCTAAAATGTGGATTCCAGGTCTGCACACAATACTCTAGCTGTGGCCTGACCAACATTTTATACAGTTCCAGCATTGCGTCCCTGCTCTTAAAACTCTCTGCTTGGCTAATGAAGGTATGTATACCATAGGCCTTTTGAACCACTGTATCCACCTGCCTTGCTCCCTGAAGGGACCGGTGTACATGCACACCAAGGTCCATCTGATCCTCAGTGCTTACTGCTGTTCATCATGTATTCCCTTGCCTTGTTGTCCTGTGCAAGTGCATCACCTCACACTTATCCAGACTGAATTCTATTTGCCACTGATAAACCCATCTGACGAGCCCATCCATATCCTCCTGTAATCTAAGGCTATCCTGTTCACTATTATTCAAGGTAGTTTTTTCTGCAAGACAACAAATTAACTCAAGATCATGTTCACAGATTTTAAAAGCAAATCATTTGGTTACCACGTATGTATAGATCTTAAAAAGCTCTGAAAATATCTCACGATAAAATGTCAGCCATGTTTGGTCATTTAAGAAAGGATTTCAAGCTACTGGGGGAAAGTCTTTAAAGAAGGATTGCACAAGTTAGAGATAAAAAGATTGGGAAAATAAACCTTTGAATATATGAACCGAACAGATCATCAAGCAAAAATTGCAGATAGCTGTCTCTCAATCCCTGGCAACCAAACATGGAAAAGGATATTAGCAATAAATCAGTGATTGTAAATTAAATCAGGTTCCACAAGACTTAACTAACTGGCAAGAATAAACACTTTATATGATGAATTCAAAAGAGTTATTAACCATTGAAAGGTAGACAGACCATAAGGCACAGGAGCAGAAGTAGACCATTTGGCCCATCAAGTCTGTACTGACCCTCTGAAAGAGCACCCTTCCGGATTCCCCCGTAACCCCACCTGACCTGCACATCCCTGGAGACAATTTTTATCATGGCCAATTCACCCAACTTGCAAATATTTGGACTGTGGGAGGAAACCGGAGCACCAAGTGGAAACCCATGCAGACACGAGGAGACAGTGCAAACTCCATAGAGACAGTCACCCAATGTTGGAATTGAACTCGTGCCCCTGGCTCTGTGTGGCAGCACTGCTAATAACCACTATGCCACCGTGCCACGCGCCCAATTAGATCATGACTGATCTGATGTGATAATCTTCAACTCCACTTTCTCACGTTGTCTCTATAAGATTCTTTTACTGATTAAAATCTGTCTATCTCTGCCTTGAACCCATACTTTTTTTAAAAAAAAGTATTTTTCTTCTAATTTTCAACATTTTACATTTTGCGACAACACAGACACATCCAACATAGGAAACCCAACATATTAAAACCCCTATCCAGGAAAGCCCCCTGCCCCCTTCAACCAGCTCTCCAAAATGAACAAACCCCAACTTTCGTGGAGCCCATTCCTTGCCCCCCCTCAGGGCAAATTCCACCTTCTCCAGGGGTAAGAACTCCAGTAGATCCCAACCCACCACGCCGAGGCACAGGGTGAAGAAGCTGACCTACAGCCCAACAGGGCCCATCTGCGAGCAATCAGCGAGGTGAAGGCTGAAACATCTACCTCGAATATGGCCTCCAGGGGACCGGGCTCCACGTCTATGTACAAAACCATCAAAATGGTGCCAAAAACCGATATTCAGAACCCTTCCAACTTCGGGCAAGATATGCACATAATTAGCAGGACTCCACCCACATCGCTCACAGATGTCCTCTACTCCCTTAAACAGCTGGCTCACCCTCGACTTCATCAGGTGCACCCTATATAATCACTTAAATTGTATCACCCCCGGCCTAGCGCATGAGGTCGAGGCATTCACCCTCCGCACCACAATCCCTCCTCCAATGCCAAGCCCAATTCCTCCTCCCACTTAGCCTTAACCCCCTCCATGGGCATGCTATCCTCCTCCAGAATCCTCGCAGAAATCGCCGTAAAGACCCGCCTTTCCAACTACCCCCACTGACAGAACTTCCTCCAACAAATAGTTGGCAGGTGCTGACGGGAAGGTCGGAAAAACCTTCTTCGCAAAGCCCTGCATGTATCGGAATCTCTCCTCCTGCGTCAGACCAAACTTCTCATTCAACTCCTCCAAGCTCACAAACCGCCCTCTCAGAAACCGATCCTTCATCTCCCTGATCCCCCTCTCCTCCCATTCCCATAAACTCACATCCATCCTCCCCAGCTCAAATCCATGATTCCCCATGATTGGCATCACCCTAGACCCTGCTCCCAACATAAAATGCATCCAAATCTTCAGCATGGCCACCACCAGTGGACACACTGATTACTTCCCTGGAGCCATCGGGAGCGGTGCCGTTGCCAACATCCACAAACCCAACCCCCTACACAAATCCGCTCTCCATCCTTACCCACAAAGTCTACACTTCTCTATTCCAACCCCGTGTCTTCTCCCCATTTGCCGCTCAGTAATAATACATCAAGTTCAAAAGGCCTAACCTCCCCTGACTGCCTTCCCCTCTGAAGTACCACCTTCCCCGCCCAAACGAACAAGGAAATCAGCCCCCTTGAAAAACACTTCAGGCAAAAAGACCGATAGCACTGAAATAGAAATGAAAACTCTGGCAAAATATTCATCTTCACTGCCTGTACCCAATCTGACAAAGACAGAGGAAGACTATCCCACCTCAACAAATCTACCTTCACCCTCCCCAATAAGTTTGAAAAATGTAACTTCTGAAGACCTGAGCGGCCTCCAGGACTGGCAGCACCAGGAGGTGGGGGGGGGGGGGGGGGGGGGGGGGGGGGGGGGGCTCAGGGGATGGCTCTGCTCGCACCCCATCACATGGAGTAGCCCGGAACCGTGGCGCTGTTCTCCTTCCAGCCATCTTGTTGACTGGGACAGTGTGTGTGATGTGTTGGGTGGGCTGGGTTAATGTGGACTGCATTTGATGCAGTGTAGTGAGAGACAGACCTCCAACACTTGATAAGATCCAACACAATTTTATTTAACGTCTTAACTATTATACATGTTCAACTGTGGGTTGACACTATGCTGACTTGACTGGAGACCTAGTACTAGCCTGACCAGACTTACTAGCTACCACATGGTGTTTGCACTGGCTAGCTCATGGACTCTGACTGTCTCAGTGGCTGGGTCCAGAGAGAGCGGGAAACCTGGTGCCCTCTGGCTTTATAGTGGTAGTGTCCTGTCTGGTGATTGGCTGCTCTGTTCTGTGTGCTTACTGGTCATCTTGTGTGTCAATCACTGCCAGTCTGCACTCCATTATATACATAAATGTATATTATGACATAACCGCCCCTTTTTTTCAGATAATGAATATTAAGGTGCGTGTGGATGTGTATCTGTGCGTGACTATATACAGAATGTGCTAAAATGAACTTATATACATAGGAAGGTGTCGCCAGTGCAGATATAGGGCAGATGAAACGGTAAAACGATATTTACAGATCTCAAAACGATGAGGTAGCAAAATTGTGCAAAAGTTCAGTCTATAAGTTTATTCTTCGTGGCGGGCGACAAATTCTGGTTGATCGCCGCAAGGGTGGATCAGGGGCCGCCTGCATTTAGATAGGCGGGACCGCCGCCAATGCGGTGGTCGCAGGGATCGGCAAAAGAATACTTGGCCTGACGCGGATGGTGTCGAGGTCGGATTTCGAGATGAGATTCGCCAATGCGCCACTGTCCAGTTTGAACCGGATGCGAGCCTTGTTAACTGTGATGACAGCACACCACTTGTCGTCGGGATCCACGCTGAGGATCGGGAGGTGCTTCACTACCTTGCAGACTGGCAGCGCATGCTTCGTAATGATGCCCACCCGGTATGGGGATTTGAGGCACTCAGCATCAGGATCTGTTGGGCTGTCAGTGTCGGAATCTGGCATGCCCTGCTGTATGGAACGAACGCTTCTGCGCCGTGGCTGGGATCGCTGGATGCTGGGCCATGGAGCAGATCTGCAAAGGGCTGCGTAGTGGCCAAGCGTGCCACACTGTAGACACCGTTGTGATTTTGCCGGACATTGCCGCTTTAAATGGGCAGAGCCACAATTTGGACACGTCATGACACCAACATCAGCGCTTTCCGTGCGCCATCGTGCATGCGCAGTGCGGTTGAATGACGTACGCACGTGCGCAGTCTGGTCGTCGGTCTCGCCGTCCCCTCGGTCGTGGCGCGCATGCGCAGGGGCCCGGGAAAGCGCGTGAAATGGCCACTCTCGTCGATACTTAGGCCCTGCATTTGTGCGATAGCCTGCACCCGTTCCTCGTGGAAGGCTAGCTTTGCAGTTCCTGCCGCCCAGATGTGGGAGTACTGATTGTTGGCATGTTCGTGGAGAAGGCACGTTTCGATGGCGATGGTGAGGGTGAGCTGCTTGACTTCCAGGAACTGCTGGCGAAGGGAATTGAAGAGGATCCCGAAAACGATCTGATCGCGGATCATTGAATCAGTAGTCGAGTCATAGTTACATGATTGCGCGAGAATGCGGAGATGGGTCAAAAAGGATTGAAAAGGTTCATCCTTACCCGGAAGCCGCTGCTGGAAAACATACCGTTCAAAGCTCTCATTCACCTCAATGTCGCAGTGGCTGTCGAACTTCAGCAGGACCGTTTTAAATTTCGTCTTGTCTTCACCTTCAGCGAATGTAAGGGAGTTGTAGATGTGGATGACATGGTCCCCGGCTGTGGAGAGGGATAGTGCGATCTTCCTGGTGTTCGATGCGGCCTCGAGGTCGGTGGCTTCGAGATAGAGTTGGAACTTTTGTTTGAAGATCTTCCAATTTGCACTGAGGTTGCCGGCGATGCGGAGCTGCGGAGGAGGGTGGACGTTTTCCATGTCACCGGATGGCTGCTTGCTGGTCAACGCTGATTCACTCAAGGTAGTTCCGTCAATTTTCAGCATCACTCACTGGGACCATGCTGTGTTAGGTAACTGGGTCAATGTGGACTACACTTGATGCAGTATAGCGAGGGACAGACCTCCAACACTTGATAAGATCCAACACAATTTTATTTAACGTCTTAACTATTATACATGCTCAACTGTGGGTTGACACTATGCTGACTTGACTGGAGACCTAGTACTAGCCTGACCAGACTTACTAGCTACCACATGGTGTTTGCACTGGCTAGCTCATTGACTGACTGTCTCAGTGGCTGGGTCCAGACAGAGCGGGAAACCTAGTGCCCTCTGGCTTTATAGTGGTAGTGTCCTGTCTGGTGATTGGCTGCTCTGTTCTGTGTGCTTACTGGTCATCCTGTGTGTCAATCACTGCCTGTCTGCACTCCATTATATACATAGATGTATATTATGACAGTGTGTGGGGGGGGGGGGGGGGGGGGTGAATCGTTTGAGCGCGACTGCAGCATATGAGGTAATGTGCGGCAATCACGGACCCGGTGTATCCGGCTCCGTTTAATTTGAAAATGGTTGCTTTTCACGTGATGACGGTGCCAGCCCCTTAGAATTGTTTCACTTGCTGCACCATTTGTGCTGTTGTAAAAGCCCACGGTTTTCACACCAGCGTCAGCACTCAAACGGGGAATCCAGCCCATTGCCTCATAATACAATTTTTATGTTTAACAAATGTTTTTTCTTGTTGAGTCTGTTATGGGCCAGGGTTTCGAGAACCCCAAGGTGTATCATGGAGTTCACCAGACCCACAACTTTTAATAGATTGTGGTATGGGGAGCACACGGCCCACTCTACAGGTGTGGTACAGCAGAAAATGGAAAAGTATTTTTTAAAGCAAAACAATGTTTATTCTATGAACTCAAGTTAACCTTTTTAAAACAAACAGTGAACATCGTAACAACCATCAGTTCAAATACACCCCCAAAGAATACAACACTAAGTAATCCTTAATAACTTCCCAAACAACATCCAGAAGACAAAAGAAATACCTTTTAATAGAAGCACATTAGGTTTACATTCAGTACTGAGGACATTTATAATTCTGAATTCAACAAATGATCAAGAGATAGTCTTTTCATGGCAGAGAGAACAGCAGTACACCTGCTTTGTCTGGCTTCAGCTCCAACACTGAAAACGAAACTAGTACACACCCTGCAGAAAACAGCCTAAAACAAAAGTAAAAAGCTGACAGACAGCCCAGCTCCACCCACTCTGACATCACTGCAGTAGTAAACACCCATTTCTTAAAGGTACTGTCACTTCAGATATTTATATACACACCCATTTATCAACACGCATTTCTTAAAGGTACTCTCACATGACAAGTCTCAGTTCCTCCACATTTTGGAAAAGAAAAGTTAGTCTTTTGAGCCAGGGTTCCATTCTGGGGTCTTCCTGTCCAGTTATAGCACCAACTGGGATTGTAACATAATCTAATGTGGAATTCTTAGTGTTATAGAACATAGAACATAGAACGATACAGTGCAGTACAGGCCCTTCGGCCCTCGATGTTGCACCGACATGGAAAAAAACTAAAGGCCATCTAACCTACACTATGCCCTTATCATCCATATGCTTATCCAATAAACTTTTAAATGCCCTCAATGTTGGCGAGTTCACTACTGTTGCAGGTAGGGCATTCCACGGCCTCACCACTCTTTGCGTAAAAAACCCACCTCTGACCTCTGTCCTATATCTATTACCCCTCAATTTAAGGCTATGTCCCCTCGTGCTAGCCACCTCCATCCGCGGGAGAAGGCTCTCGCTGTCCACCCTATCTAACCCTCTGATCATTTGTATGCCTCTATTAAGTCACCTCTTAACCTTCTTCTCTCTAACGAAAACAACCTCAAGTCCATCAGCCTTTCCTCATAAGATTTTCCCTCCATACCAGGCAACATCATGGTAAATCTCCTCTGCACCCGTTCCAAAGCTTCCACGTCCTTCCTATAATGAGGCGACCAGAACTGTACGCAATACTCCAAATGCGGCCGTACTAGAGTTTTGTACAACTGCAACATGACCTCATGGCTCCGGAACTCAATCCCTCTACCAATAAAGGCCAACACACCATAGGCCTTCTTCACAGCCTATCAACCTGGATGGCAACTTTCAGGGATCTATGTACATGGACACCGAGATCCCTCTGCTCATCCACACTACCAAAAGTTTTACCATTAGCCAAATATTCCGCATTCCTGTTATTCTTTCCAAAGTGAATCACCTCACACTTCTCCACATTAAACTCCATTTGCCACCTCTCAGCCCAGCTCTGCAGCTTATCTATGTCCCTCTGTAACCTGCAACATCCTTCCGCACTGTCTACAACTCCACCGACTTTAGTGTCGTCTGCAAATTTACTCACCCATCCTTCTGCGCCCTCCTCTAGTCATTTATAAAAATGACAAACAGCAACGGCCCCAGAACAGATCCTTGTGGTACGCCACTCGTAACTGAACTCCATTCTGAACATTTCCCATCAACTACCACTCACTGTCTTCTTTAACTAGCCAATTTCTGATCCACATCTCTAAATCACCCTCAATCCCCAGCCTCCGTATTTTCTGCAATAGCCGACCGTGGGGAACCTTATCAAACGCTTTACTGAAATCCATATACACCACATCAACTGCTCTACCCCCGTCTACCTGTTCAGTCACCTTCTCAAAGAACTCGATAAGGTTTGTGAGGCATGACCTACCCTTCACAAAACCATGCTGACTATCCCTAATCATATTATTCCTATCTAGATGATTATAAATCGTATCTTTTATAATCCTCTCCAAGACTTTACCCACCACAGACGTTAGGCTCACCGGCCTATAGTTACCGGGGTTATCTCTACTCCCCTTCCTGAACAAAGGGACCACATTTGCTATCCTCCAGTCCTCTGCCACTATTCCTGTCGCCAATGATAACCTAAAAATCAAAGCCAAAGGCTCAGCAATCTCTTCCCTGGCTTCCCAGAGAATCCTAGGATAAATCCCATCAGGCCCCGGGGACTTTTCTATTTTCACCTTGTCCAGAATTGCCAACACTTCTTCCCTACGCACCTCGATGCCATCTATTCTAATAGTCTGGGACTCAGCATTCTCCTCCACAATATTATCTTTTTCTTGAGTGAATACTGACGAAAAGTATTCATTTAGTATCTCGCTTATCTCCTCAGCCTCCACACACAAGTTCCCACCACTGTCCTTGACTGGCCCTACTCTTACCCTAGTCATTCTTTTATTCCTGACATACCTATAGAAAGCTTTTGGGTTTTCCTTGATCCAACCTGCCAAAGACTTCTCATGTCCCCTCCTTGCTCGTCTCAGCTCTCTCTTTAGATCCTTCCTTGCTTCCTTGTAACTATCAAGCGCCCCAACTGAAACTTCACGCCTCATCTTCACATAGGCCTCCTTCTTCCTCTTCACAAGAGATTCCACTTCTTTGGTAAACCATGGTTCCCTCGCTCGACCCCTTCCTCCCTGCCTGACTGGTACGTACTTATCAAGAACATGCAATAGCTGTTCCTTGAACAAGCTCCACATATCCAGTGTGCCCAACCCTTGCAGCCTACTTCTCCAACCTACACATCCTAAGTCATGTCTAATGGCATCATAATTGCCCTTGCCCCAGCTATAACTCTTGCCCTGCGGGGTATACTTATCCCTTTCCATCACTAACGTAAAGGTCACCGAATTGTGGTCACTGTTTCCAAAGTGCTCACCTACCTCCAGATCTAACACCTGGCCTGGTTCATTACCCAAAACCAAATCCAATGTGGCCTCGCCTCTTGTTGGCCAGTCAACATATTGTGTCAGGAAACCCTCCTGCACACTTTGTACAAAGAACGACCCATCTAATGTACTCGAACTATATCTTTTCCAGTCAATATTTGGAAAGTTAAAGTCTCCCATAACAACTACCCTGTTACTTTCGCACTTTTCCAGAATCATCTTCGCCATCCTTTCCTCTACATCCCTAGAACTATTAGGTGGCCTATAGAAAACTCCCAACAGGGTGACCTCTCCTTTCCTGTTTCTAACCTCAGCCCATACTACCTCGGAAGAAGAGTCCCCATCTAGCATCCTTTCCGCCACCGTAATACTGTCAATATTTGCAGGTTAAGTTGGAAACAATATAGATTCTGTCTGTAACTGAAATATCATAAAGAGCTGGAATATAAATGATGATATTCACTGTTCCCAGGCATCCCAGTTTATTCAGTTTGTCTGGGATTTCAGTCAATCATCTGTCAATGTGGTTGATCAGGAAGGTGACTGAGCAAGTTCCTCACTGTGTTTCCAGGAGGTTGATTAATGGTTATCCTGTGTTTATATTTGCAGTGATAGTTGAAGCTGAATTTACATTTTGTGGATACCTACACAGCAACACTAACAAGTTTCATCACGATATTGGCTCTGGCTCCTGTTCATTGACAGTGTCCATAAACCCAACAGACATAAAAATAAAAGCTCGTCTCATTGAGAACGGTTCACCGATCTGTACGGAATATATTGCAGCAACTACATCCAAATCTTCATCAGAAATCTGCATCACTTGGAAAGAACACGTTGGCCAACTGTTCCTAACCCATGGTGATGACGCTCGGTCATATTCAATTGGCGTGGGCAGTGACAGGAAATGTCAAAATTTCATTCTTACCCAAAGTAGTTCAAATAATGGTTCATCTTTGCTGAACGATATTATTTACATAAATGGAACAGATTTCAGTCCTGTCCACATCGAAAAGGCTTCTCATATGGAATTTACAGGATTTGAAGGAATGTGTGGTAAGTAGAATAACAAATTACACGTTGTAAATCTCTTACATTTTAAAAAGCCGCTCCTCATGCTGATGGTAGTTGGGTGGGTGGCCGGGGGGGTTGGGAGTGATGGTGAACACAAGGGGATGTGCTGCTCCCTGTCCCCACCTCCGTGCATCTTCCCCCTCCATCCATTAACTGATACTTCCCCATCCCCAGGGGGCTGGTCCTTTCAGACAGAATATTCCTACCTATATTTGGCTGGAGTGTGTGAAGAGGATGCAAATAATAGAATCATGGCCTCAACCACACTCATCACCAATTTGGATAATTGAACATTCATGGTTATAGGAAGGGATCAAAACAGACTTAGAAAAATATAGTTTTAAAAGCAGCACTGGTTTGATCTGAAAAAACCGTTCCCCTGGGGCTGCCCCAACCCCACCTCTCTGGTCGAACCAGTCCCCTGACCTGACGACCACCTGCCCCAAACCATCCTCTGGTTCATAGAATCATAGAATCCCTACAGTACAGAAGGATGCCATTCAGCCCATCAAGTCTGCACAGCCCCTTTGAAAGACCAGTCTATCTAAGCCCACTTCTCTGCCCTATCCCAGTCACCTCGCCCAACCTTTGGACACTTAGGGGCAATTTATCATGGCCAATCCACCTAACCTACACATCTTTGAACTGTGGGGGGAAACCGGAGCACCTGGAGGAAACCCACGCAGACACGGGGAGAACGTGCAAACTCCACATAGTTACCCAAGGCCGGAATTGAACCCGGGCCCATGGTGCTGTGAGGCAGCAGTGCTAAACACTCTGCCACCATGCTGCCCAACCTCACCTTACCCCTGTGCCGTCCAATCTCACCCAAAATCCCCACATTCCCCCCCCCCCCCCCCCCCCCCCCCCCCCCCCGCAACCCGACCCCCTCCCAAGTCTGTCTAGACCCATTGCCCCTCCATCCTGGTCCAACCCAACACCTTCCTGACCCGACCCAATTAAATTTCCCAACCCATTACTACCCCCCTCTACCCCCGGTCTACCGTGACACCCCGTTGTTCGAACTACTTACCCTGAAACTTACCTTCTTTGTTTAAATGGTCCCTTTAGCACCATCTTTATGGCAGCTTGTGCCATAAAAAGGGGATGTTCCCTTCTTTCCTGCCTGGATGTTCCCTTCTTTCCTGCCTCGTTGCTCCAGACCTACTGTTGTAAAACTCAATGTTCCAGACGCACTATTGTAAAACTCAATGCTCCAGGACCACTACTGAAACCCTTGCAGAAGCCAACAGAAAGACAGGTGGGTAGGCAGCAGGGAACATACAAATGGAGGCTCCTGACAGATGTTAGTGTTTTCAGGACACGAATGAGTTACCTCTGGATGTCAGGGTGGTAGTGTCAGTGAAGACGACTGTGTCTCCAGGAAGACTTTCACTAGCTGTTGTAGCTTACTGCAGGAAACGTTTCGTCCCAGGAGGTTTATTGGTCATCTAAAACCACTGGAGCTCCAAGTGACCACATCACTCCGTTTCTAAGCCTCTCGCTCCTTCCAAGAGACATGACCAGGATTTCCCAGGGAGCAACACTGCGCTGTATCAATGAGGACACCAATGTGCTATGCGAGAGAACAGGTGATTTGATAACAGGTGACCAACACAAGACAGCCAGGCTGAGAGGTCCATGGGTGGATTTCCATGGGTGGGATCCTCCGTGTGCCGATGCCGAAATTGCAAAACGTGATTGGGCGGAGAATAGACTCCGACGCCAAAAACGGGATGCTCCGGCATCCCGAAAATGGTGTAAATGCATCGTTTGCCGCGAGACGTATCAGTACAGTAGGCATTCCATTAGTGGGCCTGACCCCCTATTTTCTGGGGCCTCCGAGATTCAGTGCCTCCGATGGGCTGAATTCCTGACGGCGTGGTTCACCAGTGGTCTCAAAAGTCATAACCTGGCATCGTGGCTGCTGAGTGAGAGAGAGAGAGGAAGTAGGACACGGAGTGGAGTGACTGCTGGATGCTGGCCCGGACACCGGCATTGCTAGCTGGGAAGGGGGGCCCCATTCCAGGGCTGGGGAAAGGGGGTAACAGGCTGAGCAGCCGGGGTGCCCCCCTACAGTACTGGGGTGGTGCCATTACCAGTGGCCAACTTGCTGCACCCACCGACCACCCACTCCCAAGGTTCGACACAGTGGCACTGGCTGCATGGGTGCGCCCACCCCACCCGCCGCCACAGCCCCCCCTCCCCCCCACACGTCCCCCACAGTGCCCCACCCCCCCCCGCCCCAAACACCCCGCTGAACCGGCCACCACTCACCAGGGGACCACCCAGGGCCATACCCACGGCAGTCCCCAGTGAGGGCAGTGCCAGCCAATGGTACCCCTGGCAGCAGGGATGGGTGCTGGGACCAGGGGCCCCCATGGTGCCGGACACAGACGGAGCATGTCGCAGCAGAGCAGCCAGCAACGCAATAGGTTGCAAAGGGGCAGGAAGCAGCAGCAAAGGCTCTAGGGCCAGCTGTCCAACAGGCCGAGGAGGAGTAGGTGCCAAGGAGGTGCCGCATGAGGACTCATGTGAACCGGCACCGCCCGTCATTCGAGGACCTGCCGGAGCAGGCATGCTTTTGGAGACTCCGGCTGACCAGAGGGACAGTGCAACACATTTGTCAGATGATGGCACACCTGGCAGTGCGGGGATATGGGGGAGGACGCCCATCTCCCGGTTAACGTCACCCTGTCAAGATGACGGTCACCCTGAACCTCTATTGTTATGGGCCAGTGTTTAGAGAGCCCCAAAGTGTATCATTGAGTTCACCTGACCCACAACTTTTAATGGATTATGGTTATGGGGAACATACGGGCCCACTCTGCAGGCGTGTTGCAACAGAAATCTACAGTACTTTTAAATTAAAACAATGTTTATTTATGAAACCAGTGAACACTTTATAAACCCACAGTAAACAGCTTAACAACTATCTACACCAATAAATTCCCCAATGAATACAGTACTCTCTAAGTAACTTTTAATCTTTCCTTGCTACATCCATAAGACAAAATGAAACCCTCTTTACAGAAAGATATCGGCCGATATTCTCCAGCAATTGGCGGGACGGCCCAACGTCAGCACCAAGAGCGGCGCGAAACATTCTGGTGTCGGGCCGCCCGGAATTTGCGGAATCCTCTGCACTTCCGGGAGCTAGGCCACGGCCGGCGGTGTTGGCGCCACGCCAACCGGTGCCAAAATGCTGCCGTGGGTTGGTGCATGTGCAGATCCCCCTGCGCCCCTCCGCGGACTCTGCTAGCCGCCCTCCAAGCCTGGTCCCGCCGAGATGGACCATGTCCATTTCACGCCAGCGGGACTGGCCGGGAACGCACGGTTGCTCGGCCCATCGGCCTGAACCCCGCCCCCGCCCGTAAACCGGCGCTGGAGAATTCGGCAGTCGGCATCGGAAAGGTGGGGCGGGATTCACGGCGCCCACCGCCGATTCTCTGACCCGGCGTGGGGTCGGAGAATCCCGCCCATCAGGTTTAACTTCACTACTGAGAACAGTCACCACGTTGAAATCACCAAATCGACATTCATAAGCTTGCAGAGATTCATACGCATCTTGCTGTGACTGCAGCTTCTCTAAGTCTAAAACAAAACTAAACACACCCTGTAGCTGCAAGCGCAAAGTGAAAGTAAAAGCAGACAGACAGCCCAACTCCACCCACACTCTGACATCACTGATAAACACCCATTTCTTAAAGGTACTCTCTCATAACACTGGGCAACGGGATCCCTCCAGTCGGCAAGTGGGAACCTGTCCGAGATCTCACAGAATTCGGTGAACAGGTGCATCTGTGCCGTCACGGAGGCCCTACATGCCCAGGCTGATCAATACATCCATTTCCATGTGGACCGAGCCCACCAGGCTGCCCGAGCAGCGGGGTTGGCAGCCATCCGTGGGATGCCTCGGATCCAGGGGGTGATCAACGGGATGCATGTCACCCTATAGGCACCGCGGATAACAGGCCGCTGTTCACAAAATGAAAGGGGTACCACTCAAAGAACATACAGCTGATCTGTGACCATCAGCTGCGCATCGCACACCACTGCGTCCGATACCCAGGCAATGTACACAACACCTTCAGGGGTACGGATACCACATACCAAGTCAGCCCCTGAAACCTCTCCACCACCTGCCGCTGCCAGTCCTGGAGGCCCACTCTGGTCTTGACCAGGGACTGCATGCTCGTAGCCACAGAGCACAGCGAGTGGAATATTGCCATCTGGGACTGCACCATACCACGCTGCGCCTGTGCCACCAGCCTGTGGGTCTTTGCCACATCAGTCAGTGACTGGGCCACCTCATGCAGTGTCTGCGCAATGCCAGCCAGTGCCTTGGCAATGCCGCCGACGTTCCCAACCGTGGCCTGCTTTGACTGGGTCAGACCGAGGAGCACCACTGCAATGTCCAGGTGTCTCTAGCACCTGGCTTCCTGTGGGAGGGGTCTTGTCCTGGGCCTCGCCCACCGCCTGCAAAGAATTTCCCAGGCCTTGGACATGCTGATCCAAAGCCGAAACCGTCGCCCCCATTGCCTGGGTGGCACGCATGGTCCGACACATGCAGCCCAGGGATTGGTGGATCAAGAGGCCAGGGCACCCAGCCATAGCAAATGGCATGGGTGCTGGCATGTGGGGCAGGATGGGAGTTTGACTGAGTTAGTGCCAGGGGCACGGAGCAGCCAACTCACCCTGGCCGCCGAGGCAGTCGTGGAGTTTCTTGCGGCATTGCATTACCGTCTGGACGATGTTGCCCTTGGCGCTGACCGCCTCTGCCACCTGTGCCCTGGCACGGCAAATGGCGGCGCCTGGCTGCCTTCCTCCCAGTCCGGGATATAAGGTCATCCTTCTCTCCTCCACGGCATACAGGAGGGTCTCCAGCTTAGCGTCGCTGAACCGTGGTGCAGCTCTCCTTCCAGTCATCTCGTTAACTGGGACGGTGTGTGTGGGAAGGGAAGGAACGTTTAAGTGCGGCTGCGGCTTGTGAGCCTCCCGAGTGCCAATCACGGACCCGACGAATCCAGCACCATTTTCCATGGAATTGATTGCGGTCCACGTGGCGACGGTGCTAGCCCACTTAAAGCAGCTGAATCGGTGCGGGTGTTGCACAGATTTTTCTGTTGTAAAACGCCACACATCCTCCGCTGGCGTCAACACTTCGTCTCAGAAACGGAACGGACAATCTAGCCCCATATGTCTCGGGTGTCATTGAAAGGATTCTATTCATTCACTGTCCAAATAGTCTGTGACCACAGGAAGTTTGCTATTCACGTCTGTGTGAGATTTCCACTCAGCAGTCACAACACATGTGTTTCCAGATGACACTACGTTCATCAACATCCCCAGGTAAATGGTTGGATCCACGGAGACAGGAACAACCCTCTCCGGATCTTGCTGTGATGCCGGTCAGGAACCCCCAGAGTGAGGCCAAGGATAGTTCCGGTCATGTGACGGTCGCACATGAGTTGGACGTTCAGAGATTGGAGCCCTTTCCTGTTGACGTAGGTCCTGTTGTTGAGGTCCCGGTGAGCGCAAGGCGACATGCATGCCATCTATTAGCCCCTGGATCTGGAGCATCAGCAGCACGGTAGCATAGTAGTTAC
This sequence comes from Scyliorhinus canicula, assembly GCF_902713615.1. Taxonomy (NCBI): domain Eukaryota; kingdom Metazoa; phylum Chordata; class Chondrichthyes; order Carcharhiniformes; family Scyliorhinidae; genus Scyliorhinus; species Scyliorhinus canicula. Next base: position 73,622,633 of record NC_052154.1, on the reverse strand, counting down.
CACAGTTGCTTCACAGCTCCAGGTCCCAGGTTCGATTCCCAGTTTGGATCATTGTCTGTGCGGAATCTGCACGTTCTCCCGTGTCTGCGTGGGTTTGCTCCGGGTGCTCCGGTTTACTCCCACAATCCAAAGATGTGCAGGTTAGGGGGAGACATCGTGCTAAATTGCCCTGAGTGTCCAAAGGGGTTGGGTGCAGGTGTGGGCTTGGGTAGGGTGCTCTTTCCGAGGGCTCGTGCAGACTCGATGGGCAGAGTGGCCTCCTTCTGTACTGTAAATTCTATGATTCTATGATTCATCCGGCGATGACGGAGAATCCTGTTGCCGGGGCATCCTGCTGGGCTTGGTCCATGTCAAAGTTTATATAGTTCGCTGCTTGTGACCTCACGGATTGTGGGCTATGGCTTGTGAGATGCAGCACAAGTCCCCGCTCGAGACCTGGAAAGATCCTGAGGCGTAAAAGTTCAAGGCTGCAGTGACCTTGATGGCCACTGGGAGCAGGTATCCTCGTCCATGTGTTGCCAAGTCCACACAAACACGGCACAGGTGCCACACCATTGTTAGGTTCTGGCTACTGTTGAGTAAAGGAGACAAGAGTTCTGCTTCTCCCAAAACTCCCTTTATTTCCTTTGATCACACTCCACACAATATTCCATCCCATCACAAAGGAGACAAGGTAGGGCGGCATGTGGTGCAGTGGTTAGCACTGGGACTGCGGCGCTGAGGACCTGGGTTCAAATCCCAGCCCTGGGTCATTGTCCATGTAGAGTTTGTACATTCTCCCCATGTCTGCGTAGATTTCACCCCCATAACCCAAAGACGTGCAGGTTAGGTGGATTGGCCATGCTTAATTGCCCCTTACTTGGAGAAAAAATAATTGGGTCCTCTAAATTTATAAAAAATAAAAGGAGACAGGGGGCTGGATTCTCCACCCCGCCGCGCCACATTTCTGCCTCGACCCGCCGGCGAGACTCTCAAATACGCCAGCCGGTCAAATGGGTTTCCCATTGTGGGGCAGCCGCACACCGTCGGGAAACCCCCGGGCGCCGGCAAAACGGAGAATCCCGCCGGCGGAGAATCCCACCCAAGAGTTCTGCTTTTCCCCAAAATCCCTTTATTTTCTTCCTCCACATAATACTCCATTACAAGAACAAGTGCCACCTGCAACTCCTTTACATATCAGTGTCTTTATTGGACACTTAACATCAAATTGATGTGCAATTGGAAGGTCTCTTAACCCGTTCCAAACAACCATCTCCTCGTTGAGGTGGAGTGTCCTGTGGCACAGGCTGCCATGGTCTGTTTGAAAGACCAACCTGTACACTTTGGGTCATTGCAACCTCCCCCTCTTGGTCCCTCCCTGGCCTGATGGTCGCCTGTGTCCTGAGGGTCTGGGGGCACCCTGAACATGGGCCACAGCCTCGAGCCACTGTCGACACTGCTGCCGCTGCCTTCTCCAGCATCTGGCCTACCAGCAGCACTATGAGGGTAGCTTCCACGGGGTCCAATATATCATCTGTTCCGTGTTATATCTGTAAGGATTAGGCATAGGTGTGAGACTGACGACCAGCTGTGTCTTCCATCCCGGGACCCTCCATTCCCTCATTTCACTGAACTATAATTGCCAATTCCCTATTAGCAATAGCCTTCAGTTATTGGTGGTCGGTGGTGACGTGTTAGGCAGGTTGGGTCGACGTGGGCTGCACTTGATGCAGTGTAGCGAGAGACAGACCTCTAACACTGGAGAAGATCCAACACAATTTTATTCAACGTATTAACTAATGTACATGCTCAGCTGTGGGTTGACACTATACTGAACTGACTGGAGACCAAGTACTAGCCTGACCAGACTTACTAGCTACCGCATGGTGTTTGCGTTGGCTTGCTCGTGGACTCTGACTGTCTCAGTGGCTGGGTCCAGAGAGAGCGGGAAACCTAGGGCGCGATTCTCCCAAAGGGAGACAAAGTGCCGACGCCGGAGTGAAAACCGGAGTATTTCCCTCCAGCGTCGGAAGCCGCTCCTCGCCCCTTTTCTCCCACTCCCAGGGTGCTAGGAGCGCCGGCGCGTCAATTTTGCGTGCCGGGCCTTGGCACCTGTGTCAAAGCGGCGCCGCCTGAATGAAGTGGCTGGCGGCGCCTAAATGATGTCACCCGCGCATGCACAGGTTGGCCAGCGCCAACCCGCGCATGCGCGGTTGCCGTCCTCCCCTCCGCCGCCCCGCAAGACATGGAGGATTGATCTTGCGGGGCGGCGGAGGGAAAAGAGTGCGTCGTTCAGAGACGCAAGCCCGACAATCGCTGGGCACCGATCGCAGGCCAGACCCCTCCTGAGCACCCCCCTGGTGCTCGATCCTCCCTCCCCCCACATGCCCCACACACAGCAGTCGCGCGCTGTTCACGCCGGCAGCGACCAGGTGTGGTTGGCGCCGGCTTGAACCGGTCGGATTAGGCAGGCCGCTCGCCTCATCCGGGCCGGAGAATCGCTGCTCGACCATTAGAAACAGCGAGCGGCGATTCTCCGAACAGCCTGCCGTAAAACGTGACACGCCGTTTTGGGGGGGTGGGAGAATCGCGTGCGGGTGCCAGGGCAGCGTGGCGTGAATCGCCTGGCACTCCCGCGATTCTCCCACCCGGCGTGGGGGTCGGGGAATCGCACCCACAGTGCCCTCTGACTTTATAGTGGTAGTGTCCTGTCTGGTGATTGGCTGCTGTGTGCTGTGTGCTTACTGGTCATCCTGTGTGTCAATCACTGCCTGTCTGCACTCCATTATACACATGGGTGGATATTATGACGTTGGGAGATAGGCAGAGGCTGGGGATGGTCCCGGAATGGGAACACACGATCCAGGGGCTGGCAAGTTGGACCCTCGGGTGCTGATACACCCATCTTCTACATCCATCTTCCATCCCTCCCCCCACCCCCCGCCCAGACCATGTTGGGCACTTCCCTGGCTCTGCTCCACATCCCCACCCCTCCAAGTACTGGGGCAGCAACCCCAGTGTTCCCGGACTCATTGCCCAGGAGCGAAGATGACTACTCACCTCCTTTGCTCCCCACAGCAGCCCTTCCGCCAACTTCACCTTTTAAAAAGATATACTATCAGCACATACGTGACCACTTTCTAGGGAGATGGTTAGATCACTGGAGGTCGTTAGATAGGGGATCGCTCCCATTAATTTTTTGGGGATTGGCCTTAAGTGGTGATTATTGGATTCTTACTGCGCTATAGCAGGTTCCTGATCGTCAACGGGAGTGGGCCGGTTAGATCGCACACCAAACGCCGCGGTTCTCGTTTTCAACGGTCTTGTCGCGCTCTCGTTTAAGCGCAACGTGGCCATTAAATCGCGAGCAATGTCTTTCGTACATAGTTCCGAAGTCCCTAAATCTGTCAATAATAATCCATTAATGAACAGAGAACGCACAATAGAATGCATTGACATCTTAGAATTCCACAAACAACAGATTCACAAAGGATCAATATAAACATCCGTGCCATCCTGATGGGCTCTTTGAACCATTCCATTGTGCTGCGATGAGCTGTGTCTTCAGAATCTGCAGCTGTGGTGGAGACAGGACAGACTGTTCATCTCATTCCTCGTGCCCATGAAACTGTGACAGCCGCCCTCGATATCCCCATTGCTCCATTGGTCCTGGACACCGAGAGGCTCCTGCACCAGTGCAGAAGCCTTCTCTGTGCCCGTGTCCACTCGAGGAGGTTGAGTCCCTGGCAGAGATGCTGGGGCTGCTCCTGTCCAATCTCCCGAGTGGTGCCTCAAGAGGAACCCCCATGTGAAAGGCTGCAAATCCTCTAGATTCAGCAGGATGGCACCTCTCTGTATCCTGTCGGTGGAGGTGAACCTGGAGGTATTGTCAAACTCTCACTGACCCACTAATAGTGTGTGAGGCCACGGTGACAGCGATGGCCTGCACTCACTCCAGACATCCACTGAGTGGTCTCCAAGCTCTGCCTCTCCAAGATGGTCACCAACCATCACCTTATTGTCATGGGAATGTCACTTTAAGAAATGATTGTCTTCTCAAGTGGCTGCACTGATATCCTTGTGTGGGTGGAGCTGGGCTCTGGCTCTGCTTTATACTTTCGTTTTGAGCTGGAAGCTGTTTATGGCTCCGAGTTTTATTTCGGTTTTCAGTTGGAGAGCTGCTTCCAAACCAAGAAGGTGTATTTTGGTCTCTCTCTCTGCATGCTAAAGAATGTCCAGATCACTTGATAATTTCAAAGTAATACGTGTTTCTGTAAGGAATGCAAACCTATTGTTTTTGTCGGAAAAAAAGGGTGTTTGGCTTATGGATGTTGTTAGGAAAGTTGCTAAGGGTTACCTATAGAGTATAGTATGTTTGGGGGAAGGGGGGGGGGGGGATCAGTGTTGGTAGTTTATAAGATGTTTACTGTGTGTTTATAAAATGTTAACTGGATTCATAGAATAAACATTGTTTTGTTTAAAAATACTTAAGATCTCTGTGGCATCACACCTGGAAAGTGGGCCCTTGTGCTCCCCATAACCAAAATCTATTAAAAGTTGTTGGTCAGCTGGACTCCATGATATACTTTGGTGTTCTCTAAACCCTGGCCCATAATACAATGAAAATAAACTATCTGCCCTGTTCTCCAGCAAAGTTGGGTGCCTCCATCTCAGGAGGGTTGTGGGGTTAGTGTTCAGATATCGAATTTATGGGCTGCCCCTGTGTTCACCCTTTCTCAGTTATTGTGGGCCCTCTCTCCAGATGGGGAGAGGGGGTTGCACTCCAGAGCCAATGAGAAAAATCCCTTAATGCTGAACATCCCTGTTCCCGTGATGAGCTGCTACTGTGTCTTTATATTCCTCAACTTCACGCTCTCACAGGAGATGAATGATGCGCAGAGTAAGATGCAGATGCCTGTGACCCACATGCAGCCATTATTCCTAAGGTGAAGGGCCATGGTGTAAGCGAAATCGCCTGTCCGATCCCTTCAACAAGTGATCTTCTGTTCCCACCCTCCTTTTACCCACAATTCACATGTCAATCACTCAGTCTCACCCTTGTGGTAGGGAGCAGATCATTCACCCTCATGCTGCACTCGACCCAGTCACGTTGCTGCGCCCCATGGCTGCCTGCACTGCTGCCTCCATCCAAGCCTTCTTGGTTATACAGGAACGTCTCTTCCTCCCATCCTTCGGGCGCAATACATCCGGTGTTCCCAGGGCAGCTGGTAGAGGTCACTTAGGGAGGTATCAGTGAAACTTGGGTAGATTCTCTTTGTGATCTGGGCCATCCCTTCACTATTGGGTTTTGGAGCTTCTGCCCGCAATGTCTGTCTCTCCCTCTGTGGGTGCAGGATGAATCTGTGAGCTTCAGAGTGTTCACTTCCTCACCGAGAACCCACTTCAGTTGGCAGCTGGAGGCTGCTATGTGAGCTGCTCCACTCCTGAACTCTCCAGTTTTCAGACTAACACGGAAGGGACATTGACATTCTGAAGGCAGTGCTGGCTGCTGTTTAAACATGGAGCCAGCTCCTGTACTGCTGTCAGCTGCTGTCACCATTCCCACGCTGACTGCTGTGGTGATCACAAGTTAACTAGATGCAATACAACTGAGCAAACACTAGAGGGAGCACGGGAGAGCCATATAAATAGACCGGGACAGGAAGTGAGGACACATTTCACGGAAGGCAGAACTTGTAGCATCACAGACACACCAGCTAGTAGCACTTGAGGTAGCCGTAGGTAACACTCTGAAGAGAGAACGAATTCACAATAAAGCATCTTCTCCACATTTGAGACTACGAGCTTTATAAAGTCACGAGGAACAACACATGGTACCCAGGAGTGGCTTCAGACGCTTACTACAGGACAACTCAGTGGCAGACACAGAAAGAACAAAATGGCATGGAAATCTCCTACTGGACATTCGACTTGGGAAGACATCGCTGATGGGAGGAAGTGCCTTGGATTCACACTTCAGCTGGACACGACTGGAAATGTAAAAAGTGTCTGGAAAATGTTTAAACAATGGTTCGATTACGGTATCATAGCATATGATGCAGAAGCAGCCTCAGACGAAATTAAAATAGCAATTCTCATCGAAGGACATGAAGCTACGAAAGTTTATAATGGATTTAAATACTCAAAAGGTGAAGACAGAAACAGCTTACAAACGATACTAAACAAATTTGAAGTGTACTGTAAGGAAGTTGCACAGCAAGGCATGCTCAGAGGCCAAACTGCACAGAGACTGTGTGATGCAAAACTTAAAAAATCACGAAAAGAACAAGAAATCGCGAATGAAAAGTACAGATCAAAAAGAAGAAATAACATGAATTTTTCACAAAGCCAAAACGCTGAAATCCAGTCCAGATCGGAAAGAAAAGGTAACTCACAACTTTTAGAAAGAAAAATCGCTGAAATCCGCAAAAAAATGGCGTCGCAGCACATTTTGCAGTCTCGGGCAAGCAAAGAACTACAAATTGCGTCTGCGCATGCGCTGGAACCGGAAGCCGCGCATGCGCAGTCTAAAAAAGTTTTGGTCGCTGATCGTTATGCGCATGCGCACGCCGCGCATGCGCAATGGACACAAAACCGCACAGTCAAGGAGGAAGGCCGATGTGCGCATGCGCAATTCATTCCTATGCGTGACGTCATGACGTCTGAGCATCCTGACCACGCCCACTTAAAAGGGAAATGCCCGAAAATTGAAAACAAGACACTTAAAGTGGTAAAAGCAAATTTTCTTGCCTCAGAACACAGAAAAACGCCTGAACTTAAACCAGCAGTTAAAAATAACTCGCACAACACCCTGAAAAAAGCAGTCTGCACCACCCAAAGTGAAGAGAACAAAAAGAATTCCGAAACAACAAAAGATGATTTGTTTTTCGAAGGTTACCTCTCAGACATGGCTGAGTCAGTCGGATATGCTTATCACAGCATCAGCGACACGGTCGCAAAGTTCAACACGAATCAACTCGTGGTAGAAGAATCCAACCAAGATGATTTGGTTTTCGAAGAATACTACTCAGACATAGCTGAGTCAGTCGGATATGCTAATCACAGCATCAGCGACACGGTCGCAAAGTTCAACACGAATCAACTCATGGTAGAAGAAGCCAACCAAGATGATTTGGGTTTCAAAGAATACTACTCAGAGATGGCTGAGTTATTTGGATATGCTGATCACAGCATCAGCGACACCGTTGCAAAGCTCAACACGAATCTACTCGTGGTAGATGAATCCAACACCATGATGCCATGGCAGCTCGTCGATACATTGGATGACAGCAATACCCAAGACGAAGACGACGCCACACAGAGAGCACAGAAAGGCTCCACAGAGCGAGCGATGACAGGCTCCACAGAGCGAGCGATGACAGGCTCCACAGTGCGAGTGATGGAAGACTCCAACAGGGATGCAAGCAAACACTCCCTGGCGAACACCATGCATGAACAAGACCATGAAGGTAAACCCACTGTATCTGAGCAACCGCAAGCAGACTATGAAAGTCTACCAAGCTCACATGAACAAGAAGAAGACAACGTACATCTAACCACTGACACCATGCATGAACAAGACCATGAAGGTCAACCCGCCGTATCTGAGCAACCACAAGCAGACTATGAAAGTCTAACAAGCTCACATGAACAAGAAGAAGACAATGTACCTCTACCTACTGCATGCGAAGACAGTGACAAGGTGATCACACTCGACGTACAGGATCACAGCGAGACTGACAGTTCTCAGCTTGTCTGTACAGAAGCACAGAGTCGGGCCACCCAACAGTCCAGAGAGACAACGCCAAAAGAAAACATGCAGATTTTGACTCCAGAAGAGGAGCACCTGGAGTCCAGAGAGACCGCACCAAAAGAAACCATGCAGATTTTGACTCCAGAAGAGGATCACCAAGAGTCCAGTGAGACAACATCAACAGAAATCATGAAGATTTTAACTCCAGAAGCGGAGCACCAAGAGTCCAGAGACACCGCGTCAACTGAAATCATGCAGATTTTGACTCCAGAAGAGGAGCGCCAAGAGTCCACAGACACCACGTCAATTGTCATCATGAAGTTTTTGACTCCAGAAGAGGAGCGCCAAGAATCCAGAGACACCGCGTCAAATGAAATCGAGAAGAATTTGACTCCAGAAGAGGAGCACCAAGAAAGCAAAGATGAGGAATCAACTCCTCCACAAATGATTGATGTCACCAGCACCGATGCAACATCAGATCATTCGCACCACTCTCGAGACGAAATGCTCAATGACTCAAATTATCCACACGGGACACTCATAGAGTATAACAAGAAAAACAAAAGTCAAAAGAAGCACAGCAGAAACGAGAACAACAACAGCAAGAACAGAAGCAACATGAAGCGCGACAAGACCAACAACAATAGCAAGAAGCACAGCAGAAACGAGAACAACAACAGCAAGAACAAAAGCAACATGAAGCGCGACAAGACAAACAACAAAGTCAGGCACAAAGATAGCGACAACGACAGAGACAGAAACGACAAGAACGGCAACGAAAACAACAAAGTCAGGAACAAAGATAGCGACAACACCAAAGACAGAAACGACAAGAACAGCAACAAGAACGGCAACGAAAACAACAAAGTCAGGAACAACGACGGCGACAACACCAAAGACAGAAACGACAAAAACAGCAACAAGTACGGCAACGAAAACAACAAAGACAGGAACGACAGAAACAACAGCAATGAAACAACGACTTGTACACAATGGTACTACTCGGCACATGAAGGACAATGCCACAGCACACTGCAAAACGATGACAAGACTACAAACATGTCATGGGATGACAACGAATCGCACAAACTCACATCTGCTCCAGAACAAGCAAGCACGCCAGCATTCAAGGCAGATGAGATAATACATCGCTACCACAAGCACAGAAAAAAGTCCATGTCAGTCAATATCAGTGGTTCGACCATACATCGATACCACAAGCACAGAAAAAAGTCCATATCAGTCAATGTCAGTGATGTGACAATGCAAACACCTCGGGATGACGCATTGGGTACTTAAAATAACAAGGAACACCAACAACATTCACAACGGAGCTGCAATATCAATATCACCACGTCATCAACAACAAAAAGAAAAAAAAACTGAACAAATTCATCAAGTTTGGACTCATAAATGTTTTATTAAGATTGGACTCATAAATACATTGGCTTTGTAAAAATATGCAATAGCACCATCACTTGTATAGATACGCATATCATAAGTAACTGTTTTGTATAATTTTCTTTAACGATGTACAGACAATATGTAAAGAGAAAAAGGGGGATGTGGTGATCGTAGATTGACTAGATACAATACAATTGAGCAAACACTAGAGGGAGAGCTATAAATACACCGGGACAGGATGTACAATTTTCTTTAACGATGTACAGAAAATATGTAAAGAGAAAAAGGGGGATGTGGTGATCACAAGTTAACTAGATGCAATACAACTGAGCAAACACTAGAGGGAGCACGGGAGAGCCATATAAATAGACCGGGACAGGAAGTGAGGACACACTTCACGGAAGGCAGAACTTGTAGCAGCACAGACACACCAGCTAGTAGCACTTGAGGTAGCCGTAGGTAACGCTCTGAAGAGAGAACGAATTCACAATAAAGCATCTTCTCCACATTTGAGACTACGAGCTTTATTAAGTCACGAGGAACACAACTGCCATCTCTCATATCATCGGATGGGCCTATGGGGCACTGCTGTTAATTGACTGCCCGCCACACAATTGCAGTCAGTCGGCCCCTTCCAACCCGCTCGAGAATCCCGTCAACTTCCTGATCCATTAGCGGAAACCTCGTCTCCTCCATTAAATTCCAGCCAGAGTTAAGCTCAATGACTTTATATCAGAACCAGAAAAAGTTAAAGATGTAAAAGAGAATTCAAAGTCAGGGATTGGATTTGTTTATTGTCACGTGTACCGAGGTACAGTGAAAATTATTGTTCTGTGTATAGTCCAGACAGATCGTGCCGTACATGTACAAACATAGGGAGGGCATACATAAATACACAATGTAAATACATGGGGCGGGATCCTCCGTTTGTCGACGTCGAAATCGCGAAACGCGATTGGGCGCAGAATAGCTTCCATCGCTACAATCACAGTAGGCGCCGGTTTGACGCCAAATTGGGACCGAAAATGGAATAAATGCATTTCTCACTGCGCGGGGTAAACATACAGTAGGCATATCATTAGCGGGCCTGACACCCTACTTTCCAGGGTCTCCGCGATTCACTGTCTCCGATGGGCCGAGTTCTCGATGGTGTCGTTCACTTGCGGTTTTAAAAATTGTGAACCTGGCCTCCTGGCTGAGGAGCGAGAGAGAGGAGGTAGGAAATGGCGTGGAGTGACAGCGGGCTGACGGACACCGGCCGTGTTGTCTGGAGTGGAGTGGAGGGGCCTCCGCCAGGGCCAGGGGAGGGAAGGGGGGGGTACATAGGCTGCGAAGCCGGGGTGCACCCCCCCCCCCCCCACGGGACTGGGGCGGTGCCTGGGAACCAACCACCATTACGGCGGCCATCTTGCTGCGCACCCACTGACCGCCAACCTGGGCCCTGGCAGGTGTCCACATATGTGTCATGGGGATCCGCAACTAAGCAGGGTCTCATTTGCTTGCCCACCGCCAACCTCCACCTCGGTGACTTCCCTTTCCTCCGAGCCGGTGACTACGTCCAGTGCTCTCTCCTCGGGCATGGTGGGGGGCACTCTCTGATGTTCTCCCGCTCCCAGCAGTTGTGTGCGACCTTTTCCCGGGGTGGGGGGGGGGGGGGGTGGCAAACACAAACAATGACACTGTTAGACATTCCGATGCATGCAGTCCAGGGGTTGAGTAGACGATGGCGTAGGTGGCCAGGGCACTCGGCCATGGTGGCTAGGTTACGGGTGTGTGGGATGGGTCTGTTCCAACTCACCCTGGCCGCCCTGGGGAGTTTTTTCTGGCACTGCTGGCCAGTCTGTGAGACGTTGCCCACTGCACTGACCACCTCTGCCAGCTGCGCCCAGGCACAGCAAACATGGCGCCTGGCGGCCTTCCTCCCGGGCCGGGATACAGGCAGCATGGTAGCACAAGTGGATAGCACTGTGGCTTCACAGCGCCAGGGTCCCAGGTTTGATTTCCCACTGGGTCACTGTCTGTGCGGAGTCTGCACGTTCTCCCAGTGTCTGCGAGGGTTTTCTCCGGGTGCTCCGGTTTCCTCCCACAGTCCAAAGATGTGCAGATTAGATGGACTGGCCATGATAAATTGCCCTGAGTGACCAAAAAGGTTAGGAGGGGTTTTGGGTTATGGGGATAGGGTGGAAGTGAGGACTTAAGTGGTGTAGTGATCTGCATATCTGTGTATATATACACACAAAGGGTCAATGTAAATGCAATATAACTAAGCAATCACTAGAGGGAGCATGGGAGATGTATAAATACAGACAGACAGGAAGTCAGGGAGACTCTTCACAGGTACGGCAGCTGGTACGGCACCCCTCCTACCCTTTTTGGTCACTAAGGGCAATTTATCATGGTCAATCCACCTAACCTGCATGTCTTTTGACTGTGGGAGGAAACCGGAGCACCCGGAGGAAACCCACGCAGACAAGGGGAGAACGTGCACACTCCGCACAGTGACCCAGCGGGGAATTGAACCTGGGATGCTGGCGCTGTGAAGCCACAGTGTTATCCACTTGTGCTACCGTGCTGGATATCTAAGGAAATAATGGAGAGTATCAAATTGAAGGAAAAAGCATACAAAGTGGCAAATATTAGTGGGAGACTAGAGGATTGGGAAATCTTTAGTGGGCAACAGAAAGCTACCAAAAAAAGCTATAGAGAAGAGTAAATAGGTGAGAAGGGAGATTTAATAATGGGAGATGAGGAAATGGCTGAGGAACTGAACAGATTTTTTGGGTACCGTGATCTTCACAGTAGAAGACACAAATAAACATGCCAGTGACTGATGGAAATGAGGCTATGACAGGTGAGGACCTTGAGACGATTGTTATCACTAAGGAGGTAGTGATGGGCAAGCTAATGGGGCTAAAGTTAGACAAGTCTCCTGGCCCTGATGGAATGTATCCCAGAGTACTAAAAGAGATAGCTAGGGAAATTGCAAATACACTCGTGATAATTTACCAAAATTCACTAGACTCTGGGGTGGTCCCGGCGGATTGGAAAATAGCAAACGTGATACCACTGTTTAAAAAAGAAGGTAGAAAGCGGGTAATTATAGGCCAGTGAGCTTAACTTCAGTAGTAGGGAAGGTGCTTGAATCTATGATCAAACCTCCCCAGTCTTAAACTCCATCCCTCTAGCCATGAAGGACAAAACTCCATTCGCCGCCTTAATCATCTGTTGCATCTGTAAACCAACTTTTTTGCGAATCAAGCACTAGGACACCCAGGGCCTTCTGCACAGCAGCATGTTTTAATATTCTATCATTCAGATGACAATCCCTTTTGTTATTCCTACCAAAATGGCTAACATCACATTTGTCAACACTGTATTCCATCTGCCAGATCCTAGCCATTCACTTAAACTATCCAAATATCTCTGCAGACTTCCTGTATCCTCTGCACTTTTTGATTTACCACTCATCTTAGTGTCGCCTGCAAACTTGGACACATTGCCCTTGGTCCCCAACTCCAAATCATCTATACAAATTGTGAACAATTGTGGGCCAACACTGATCCCTGAGGGACATTTGTTAATTAATAGAAAGCAAAAAGAGTGGGGATTGCCAACTAGAGAAACACCCATTAATCCCTACTCTTTTTGCTTTCTATTAATTAACCAATCCTCTACCCATGCTACTACTTTACCCTTAAACGCCATGCATCTTTGGGCTGGACAGTTACCAAACCAGGCTATGATACAGCCAGATTGGATGCTTTCTATAGAAATAAAGATGGAACCAAATGGAAGGTCAATGATAGGGTGGAATTCGGGAGAATTGAACCCAAATTTCAAATCAGATTAATATTTGATTTTTCTACAAATCAAGTATTCATCCTAAAAGCAACAAAGACAAACAGCGGGATTCTCCATTCCTGAGACATCGGCGCACGATTAGTGGAGTTCCACGACAGCAAAACTGGCGCAGCACCTGGACTGATTCAGTGACCGTTAAGGGGCTAGCACGGGCGTCACATGGAACACAATCGATTACAATGAAAAACGATGCCGGATTCGCGGGGTCCGAGATTGACACTCAGGAGGCTGACGAGCTGCAGTTGCATACGCACACTTCATTCCCAACATACACCATCCCAGACAACAAGTTGGCTGTGAGGAGAGTGGCACCAAGATTCACCGACGCCGAGCTGGAGACCCTTGTGGTTGACACGTGTGGCAAGCCCCACCCCATACCATCCTCACTCTTACCCCCACACCATCCTCACACACCACTCTCGCCCTCACCCCCAATACCCCCACCAACCTCACTCCCTCCCCGGCCCGTGATCTAATCATGCATCTTGCCTTGTGTCTTGCAGGGCATGCTGGTGATGGGGCGGGTCCATCTGATGTCCCCAGCCACAGCCCCCCGCAGTGAGCCACGCACTTCCCTCCTACACCACTCACCCTCACAACCAACACCACCTGCATCCCTACTAACTTCACACTCCTCTTCCCTTTCTCTCTCTCTCTCTCTCTCTCTCTCTCCCCCCCCCCCCCCCCCCCCCCCACCCCCCACTCCCCTCACCGCCACGATCAAATCATGCATCTTGTCTTGTATCTTGCAGGACCTGATGGTGATGGGGCAGGTCCATCTGGTGTCCTCCGCCCCCAGCCACAGCCCTCCACTCGCCACAGCCCCCCCCCCCCCCCTCCCCTCCCCCCCGTGATCCGAGCACTGACGAGAAGAGCAGCTTGGACACCAGCCCTCCACCCGAGACTCAGGACACCCAGGAGCTCGAGTCTGAGGATGACACAGATTTCCCATCACAGCTGTCTCCACCACCCTCCACCATCCCAGAAACACTCACCTTGTTTAGGCACTTCAGTGAAGAGACTCCTGGAACACTTATCTGGTGGAGGTCATCACGCACACACATGCTCTGGAACATCAGGTGGACGTAAGAACTGGTCGGAAGGCAGGTTAACCCTGGGAACTGGCTGCCATCCAGAAGGGTTTTTGACGTCTGGAATGGACAGTGCCATCGATTTGTGGAGATGCAGTCACAGAGCCAGAGACTACAAGAGGGTTTGTCGGCAAGCATTCTGAACCTGCAGGCACAGGTGGAGGGATCCACCACGTGCAAGAGCATGAAGCCGTGCCAACAATGTGTACCAACCAAGCCAACTCTGCACGGTTGGCATCCGTGATGGAGGCATTGCGGGCAACTGTTTTGGCTATTGATCAGCGTGCCCACGTCCTGGGGCATTCTGTGCAGGCACTGGCCGAGGCCCAGGACCGAGTTGCCATATCACAGGAAGCCGTGTGCCAGAGTCACCTGGACATCACAGCGGCACTTCTCAGTGTGGCCCATGGCTGGGGACATCAGCAGCACTGCCCAGGCGCAGGCCTACGAGGCACAGACAGAGTGAGGTGGCTCAGTCCCATTGGCTGATGTGACACAGACCCAGAAGGTGGTGGCACAGTCAATGGGTGACGTGACGCTGTCCCAGACGGAGATGGTCCACTCCCTGTGCTCCTAGGCCGTGAGCATGCAGACCCGGGTCGAGACCAAAGTGGGCCTCCAGGACTGCCACACCAGGTGGCGGGGGAGCCTCAGGAAATAGCTTTACTCACACCCCCATCCCATAGAGTAACCCAGGGGCCATCCAGTAGCCAGGGGGTCATTAGGCACCCCAAGGGAGGAGGAGGTGATGGGGCCCGTGCCGGTGACTCCCGCAGGAGATGTGCCGGAGCACAGCAGCACCTTGGACCCCCCCCCCCCCCCCACCCCCCACCCCCCCCCCACCCCGATCCTGGCAAATTTGGTGGGCAGCCAGCAGAACAGGGCGCCACCATGCCACCTGTGACACCCGAACAGCAGTCGGGCCCATTTAGGCCGGGTCGCCCCAGAAGACGGCCACTAACGGGATCCAGGTCATCGGACGGGAATCACAGCAGGCCGCCTCCACTCCTGCTGTCCTGTCTGGGGATCCACCATGACGTAGCATTAGGGTCCGTAAGGCTGGAAAGTTGGACACCGGTTAGGTTGGCACGGGTGCAGGGCACAGTTTAGTGATGGGGTAAGGGCAAAAATCTGAATTTACATTGTCACATTAAAGACCCATTCACACTGTTACAAATTGTCTCGGTGCTGTGTCAGATGGATGAGAGGGGTGAGCTGATCTGAGCTGACCAGAGAGTGGGTGCGGGGAATGGGCAGCTGTGCTCCCCACCCTATCCCCCCCGACCATGCACCACTATCACCCCAGGGATTCAATGGCACCATGTGATGGAATGGCCAGCTCACATGTCGGGATCACCCATGTGGATGGTGGAAAGTGCTACTGTGGGCAAAAGTCAGACGTTGTTAAACGATGCGGAGTACCAGAGCTCAATCGCAGAATGGCCTCATCCTCCTCTTCCAGAACATCGCCCCACTGCTGCGCTACTTTGTGGGGATGCAGCAGGTCGCCATGATGTGTGCGACCCTCTCTGCATCATATTGGAGGGCCCCTCCAGAGCGGTCAAGGCACCTGAACCGCATCTTCAGGAGGCCGAAACACCACTCGATCACGCTCCTTGTAGCGGCATGGGCGTTGTTGTAGCGAGTCTCTGCATCGGTCTGTGGCTTCCGGATAGGTATCATTAGCCACTGCCGCAGCGGATAACCCCTATCAACCAGGTTCCAACCCCCAGCTGGGCGGTGGGGCATCTTGAACATGTCAGGAATAGTCGAGTGTGCCAGGTTGAAGGAATAGTGCACACTGCCCGGGTATCGTGCGCAGCTGATGGTCAAATGTTAGCTGCGCATTCATCAAGTGGAATCCCTATTGGTTTGTGTAAAGCAGTCTATCATCTGGAGGTACTCATTGGGGGACATGCAACCCATCGATCACCCCCTGGACCAGGGGCATGTCAGCAATGCCAGCGAACCCCACTGCCCGGGCATCCTGGTGGGCTCTGTCCACATTGAAGTGGATGTATTGAGTCAAAAGGGAGTATAGGGCGTCTTGTGATGGTATGGATGCACCTGTGCGATTCCGAACAGGTGCCTACTCGGTGCCTGGAAGAACCCCGTCAAGTAAATGTTCAGGGCGACCATCACCTTGATGGCAACCAAGAGCGGGTGCCCTCTCCTATACCCCCATGGTCCCTGGTGTACCATGATCTGGAAGATATGTCACACTGTCTCCCTGCGCAGCCGGAGTCTTTGACAGCATGCCCGGTCCGGCGGGTCCTCGAATGACAGGTGCTGCCAGTACACGCGAGAAGTCTTGTCGCGCCTCCTCCTTGGCCTGTTAGGCAGCTGGCTCTCCATCCTAGGCTGTTGCCTCCTGTTCCTCTATGGCAGGATCTGCTTCTGCATGCTCTGCTGCAGCAGCTTCCTCCTTCTCCGTGGGAAACTCCAGCTCGTACAGCCACAGTGCATCCCCCAGAGCTGCGGCGACTAGCAGGGAGGCCACCATTGCTGGCCGAATTCCAATATCCATTGTTTGCAAGGGGTGAAAGATCGACATGTTAGCATGGTGTGTACCCCAAACCCAACTCCCTATGCCCAACCAGGACCATCGGGCTGTGTGGTGGCCCTGGTTGGCATGCGGGCTTTTCGGCCGCCTGTCCGCCCCACCCCCTCATCTCCGCACCCCTGGTCCCATTGTTGCCCAGCATCGTGGGGCCTCTGGCCCCGGTACCCGCCCCTAATGCCAGTGGTACCATTGACTGGCACTGCTTATGCCAGCAGTACGCTCTGCAGCACCTGTCCGGCACCCCTGTAGGGGCTACCATGGGCGTTGCCCCAGGTGGGCAGCCTGATGCCCCACTGGCAGGTAGCAACCAGGTGGGGTATGGCAGAAGGTGGGGTGGGACGGTGGAGCACCCATATGGTCGGTGTCACTCTGCAGAATCAAGGCCAAGGTGGGGGTTCACTGGGGTGCGCAGCAGGATGGCTGCCTTGAAGGCCACAACAATGGCGGTCCATGCCGGGATACGTCCCAGACCCGTTGGGGGAGGGGTCAGGGGTCACGCTGGCCTCTTAGCCCATTCTCCCTTATTCCCCCCAGGGAGAATACTGGGCCAGACCCACTAATGATATGCAAACGCTGTTTACTGTACATGGGGTCCGGATCACATTTCCAAAGTGCCAGACTGTTGCGATTTGGCGTCAAATCGATACCCGCCACGGTTTCTGCGTCAGAACCTATTCTCTGCCCAATCGTGTTTCCTGATTTTGGTGTAAGCCAACGGAGAATCCCACCCAATATCCTTGTAATGGCTTTCACCAAACATCGGGATGAGTGTTCAGAATTTAATGTTTCTGATCATCTGTCAGGATCACAAGTGATTTACTTTCAGATCCTGAAGTTCTTGTTCTCCTTCACTTGTATCGTTACTGTTTCACCCACTGTGCCTTGTTCATTGGTAGAAAGTTCTAAGACCTCAATCTCAAATGCTAACCGTTTATCTCCATTGATGCTGCCTGTCCGAGGAAATGTTTTCAGAATTTCCTGTTTTTACTTTGGAATTTTAACTGTGTTGCTGAGGAGAGAGTTCTGCACAAACCTGGACACCAGAGTGCAAGCTGTCTCCCAAAACCTAGAAACCAAATGTTTAGAGATAAACAATCGAGCGTCTTCAGTCTAAACATTTAAATTAAATCAGGGAAGAGTGTTCAAGGATCTAGTGGAGCACTTTGTAAACCTGATTGGACACCACACTGGATTCACAATGAATGTGGAGTCAGATCAAAGTGGTGTGAGGCGAACCACATTTTGCAATAACCCAGAATCATGTTGGACCTGAGTCAAGATTTATACCACGAGGATCGGGTGGGTTTGAAGTGAAAATCACACAACACCAACAATAAACTTGCAGCTGTTCAACTGCTTTCCAAATTCTAATATTAGCAATTATTTAACATTGCAATTTGCACGGAAAGGTACAGAAAATATTGAACCAAACCAGTCTTGGAATAGTGAACATTTTGTTGGTACAGCTATTGACCTTTACATAACTCTGCCAAATCTATTCAAAATATTATACTGATACTGAAACTCTTGCTAATTGTCCCTAATCTATTAAACTCTGTTCAATTAGAATCACCATTGTCTGATTGTATAAATCAGAAAGACAAACTGATTCAACTCGCAGGGAAGGCTAAATTGAAACTAAACGATGCTCGCTATGCAATGCTACTTACCAACAGAATCCTGGAGGATTGTAATGAGAGCATTTCAGTCGGGTAAGTGTTAACAGCTTGAAGTGGAGAAAATTGTTTAAAAGGTGATGGTTCAATAAGGACACTCTTTAGAAATTTCTGATTTGTGTTTTTCTGTGGGCTTTGTAACCCACCGTCAGGATTAAATAAGAGTTAAGAAACCTACATTGTGTGTGGAGCTGTTACCCGACTTAGACTTTTCCTGATATATCGCCAGGAGTCCCGAGAGGGTTAAACAACGAAGGTTTATTTAGGCAATAAAAAGTGAAGACTGCAATGCAGCACAGAATTCCCAGCCGGGACTACCATTCATGCCAGTCCTGATCCTGGCCGGTTTTTAAGTGCCTGCTTCCCGAATCCCAGTTGCTAGGCTTCCGCCCCTCAGCTGGAGAGCACATATTCCATGTCTCCCACGGAGAGATTAATTTGGTCATTGATGTGACCATCAATTCACTAGAGACACGATTGGAAGTAAACTGTGGTTTTAATAGTCTTACAACTGAGCCTGCCTGCGACCAGAAGAACTGAGGGCAGGCTCACGGCTGCAGCACTTTATATTTCCGGTAGTATGTGGGCCATGCGCGGAGCCATGGGCGGAGCCAAGGGTGGAGCCCTGTACAAGCTCCTCATCTCCCCCTATGGGCAGAGCCGCGCAACGGCTCACATACAGAGCCCACAAGGACATAATACAATGCAATGCAATACAGTGTGAATTACAATACAGTATGAATTCATCACATTCACCCCCTGTAAAAAAATCAAGTCCGGTGGGGGTGGCGGGTCTACAAGTTGAGCCGGTCCGGTGGCCGAGTCGTCCTTTGGGATTGGCGGAGCACCGGGGTTGCAGCCTCTTCGGGTGGCTGGGTGGTGACGATCGGTGTAGGTATGAGGGTGGACTCCGGGGGTGTTTCGGCCCGAGCTTCATTCCTGACCGGTGCGACGGGCGATGGGGGGGCGCAGGAAACCTATAGGCGCGGGGGCACCGAGCATGGGCAGGGAACCTATAGGCGCAGGGGCGCAGGGCGTGGGGGGTTGGGTGGGGTGTAGTGTGATGGGTACCTCTGCGGTGGTGGTGGTGGATCCTGCAGGCGCCAGGTCCCGGAGGGAAACGGTGTCCTGACGGCCGTCGGGGTATTCAATAAAGGCGTATTGGGGGTTCGAATGAAGCAGTAGCACTCTCTCTACTAGCGGGTCTGTTTTGTGTGTCCGGACGTGCTTCCGGAGGGGAACCGGGCCCGGTGTCCTCAACCAGGATGGGAGCGAAGCCCCCGTGGTAGTGCCCCAGGTCAGGACGTACGAAGCTCTCGGTGCTCCCGGAGTCGAAGAGGCACGGTGTCTTGCACCCGTTGATTTTAACGGACGTCATCGAGCTCTGGAGGTGCTTCGGACGCGACTGGTCCAGCGTGACCGCGTTGAGTTGCGGGTAGTCGGCGGCTCGATCAGCAGTGCTGGAGTGGCCCTGTGATGACTGTCCGCTGAGGTCGTAGTCGTCGAGGTGAGGTTTGGTTGATGGCTAAGATGGCGGCCCCCGTTGATCGCACGTGGCGGGTGATGAAGAAGATGGCGTCCAAGATGGCCGCCCCGTGGATCGTATGTGGCGGGCAGCGAGGAAGGTGGCACCCAAGATGGAGGCCCCCAGGACTCGCACATGGCCAGCCACGTGGGGGAGGATTGCCAAGACAGCGGCCCCCATGAGTCGCACGTGTTGGGCGGCGGCGGAGTCGGCAGACGCGCTGCAGCATTACGGGGTCTGCTGGCCTGTGAGTTTGGGAGGCGAGTGCTCTGGACTGCGGGGGAGTTAGAAAGTTTCGATTTTGCCAGGCAGACTCGGGCATAATGTCCTTTGCGACCGCAGCTGCTGCAGGTCGCGTTGTGGGCCAGGCAGTGCTGCCGTGGGTGTTGGAGCTGGCCACAAAAATGGCACGCTGGTGCTCCATGGTGGGTGGGTGGCCACGCGGCGCAGGCCTGGGGTAGTCGTTGGTCGGGGGCCCACGATGGGGTCGCTTGGTCCATGGGGAATGAGTTCAGACTGCGGAACGTGACCTCCATAGTCGTTGCTAACTCTACAGTGTCCTCCAAGTTCTGGGCCCCTTTTTCAAGTAGTCGCTGGCGCACATAGTTAGACCTGAGCCCTGCAACGTATATATCACGGACAGCAAGTTCCATGTGTTGGGAGGCCGTTACAGCCTGAAAATTGCTGTCCTGAGCAAGGGCTTTTAAGTCACGCAGGAAGTCTTCCAGCGACTCTGCAGGGCGCTAGTGGCGGGTCGTGAAAATGTGCCGTGCGTAGACCTCATTAATCGGCCGCACATACAATCGGTCGAGCACAGCCAGTGCCTCCGTATATGAGGTGGTACAATTGAGTTACGTAGAGATACGATGGCTCACCCGTACGTGCAGTAGGCTGAGTTTCTACTCCTCTGTAGTGTCGGATGTGCTTGATTCAGCCAGGTAGGCCTTGAAACATCGAAGCCAGTGTAGGAAGATTTCCTTCGCCTCTGCAGCCTGCGGGTCGAGTTCTAGTCGATCAGGTTTGAGGACTGATTCCACAGTAGTTTTCTTCAAGTTTTCTAAGACTATTAAATTGATGTGACCATCAATTCACTAGAGACACGATTGGAAATAAACTGTGGTTTTACTAGTCTTACAACTGAGCCTGCCTGCGACCAGAAGAACTGAGGGCAGGCTCACGGCTGCAGCACTTTATATGTCCGGTAGTGGGAGGGGCCATGGGCGGAGCCATGGGTAGAGCCAAGGGTGGAGCCCTGTACAAGCTCCTCATCTCCCCCTATGGGCAGAGCCGCGCAACGGCTCACACACAGAGCCCACAAGGACATAATACAATGCAATGCAATACAGTGTGAATTACAATACAGTATGAATTCACCACAGTCATCCCCGTGGGTCTCGTGAGGGTTATTATACCTGACTTGGATCATCAATGACCAGGAGATAACAATTCTTAAATATTAACTTGTTTTAAACTTACCGATTGTTTTTAATGCTGATAAAATAGGCTCTAGTCACACAGAACACCAACTTTGATCGATGAGAAATCTTCAGAAGGAAAAAGTCAATCAGTGAATGTCCATCTGAGTTTGCATTAACACGACTGGAGAAAAGGAAAGCTGGGGGTGACTGGGAGTGGATCCAGCCAGAGAGACAGAAAGAAGAAGCAGTCCCAATTGTGAAAGGTTGCTGAGCTCATTGTCTAAATGGAACATTTTGTACCATTAGTTTACACGATTAGTTGGGGAGCCTTGGCGATCATGATGCTCAATTGTAATATGCCTGCATGTGACAGGCTCAATGTATCAGTCTCCTATTGGTAATTTTTCTTATTGGCCATTTTCCCTATTGGGCATGTTTCCGTATATTTATAAACAAAAGAAACAATTTTGGTGTAAATTTGCTGTCAGGAAGAAGCAAGTCGTAATTCGAGGATGTTTCACAAAATGACTGAACTTTGCATTGTCCACTTTGTACTCAGGTTACAGCAGGCTGTATTTAAATTGTTGCTTTGATGTTTTATGGTGTTCGTATATTGTTTTGCTGTGCTGTTTAATTAAAAATTTTAATTGTTGTTTAATTAAAATTGCTAAAGTTACATTCATTGGATTAAAGAATATTTTTGAACTATTCCCCCTCAGGAAATTATATTCACTCTTACCTGTTGAACATCTAGAATTCAGTTGCAGGTTTATTGTTCCAATCATTCTTCATTCTGCTGATAACTAAGAGGATTGTCCTTTCTATTCTCCTCTGGAGAATCCTCTAAGAGGAGTGTCCTATCCATTCTCCTCTGACCCACTCTAATACTCCTGGAACTGAAGAACCTGGTGATCAGTTGGTTTCTGGAATCTTGTTCATCCTAAATGGTCAATTTCACCAACTTATGATCTGATTTGTTTCCTATTCCAGTGATATTTACATTTCTGAAAACAATATCCCTTTGTGGCTGAGACAAAGCAATTTGTTTAGGTAGAATCGTCATTATCTGAGTTAAACACACAAATGTTCTGAGAGAGCAAGTGAGAGAGAATTAGAAATATCGAGAGGGAGGGACTGGGATATGAGGGACAGTCAGAAACAGTCAGAGTGACGACAGTGAGTGAAGACAGTCAGGTTGAAGAGTCAGGTGAAGACAGTCAAGGTGAAGACAGTCAGAGTGGAGACAGGGTGAAGACAGTACAAATTTTCATATCACCTGTGAACTTACTGATTAACCTCTTGTGTTCATCTCTAAATCATTTATATGAACCATAGCCTTTTCTCGTGTGTGAGTTAATCCCGATGATGTGATGATGGTGAAGCACAAGGCCCGGATGGCAGCTGTTTGAGCTGTGAGTGCAGTCTATGCTGTGTGGGACTGCATTGCAGATTGTTTTGGGATTGCTGCTGGATATTTTCCTATTTACTGCCATTTGGTGCGAGTTTGAGGACAGATCCAGCACTGAACTCATCCACAAACACTCACAGATCTGGGCTGTGGAGATCTAATTTGCCTCCGAATTTGGAGAAGGTGTTGACCTTACCTGTTGGTAAGGGGCTTCCTGCATGTTTGAGTTTTGAAAGGTAACCAGTTTGATTGACACAACTAGATTTCCATAGCCCTGTGACTATGCTATGAGGCCCCCCCCCCCCCACAGGCTGCCACCCAACCCTTCAATGCCAAGGTCCCGCCGGCTCAGAGCAGGTTAGAACGACGCCGGCGGGAATCTTTTTTTTTTGAGGCTGCTCGGCCCATCCTGGCCGGAGAATCGCGGGGGACCCAGCGCGGGGTCGGAGAATCCCGCCCAGTTTTTTAAAATTCATTTACGGGATGTGGGCTTTGCTGGTTAGGCCATCATTTATTGCCCATCCCTAGTTACCCTTCAGAAGGTGGTGGTGAGTTGCCTTCTTGAGCTGCTGTAGCCCTTGAGATGTAGGTGCAGGTGGTGTTAGGGAGGATGTTCCAAGATGTTGCCCCAGCAACAGTGAAGGAACAGCGATATATTTCCAAGCCAGGATAGTGAGTGACTTGGAGGGGAACCACCAGGTGTTGGGGTTTCCTGAAATCTGCTGCTCTTACCCTTCTAGATGGCAGTGGCTTTGGAAGGTGCTGTCAAGGTAACTTGGTGAGATACTGCAGTGCATCTGGCAAATACCATTCACACAAATACCATTTGCACAAATACCATTCGCAGAAAAGCCATTCACTCAAGTACCATGCGCACAAATAGCATTTGCACAAATACCGTTGCAACTAATACCATTCACACAAATACCAATAGCACGACACCCTGAGCGAGTGCACAGTCAGTTCCAGCCCAGGAGTCCATTTTTGGCCAGTCCTGCTGGCGTGGGGTACGCGTGGTCCGACACGGCGGGACCTGGCAGGTAAGTTGGTGGGGGCGATCCTCGGTGGGGGCACGGGGAGATCTGACTCGAGGGGAGGGCCCCACGGTGGCCTGGCCCACAATCGGGGCCGACCAATCTGCTGGCGGGCCTGTTCCGTGGAGGCACGTCTTCATTCCGCACCGGCCCCTGTAGGGCTCCGCCATGGCCGGCGCCGGAGAAGAGAACCCCCCGCGCATGCGGCAAAATACGCCGGCCGTTCTGCGCATTCGCAAGGTCACGCCGGCCCTTTGCCGCATGCGTGAACTCGCGCCTTCCCTTCGGTGCCGGCTGGAGCGGCGCCAGCCCCTCCGGCGTCCACCTAGCCCCCTAGATAGGTGAGAATTCCTCACCTTGGGAGCCCGTTGACGCCAGAGTCGTTGGCGCCGGTTTTCCTGGTGGCGTGGGGACTTAATCCCCGGAAGGGAGAATCCCGGCTCAGATTTATAAGTAAAACCTTAAACATTTTTATTTGCAACAAGAGTAAAAGATGAGCGTATAAAGGAAATAATTGGCTCTATGGTCCACCAGTATACCTATTCCCCAAAACCCAGTCCCAACCCCCACCCAGAAACACAAAAGAGAGACACACAGTAAGGGGATGGGAAGAATTAAAACAATGGGAATTGAAGGAAAAGGTTTGAGATTAGCCTTCGCTGCTGCAGTTGTGGGCTCTGAAAGTACTGGTCTTCTCCGAATTCAAGGCTTTGGGGAAGTGGTTTATGTAACAGATTGAGGTCAGTGCAATTCTGACCTCCGACCACTGGATGGAGCACCTGCCTCCCTGAGATATTACTGGAAGTTTAAAACTGAGAATGTTACAATGTCTTCTGTTTCCCTGATCTCTGTGCAAAGACTCCAGCTGTAGTTTATAAAATTCATTTATGATGTTGGCATCACTGGTTAAGCCAATATTTATTGTCCATCCCTAGTTGCCCTTCAGAAGCTGGTGATGAGTTGCCTTCTTGAACCGCTGCAGTCCTTGAGGTGTAGGTACATCCACTGTGCTGTAGGGAGGGCATTCCATGATCTTGCCCCAGTGACAGTGAAGGAACAGCATTTGCAAACCAGGGTGATGAGTGACTTGGAGGGGAACTTCCAGGTTGTGGGGTTCCCAGGTATCTTCTCTCTTGACCTTCTAGATGGTAGTGGTCGTGGGTTTGAAAGGTACTGTCTAAGGAATCTTGGTGAGTTATTGCAGTGCATCTTGTAGATGGTGCACACAGCTGCCACTGTTTGTCGGTGGTGGAGAGTTTGAATGTTTGTAGATTGAGGAATAATCAAGCGGCGGCTTTGTCCTGAATGGTGTCGAGCTTCTTGAGTGTTAGAACATAGAACATAGAACAGTACAGCACAGAACAGGCCCTTCGGCCCTCGATGTTGTGCCGAGCCATGATCACCCTACTCAAACCCACGTATCCACCCTATACCCGTAACCCAACAACCCCCCCTTAACCTTACTTTTTACGACACTACGGGCAATTTAGCATGGCCAATCCACCTAACCCGCACATCTTTGGACTGTGGGAGGAAACCGGAGCACCCGGAGGAAACCCACGCACACAGGGGGAGGACGTGCGTTACACTCATCCAGACAAGTGGAGAGTATTCACTACAGTGCTCACTTGTGCATGTAGATGGTGGACCGGTTTTGGGGGGTCAGGAGGTGAGTTACTCACCATAGGATTCCTAGCCTTTGACCTGCCCTGGTCGCCACAGTATTAATCTGGCTAGTCCAGTTCATTTCTGATCAATGCTAACCCCCAGGATATTGATTGTGGGACATTCAGCGACGGTAATGCCATTGAATGTTAAGGAGCGGTGGTTAGATCCTCTCTTATAGGAGATGACCATTTCCTGGCACTTGCATGGTGCAAATGTAACTTATGCAGGGTAAAGCTGGGAGAGTTTACACTTATAATGGCCAACTATGAGATTGCAACAGTCTTAAAGAACCAGCCTGAACTGATAAGAGTGGCCACACTGTTAACACTGCCATACTGTTGAACAATACATGACGGCAGTGATGCAGCTGGCAGAATCATGTGAATTTGGACAACTAAAAGGTGATCTGATTAAAGATGGAGTGGTCTTGGGCATGAGTGACCCGTCAGTGAGAGAATATCTGCTGAAGGATGAGAAACCGATGCTAAAGAAAGAAAAAAATGTGTCAAATTGGAGACATGTGTAACCAGCCACCTCAAGTATATGTATGGCTGAGTAGACTGAGAGATACATTATGCTGAGAGACAGTCCAAGCTAAAGAGATGGATTAATGGAGACAAAGAGCAGGATGTAAATACGATAGAAGACAGCATGCACAGGAAGAGGCAGATTGTCCAGCACAAGGAAAATAAATGTTTTTAATGCAGAAGTATTTTGACACAAGTATTTGGTTAGAAATAAGCAAAACTAACCTATACAGATGGCCACGGGAGAGAAATCAACAGACAATCTGATGGCGACTTATACACAATACAACAGGTCAATTCAGACAAGTCTATGGGAGATTTGTGGCTGTGACATGATGATCGCAGAGGGAGAATGGTGGTTAGCATAAATGCTTCACAGCTCCAGGGTCCCAGGTTCGATTCCCGGCTGGGTCACTGTCTGTGTGGAGTCTGCACATCCTCCCCCTGTGTGCGTCGGTTTCCTCCGGGTGCTCCGGTTTCCTCCCACAGTCCAAAGATGTGCGGGTTAGGTGGATTGGCCATGCTAAATTGCCCGTAGTGTCCTAATAAAAGTAAGGTTAAGGGGGGGGGGGTTGTTGGGTTACGGGTATAGGGTGGATACGTGAGTTTGAGTAGGGTGATCATGGCTCGGCACAACATTGAGGGCCGAAGGGCCTGTTCTGTGCTGTACTGTTCTATGTTCTATGTTCTAGGTGAGCAAGAGTGTAAGATACTCACTCGTTCATCATGCAACATAAATGACCTTCGCAGATCTGTGTGAAGTGGAACAATATGGTGAAGCCCTCAAAAGTAAGATGGAAGCTGTCTGATGATACTCGTACCGAGAGGGCGAATTAGTCTGGCAACCCAATGCAATGGCAAAAAGATCATAGATGGGACACAACATCCTCTAATCTCATCTGGAGCAAGTCTAAAGCTTGGATTGGTAATCCTGATCGTGCCAACAGAGAACTGGCAACAAAAGACCCCAGAGACAATTAAAGAAAAGACCCCAAAAAGAAGGAGACAATATTCAAGGAAACCACAAGATGGTTGCAGACCACGTCAGTGAAATGAGGTGTACAAGATGAAGGTAAATCGCTCACTTCCACAGGAAAATGTTCTCATCAGAGATGAACTGGAAGATTTGATGGGCAATATTCCAGCTGACTATATACCAGTGAAAACACACGATAAATTTAAGTCTACAATGAACCGAGCTGTGCAAGTTTAGAACAACCAAATTTCAGAGATGACACAGAGGTCCCTGGAGGAAACAATGACCCACAATTCCACAGTTGGGCAGCACGGTAGCATTGTGGATAGCACAATTGCTTCACAGCTCCAGGGTCCCAGGTTTGATTCCGGCTTGGGTCACTGTCTGTGCGGAGTCTGCACATCCTCCACATGTGTGCGTGGGTTTCCTCCGGGTGCTCCGGTTTCCTCCCACAGTCCAAAGATGTGCAGGTTAGGTGGATTGGCCATGATAAATTGCCGGGGTTACTGGGTTATGGGGGTAGGGTGGAGGTGTTGACCTTGGGTAGGGTGCTCTTTCCAAGAGCCGGTGCAGAATCAATGGGCCGAATGGTCTCCTTCTGCACTGTAAATTCTGTGAAAACTCAAAGCGGGAGTTGAAAAAACTCAACAAAATAGACAAGTACAACTGCAGTTATATGTGCCCAACTAGTGAAGCTGCTGCTCCTGTCCACTCATATTCCATGAATCATCATGCATTTTGCCTCCCATTGGTTATCTATGCTTCGGCTGTGGTTGTATTGGTGTTCCCAGAGTAATTACAGTGCTAGAGTGTTTGATTCTCTGCTACTGACGCTGTTTTCAATCTTGTCCTGGGAGGAGCCAGTTCCAGAAACCAGAGGAGATCCCCCAAAAGTACAAAATTAACCAGAATATTAAAACTAATATTGTACAGGCAAGTATTCACCATATACCTACTGGGTGATGTGTGTGAGTCTTTCTGATAACGATGTTCCTGCACAATGTTCTGAATTTCAAACCCATTTCAGAGATTTTCCTTCCTGGCCTGTAACTTCCTCAGAGTGGCAATCACTGGTGGATTGCCGCTTTCGATGGACTTACCAAAGCTGTAACTGGAAAGACCCTTTCTCAACCAACCTTCCTCACTCAGGCTGGGAAAGACATGGGTCTGGATTCTCCGTTTCTGGGGCTATGTCCCCATGCCAGTGTGGGAACGGTGGCGTTTTACGGCAAAACAAATGGCGTAAAACGGCCGCCGATTCCCCATTTTGCTGGGGGCTAGCATGCCGGCAGCGTAGAGCACCCAGCTCCAGCTGCCGATACGCCCCGGAGAATTGCCGGGTCCCTGGCCGCGCATGTGCACGGTGGCGGCCTGCTCCATGCTACATGGCGGAGGTCGCTCACAAAATAGTTCCCCCCCTTTGGCCGACTCGCGCGCCCCGGCCCACCCCTCACGGAGCCCGTAATAAAGCCCCCCCTGCCCGCAGATCGGTCCTCCCCCGACTGTGGCGGCGCTGTACTGGGTCCGCAGCAGCCAAGCCGAGTTCCCGACGGGTGAGACCATAAGTGACCCATGCCGTCGGAGCATTTGGGGTCGGGCATCAGGCTTTGGTGGGGGCGGGGCGGAGCATCACGAAAGCGCCGCCGCCCCTGATTTGGTCGGAAACCTGGATTCTCCAGCTGATCGCTGAATGCGATTTAGGCGTTGCGACAGGAGAAGCCAACCCATGAGCAGCAAAGCGCGGTTGCATTGCTGGTGAGGGTCGTGTCGGGAGATGGGAGGTCAGGTTGAGCTGGGGGCTCGGATATGGAGTGGACGGTTCGGGTTGGGTTGGACCGGGGTTCTGGTAATGAGAGGGTTAGTCAGGTGAGGAGGGGATGGGGGTGTTGTGGTGGGTCCCTTGGTGGGGGTCATGTGTAAGAGTGGGGGGGGGGGGGGGGGTGACCCGTGCGAGTCTAGTTCTGGGTTTTTAAAATCGTTACTCTGGAGTTAGAGGTGCTTTTTTCCCCTCACTCTTTCAGAGTAACTATTTGTGCGGATGGTATTTGTGCGATTAGTATTAGTTTCAACGATATTTATGCAAATGGTATGTACGTGGATGGTATTTGTGTGAGTGGCATTTGTGTGAATGGCATGGTATATGTGCAAACGGTATTTGTCTGCTTGGTATTTGTGTGATTGGCCAGGCTGGACAGCAGTCTGCGGCTTTGGGTGGTGCTGCTGACCGCTAGCCGAGCAGGATTCTCCGGTGGGCGATCAGGGAAGCAAAGGCTCGGGTATCAGCCCCCCTCTCCATGAAGGGCTCTTGCCGATCTGATAGACCGAAGACCGCCATTTTGGGCCATGACTCCACTGTGACTCCCACAACCCTAGACTTGGCCCCAAAGAAGATCGTCCAGTACCCGACAAGTGTGAGGCACGCCCAAAATATGTGGGTGTGATTGGTCAGGTCTCCTTGGCAGCATTCGCATTTGTCCTCCACCTCCAGAAAGAACCCACTCATTTGAGTTCTGGTTAGGTGTGCTCTGTACACCACCTTTAGCTGCATTAGGCTTAGTCCTGTGGACGTGGATCTGAAGTTCGCCCTGTGCAGCGCTTCGATCCAGAGTCCTCCCATAATCTCTATGCCTAGTTCCTCCTCCCATTTCTTTCTAATCTAGCCCTAATCTCCTCCAACAGTTGCCCGTAGATGCCTGCAGTTTCCCTTCCCTAGATTGCCTGCGACAAGCAGTTCTTCCACGAACAAGTGTCATCTGGAGATACGTCATTGTTTCCTTGTGGTGGAACTTTTCTTTTATAAATTTAGAGTACTCAATTATTTTTTCCAATTAAGGGGCAATTAAGCGTGGCCAATCCACCTAGCCTGCACATCTTTGGGTTGTGGAAGTGGCACCTACGCAGAAATGGGGAGAATGTGCAGAGGTAGTTTTTGACCTGAATGGATCTCAGGTCAATTCCTCTTGGTAACTAGAACCTCTCCGTGAGTTCTCCCAGGGTCATGTTTCTATCGTCCGTGTACAAATCCCTAACCATCAGAGTCCCCTCATCCTGTCTCCACTTTTTGAAGGTGGTGTTCATTATTACGGGAGTAAACCTGTGGTTCTTGCAAATGGGGGCCATGGTGGACACTTCGGTTGGGGCGAAGTGTTGCCTTATTTGGTGCTACGTCCAGGTTCCTCGCGTATTTAGTCAGGGGGGAAGGGAAAGAGGATGTAGCTAGGGCATGGAGGGGCATCCCGTGCAGCAACTCTCTTTCAACTTCATCCACTCTGCACCCGGTTCCTTAACAAAGCGCCGTGCTCTTTCTGTGCTTCTGTGGTGGCCACCTGTAGGTTGGGGAGCGACAGGCCTCCCATTTTATTCTCCTTTTGAATGACCTTCTTTTGGATCCTCGGGCTCTTACATCCCCCCCCCCCCCCCCCCCCCCCCCCCCCCACCCCGCAACCCCTCCCTCCCCTCCCTCATACACATATAAAATGCATGATGAGTTTGTCAACTGCAAGGCTTTGGGACTGCAGATTGGGAGGGATCACAGGAAGTGGAACCTAGGCAGCATCTTCATTTTTATCGTCTGTATTCTCGCTGTGAAGGACAGTGGGAGTGGGCCCCATCTCTGCAGGTCCTTTTTGACTTCCTCCACCAGACTCGCAGGTTCCATTTGTGGATCCGTGTCCAGACGTGGGCTATTTGGATCCCCAGATAGCAGAATTTGGTCTGGGCTTGCATAGACAGCAGTTCCCTCAGCTCTGTCCCTCCCCCCAACCCCCCAGCTCTGTCCCTCCGTCCTGCGGGTTTACAGGGAAGATCCCGCTCTTGCCCAGGTTAATTTTTTAATCTGAAAAGGCTCCAAACTCCCTTTGTGAGTTTCATTATCCCTCACATGCTGGTCTGGAAATTCGAGATGTAGAGGAGCAGGTCATTTGTGTGGCGTGAACTCTATGCTCCCTGTCCCCCCTTTGGATACCACTCCACCCCTTTGCCAGTCTGAGGGCGATCACCAGCGGCTAGATTTCCAGAGCAAACAACAGCTGGGATAGCGGGCAACCCTGCCTCGTGCCTCTGTGCAGCAGAGGTATCTAGAGATGGTGGTGCTTGTCCATACGCTCGCATCAGGGGCGTTGTATAGTCGTTTCACCCAGGAGGTGAACCTTAGCCCAAACCCAAACGATTCAGGTACCTCTGAGTTACTTCCACTCAACTCTTTCAAAGGCCTTTTCTGCCTCCAGGGAGATGATCACTTATAGAACATACAATGCAGAAGGAGGCCATTCGGCTCATCGAGTCTGCACCAACCCACTTAAGCCCTCAGTTCCATCCTATCCCCGTAACCCAATAACCCCGCCTAACCTTCTGGTGTTCTCTCCCCGGATGGGGTCATTATCTTGTTCAGCAGGCGCCTGATGTTCAAAGTTACCTGCCTGCCCTTGACAAAGCCCATCTGGTCCTCCATGACAACCTCTGGCACATAGCTCTCCAGCCACCTCGCCAGCGCCACTGGCAGGATCTTTTCATCTACGTTGAATGGTGAGATGGGCCTGCAGGACTCGTACTTAGTCAGGTCTTTGTCCTTTTTGAGTATCAGCAATATTGAGGTTTGTGCCAAGTGTTGATGGCAGGGTGCCCCTTACCAGAGAGTCTGCGAACATCTTCTGCAAGTGCATCAATGCTGGGGCAAATGTTTTGTAAAGTCCGCCGGGATTCAATCTGGTCCCGGCGCCTTCCCCGCCTGCATGAAGTTGATACTCTCCATGAATCCTCCCACCATTCTGGTGCTTCCAGGCCCCGTCTCTTATCCTCCTCCATGACTGGTATGTCCAGTCTGTCGAGGAACTGCATCATCTTCAAGTCCCCCTCTGGGGGCTCGGAGGTTTATAACCCTCGGTAGACTTGCGAAGACTTTCTTGATCTTCCCAGTTACAGTGACTAGCCTGCCACTTCTTTCTTTACCCTGAGCTATTTCCCTTAAGGCTACCTGCTATCTCAGCTGGTGAGCCAGCGGGTGGCTGGCTTTGTCTCCAGTTTGGTGGAGTTGGTGCACTGCTTTCCCAGTGGAGAGCAGGTCAAAGTCCATCTGTAGCTTCTTCCTATCTGCCAGGAGTTCCACAGTCAGGGTTGAGGGTTACCGTCAATCCACCTCCAGTATCGAGTCAACTAGCTGTTGTCAAGCCGCCCTCTCCTTCCTATCTTTGCACGCCTTGTACACAATAATTTCCCCCATGATCAGTCTTCAGTGCCTCCCAGAACGTGGAGAGTGAGACCACTCCATTTTACTTGTTGGTAATGTACCCGTCTATGGCCTCTCATATCGGTTTGCAGAATGT
Organism: Scyliorhinus canicula; assembly: GCF_902713615.1. Taxonomy (NCBI): domain Eukaryota; kingdom Metazoa; phylum Chordata; class Chondrichthyes; order Carcharhiniformes; family Scyliorhinidae; genus Scyliorhinus; species Scyliorhinus canicula. Next base: position 73,590,429 of record NC_052154.1, on the reverse strand, counting down.
CTTATGGCCAGGAGGGCCATGTCCAGCCTCCAGAGGGGACGTTGTGCCTGGCCTGTTTCCAACTTCACATCCATGTGGTATGGAGCGTGGTCGGAGATTACGATTGCGGAGTACTCCACTCCAAATATCCCTGGAAGCACTGCTTTCCCCACTACGAAGAACTCCTTCTCCCCTGGGTGTGCGAACCTCCATGGGTCCACTGCCCCCATCTGTTGCATGAAAGCATTTAATTCCTTTGCCGTGTTTGATAATTTCCCCAACTTGGGGTTTGATCTGTCAGTCCATGGGTCCTGAACGCAGTGAAAGTCCCCCCCTGGTGAATCATTGTGAATCTATGTCGGGGATTTCTGCCATGGCTTTCTTCATGAATTTTGCGCTGTCCCAGTTGGGAGCGACACGTTTACAAGGACCAATGGTACCCCTTCCAGGACACCACTAACCATGATGAACCATCCCCCTTGGCCTGTAACTGTCTGTAACTGTTCATACTGGCCTCTTATTGAGCAATATGGCCTTACCCCTATCCCTCGTCCCATAGCACAAATGGTAAATCTGCCCACCCAGCTCTTTCTTACCCACAGTTTGCCCTTCTCCCTCCGGTGGGTTTCCTGGAGGAAGGCTGTGTCGGCTCTCATACTTTTCAAATGGGCGAAGATTCTGGATCTTTTCACCCTGCCCTGATGTTCAAGGTGACTATTCTGACAGGGGCTGGTTTTGCTCAGTTGGCTGGACAGGGGCTGGTTCGGATGCAGAGCAAGGCCTACTGCTTGGATTCAATTCCCGTACCAGCTGAGGTTATTCATGAAGGTCCTGCTTTCTCAACCTTGCCCCTACCTGATGTGAGGTGATGCTCAGGTTAAATCACCAAAAGTCAGCAGCCCCCCGCCCCCTCCGAAGGGGAAAGCACACTATGGTCATCTGGGACTGCGGCAACTTTACTGTTTACAGTTGGTGTACTACAGTTAGTAGCTGAGCACTGCCTGTGTACTCTAGCTGATCCTGGGCTCATATTTCAGTTAGACTATGTTTAAGGGCGGCACTGTGGCATAGTGGTTTGCAGGGACGGGTTCAATTTTGGCCTCAGGTGACTGTGTGGAGTTTGTACATTCTCCCCGTGTTTGTGTGGGTTTCCTCCGGGTGCTTAGATTTCATCCCACAACCCAAAGAAGTGCAGGTTAAGTGAATTGGCCAGGTTAAATTTCCCCTCAGTGTCCAAAAGGTTAGGTAGTGTTACGGGGATAGGGTGGAGCTGTAGGCTTAAGTGGGGTGCTCTTTCCAGGAGCCGGTGCATACTCGATGGGCCGAATGGCCTCCTTCTGCACTATAAATTCTATGATCTATGTTCATATTTGCCTCGTGGATGCGCCCCTGCACGCCAAGGTTTCCCTTTGTTTGGGGGCCATCTAAGATTTCTAGTGTCCCAGCATTCTGGGGTTTCCTTTTGTCCAGGAACCAACCAAGATGGCCTCCATTGTTGTGTCAATCATGTGGATCCGCCCCTGAACTCTTGAGTTTCCCTTTGTTGGGGGCCCTCCAAGTTGGTTGTTTGTGGTGCCCTTGTTTCCATTGTTGCCATTTGCTATGTGTCATAGCCAGCGTTCTATCCCACCCTCCAAACCCATGACTTTACCTCTGGACCTGTCCGCCCCCCATGCCCTTGGGGCATCTCCCCCCCCCCCCCCCCCCCCCCAGCCTCTCCCCTGTTTTCTCCTCAACATTCCCCCCTTCCAGAGTTTTCTCCCCTCCCTGCTGCCAGTTACTCCCTCTCCGTCAGTGTGGAATTATCATAAATGTAAGAACTGCAAGGGTTAATAAAAGTCTAGATTAGCAACTAGAGGGACCTACAGTTACAAGTATATAAGGCATTGATGCTAAGCTTTGTGGGAGAGAGTACTGCAGGAGTTAGCTGGAGACAGACTGAAGTAAAGGTAGTGTGAGTAAGAGCAGATCATCGTTTATAACAGTATAAAGATTAGTTTTAGATGAGTGTAATTTATATGTTAATAATCAATTGTGTCGTATTTAGGAGTCGAATCCAAATAAGTAATGTTAACAAATTTATAGCTTTGTGCAAGTTCAAGCTATTTTGTAGTCTTTGTGAACACTACGCCAACCATCCTGAATTTGGCAACACAAAGAACACCCCAGCCAGGAGTTGTGCCACGCCACCCCCTCACCATGCTTCCCTGTGCCAGCTTACCTACTAGTGTGGTGCCCTGCTCCGGGAGCGATCTTCACCTTCCTCCAACTGTTGCGTTCCCCCCCAGCATTCCTCCTCCTCACCCCATTCTGTACCCTACCGCTCTCGGCCCCTCCTTCCTGAGACTCAGACCAAAGATGAGGCAGATCCAACCTGCACAATTAGTCTCTTCTTTTTAGCAGAGGAAACCAAATTTTGAGTTCACTGCTGGTGTTGTTGCCTTCCCAGCCAGTGTTTGCACACAAAATTGTCTGCTTCTGCCAGTGCGGTGAAGTGGTACTCCTTACCCTGGAAAGTCAGCCAGAGTTTGGTTGGGTACATCATCCCAAACCACAACTTGCTTTTGTATGGGGCCGCCTTGGCTGTGTGGAATTCCGCCCAGCACTTGGCCAGTGTCCTGTACCCAATGTCCTGGTACACATGGGTCGAGTGACCTTCCCACTTACAGGACCATGTGTGCCTTCCCTATTTCAGGATCTTATCCCAGTCTTGGTACCGGTGCAGTTTTGTGATGATGGCCCGTGGCTGCTCCTTGGGTTTGGGCTTTGTCTGGAGTGACCTGTAGGCTCTATCCACTTCTGAGGGTTTGGCAAAGCTTTCCCTTCTAACTGGGCAAGTACTCCCTCAGGTTCCTGCCCTCTGTACCCCTGGCAGGCCCATAATGCAGAGGTTTTGATGGCATGACCAGTCCTCTTGGCCTTCAATCTTCTCCTTCAGCATCCCTTGTTGATAGATCTGTACTTTGGTCAATATATCTTGTGTCACCGCACGATATATCACTCGACGGAAATTTAAAACTGAGCTTCATGCGTGAAATAGATCCAACCTTTATTCAGTCAGTATTGCAGATGTCTCTTATCAAGTCAGTTTGCTTGCAAATACAGAGTTTTTTAAAGTTCGTTTTGTCCAAGCAAGTACAGATGACTGAGTTAAATTCAATACAAATTACAGCTCTTCATGTTTTCTTCAAGTTAAAATACACGATACAGAGAAGTTGAAAATGAACAGAATAACTTCTTCACAGCAAAATGCAGGAAATAGTTAAAGACAGGAAATAAGATGATTCCGGAATAACTTGCTCATAATCAGTATCTATTTTTAATGTGTTTGCTGGTGCTAATGTTCTGTCCCCTTTCTGTCTGTGATTGGGTCATAATAATTATTGTTCATTTTATTCGGCAGAAATGACTGCCTATCAAATTTTCAGCAGAGGGTGACTGCATCCTTATATTCCCAACACTCTATCAGTTCTCATGGCCACTGAACTAGGAACTTTGCCCAGATGCATATAGTAATAATTATGTAACAAATGTGTGTGTCAGCAGTTTTAATCTGAGCATTCTCAGGGTATTCAGCAGTTTTCATTGCTTGCCTGTTTCAACTGTGTGACCTTAGTGAAGCCATTTTGAGCCTGAAATCATTTTAAAAAGTCATTTTGATTTTGAAGCATTTCTTCCTTTTCAACTTATTACATATTAAAACTAGATTTCTATCACTTGTGTTGCCACCAAACTTGCCATCTCCATCTCCAGTAAGGCAATCCTGTCACTCTGGTCGGATGCAGCCTTCTCCAGCTTCCTGACCATCGCCTCCCCTGTGTCTCCAGTCGCCCCCCCCCCCCCCCCCCCCCCCCACCACCTTTTTTCCAGCACCACTTGAAAGGGGCTCAGTGCCTCTGCTACTGCTGCCTTCCCCGTCGCCATCATTTTAATTTGATGGCGTCTCTGTGCAATTAGAGCTCCTGTGTTGCCCTTCCATTCGTTCATCAGGGGTAAGCCAGGCATATGCCCTGGCGGCTCATTCTGTTCAGGTGCGACCGATTCCTCGCCACCCCACATGTTCGCCATCGCCTCAATCTTCCTCTCTAGACTTTTGCTGATTCTGCCGACCTTTCAGCTCCTCAAATTGTTGTCTGGCATGCCTTGTTCATTGTGGTGGTGTTGTAGAAGGATGGGAATTTTTTTTCTGTCTTTAGTGGCCTATTTTTGGGTTAAAAGTGTCCAATTTCAAGTTTCCAGGAGGAGAGCCACCTTTCACGCATCCGCTCAGCACATCTCCAACACTGGGGGCGGGATTCTTTCAGCCCACGCGAGGCCGGAGAATCGCAGTGCAGGGCGTGAATCGCGCGACGCCGCCCCAACGTCGGTCCGTCGATTCTCTGCTCTCCGGCTGGTGTCCGCGCCCCCCCCCCCCCCCCCCCCCCCCGGCGATTCTCCGCCCGCGATGGGCCAAGCGGTCGCATTAAAATACTGAGTCCCGCCGGCACCATCCACGTGTGGTTTTACCCGGTGGGACAGCGGCGTGCATCCATCGGGGGGTGGCCTGGTGGGGGGGACCGACCCCGGGGGTCCTCTGCTGTGGCCTGGCCCGTGATCGGGGCCTACCGATCGGCGGCCGGCCTCTCGGGCTCGGGGTCTCTTTTGCTCCACACCAGCCTCTGTAGCCCTATGCCATTTTGCATCGGGGACGGCATGAAGAAGGGAGCCAATTGGGTGCGATTGGCGCCAATGCGCGCATGCATAGCGCGACCGGCGCGATCCGTGCATGCGCGCATTGGCGCCAATCGCACTGCGTATGTGCAGACCCGCAGCACCCATCTGACGCCGGTATCGGCAGCTGGAGCGGCATGGGTCGCTCCAATGCCGTGCTGGCCTCCTGTCGGGGTCAGAATCGATGATCCTGGGGGCATGTTGACGCCATCGTGAAACGTGACGCCGTTTATGACGGCATCAACACTTAGCCTCAGGATGAGAGAATCCCGCCCTGGAAGCCTGCGAATGGCATTTGTGTGATTAGTGTACCCGAACAGGCGCCAGAGTGTGGTGACTAGGGGATTTTCACAGTACTTCATTGCAGTGTTAATGTAAGCCTACTTGTGACACTAATAAATATTAGTACAAATATAGATTATTATTTGTTCGAATGGTATTTGTGCGAATGGTATTTGTGCGAATGGTATTTGTGTGCGAATGGTATTTGTGTGAATGGCACAATGGGATCTTTAACGATCACCTGAGAGCTGGGGCATGTGTGATATCTCACAACCTCTGATATCTGCTGAGGTTTTATATTGAAGCTGCTGGTGTGTGGGTTGGATGCACAACCTATGAACTCAGAGGAGATAATGTTACCACTGAGCCAAGCCAGACAGCCGTTTTCGAGAGACATTTCAATCATTTTTAACAAAATCATCAATGAACTGAAGAAAACTTACTCCACTGTATTTTGTTAATTTATTGATGGGACTTGGGTATCACTGGCAAAGCCAGCATTTACTACCCATCTCAAATTGTTCTTTAGAAGGTGGTGGTGAGCTGTTTTCTTGAATTGCAGCAGCCTACATGGTATTTGTGCAAATGCATTTCCCAACATGGTGTGTCAGGCTACCCAAACTGCCATGAAAGTACGGAGTGGAAAACCTCAAACTATTTTTACACCAGAAGGAAACTGACTTTTGCCAAACTCCAAATTTTTCGGTCGTGCCCACCACAATGCCCGTCGCTGGTGGGAGTGGAAAATCACACCCACCAGATGCACCAGTTACAAATGCATTGTCGTAACTCGCCAAAGTTTCAGCACCTCTCAACCTGAAACCGCTACCTGAATGGGGTTACAGAGCCAATATCGTAATCGGCGATCAGGCGGAGAATCTCTTCCGATGCCCAAATCGGGGGCGGCGCACGTTTGACGCTTGTTGTCTATTCTCTTCCCCCTCCAAAATGGCGCCATCGCGTCACGTGCTGCACGCCGTTGGAACGGCATTGGTGCGTCATCGGAAGGCCCTCCACCGATGTTCCACCCCGATGGGCGGAGTTCCCGACTGCGTGGGGGACGTGTGGTTTCAGCGGTCAGGAACCCGGTGTGGCGGTTGCGGACTGTGTCCAGCACTGCCACAGTCACTACAGGCACGCTGTTGGCCGGGGAGGGCTTCCGCGAGGGCTGGGGGGACGGGGGGTGGGGGGGGGGGGTGGGGGGTGATGGCCAGGGGGTGACCAGGGGGACAGTATTTGGCAGATCGCGTCCGCGCACGGCTGCCACCATGTTTTATGTCATGACCGCTGCAGGTCGTCACCATGTACATGCGCGACCATGGATCCGGCCATTTTCCTGCCGTTTCTGACCTGGGAGCCGAGGGTTTTACCCAGCGCAGCTGCTAACCCCTCACCAGTTCCAGGATCAGCGAGGGTTCTTGCCAATTTTGGCATTGTAAAACACCGCAGTTCCCATCCTGGCGTCAGCACTTAGCCTCAAAAGTGGAGAATCCAGCCCACTTTCACAGCATTGTTCGGGAGAGACTTCCAGGGTTTAACCCAGTATTGATGAAGGAACAATGTAATGCTGCCAGTTGGGATGCTGTATGAATTGGTGGGGAAGCTGGATTGAAGATGTTCCCCACACACCTGCTGCCCTTGTCCTTCTGGGTGGTAGCGGTTTCAGGTTGAGAGATACTGAAACCTTGGCGAGTTACTACAATGTATTTGTAAATGGTACACATGTGGGTGTGATTTTCCACTCACACCAGCGACGGGCACCATGGTGGGCATGTTCGAAAAATTTGGAGTTTAGCCAAAAGTCAGTTTCCTGCTGGTGTAAAACTAGTTTGAGGTTTTCCACTCCGCACTTTCATGGCGGTTTGGGAAGCCTGGAATACCAGTTGGCAACAGCATTTACGTGCATTTGAATATCATGAATATTTATTAAAAGCCTCACTTGCTGGAACCTTTCCCCCTCCATTCCATATCAAATGGCCACGCCGACGTATAATTAGACCGACTTGATTCACAGCCACATACAAGTAATAATAATAATCTTTATTATTATCACAAGTAGGCTTACATGACACTGCAATGGAGTTATTGTGCAAATTCCCTCATCGCCACATTCTGGCACCTGTTCTGGTACACTGAGGGAGAATTCAGAATGTCCAGTTCACCAAACAAACACATCTTCGGGACTTGTGGGAGAAAACCGGAGCACCCGGAGGAAACCCGTGCAAGCACGGGGAGAATGTGCAGACTCCGCACAGACAATGACCCAAGCGGGAAACGAACCTGGAACCTTGGTGCTGTGAAATAACAGTGCTAACCACTGTGCTACCGTGCCGCCCAACTGATGTGTATGTTGATGTGTTGGGTACTCTGGATCTGTGAAGACTGCGTTTACCCAAGCAATAACATAGACAGGCCACCAACACTTGTAGAAATACAACTCTATTTTATTTAACTACGAGCTGTTAAACATACTTGCAGTGTGTCAGTCAGTGTGTGTCTATGCACCATCATATACTTATGTGTATATTATGACATCCCCCCTTTTTAAAAATAAATGTATGTGTATGTGGCAATAAATAATGTAGTATGTGAATGTTCCTGACTATGTGGGGCATATGTGAGCATATTTACAGGACTATATACATGAACACTAATATATTTACATAGGAAGCTGTCTAGTGCAGATAGGCAGTATGTAACACGAAGCATAACTAGAATAACAGGACGTACAAACCAGTGAGTTAATAAACAGGGTAACGAACCAATCAGTTCATGAGTTCAAAGAGTCCATGAATTTAGGTAGTTCATAAATTCAGTCTCTGAGGAGGCGTCGTCAATTTGAAGGAGCACTGCTCCAATGCCGGACTGACTGGCATCCGTGGAGATCTTTGTCTCTTTGGCTGGATGGTTCCTTAACACACACCATGGAGCTGACCCAGTCAGTTGGTTCTGTAACTTTCGATATTACGCCCTGGTCCTGGAGGTCCTTCAGCTGCTGCTTTAGGCAGTCCTTGAGGGGTGCTGGTACCCGACGAGGTGCGTGTACCACAGGCATGGCATTTGGTTTTAACAAGATTTTATAAGTGTATGGGAGTGTGCCCATGCCCTTGAATACACCGTGGTATCGGGTGATGATGTTCTTCAGTTGTGTTTGACAGTCGGCGTGCGGAGATGCTGAAGCATCAGCGGGTGACAAGGAGTGAACCCTTTGGACGAGGTTTTGGATCTTGCATGCCTGTGCACCGAGTAGGGAAGCTTTCGTGGATCCCACTATCTCGAAGGGCAGAGTGGCCTTTAATGAACGGTGCAACACCACAAGCTGGCAAGAGCTACTGGCAGCAATGGCATTGCCATTGTAGTCAAGAAGCTGGCAGGCAGATGGCAGGATGGTAGGCTTGACATGGAGGATTTCGAGGTCGGACCGCACAATGAGGTTGGCGGAAACGCCGGTGTCCAGCCGGAATCGGATGCGAGATCGGTTGACCGTGAGGGTGGCACACCATTCGTTGTCCGGATCAATGCTGAATATTGGGAAAGATTTGGCTTTTCTTTTGTGAAGCACCTTGTGTTTGGTGATGATGCCCACCCGAAATGGTGCTTTGCGATCCTCGGTGTCAAGGTCCGGAATCATGTCGGAGTCGGAATCGGTGACCGGTGGCTGGACGGTCCGGACATCCCTGCACGGCTGGTGGGAGCGACGAGAGGTCGTTGGTTGAGCAGACCAACATAGGGCTGCGTAGTGGCCAAACTTGCCACACTGGAGACAACATCGGGATTTTGCGGGACATTGCTGCTTTAAGTGGACGGAGCCACAGTTGTTGCAGGTCGTGATGTCAGAACGTTCGGTGCGCCACCGTGCATGCGTGGTGCGGTCGTACGTAGTGCGCGCCTGCGCAGTGCAATCTTCGGTGTCTCCGCCCCCTCGGTCAGTGCACGCATGCGCGGGAGCCAGTAAAAAGCACGTGAAATGGCCGCCCTCATCCAGGCTCAGGCCCTGGAGCTGGTTTATGGCCTGCACCCACTCTGCCTCGTGGGGGCCGTTTCAGCCGCTTTAATGTGAGAGTATCGGTTAGTGCCGTGTTCATGCAGAACGCAGGTCTCGATGGCTATAACAAGGTTGAGCTGTTTAACTTTGAGGAGCTGCTGGCGTAGGGGGTCCGATTGCACACCGAAAACGATCTGGTCGTGGATCATTGAATCGGAGGTGGAGCCGTAATTGCAGGACTGGGCGAGGATGCGAAGGTGGGTGAGGAAAGATTGGAAAGGTTCATCCTTACCCTGCAGACGCTGTTGAAAGACGTATCGCTCAAAACTTTCATTTACCTCGATGTCACAGTGACTGTCGACTTTGAGCAGGACCGTCTTGAACTTGGAATTGTCCTCACCTTCAGCGAATGTGAGGGAGTTGAAGATATGGATGGCGTGGTCCCCGGCCGTGGAGAGGAAGAGAGCAATCTTCCTGGCGTCTGAAGCAGCTTCTAGGTCTGTAGCTTCGAGGTACAGTTGAAATCTTTGTTTAAAGATTTTCCAGTTTGCACCGAGGTTGCCGGTGATGCGGAGCGGCGGGGGAGGGCGGATGCTGTCCATACTACTGGATGGCTGATTGCTGGTCGAAGGCAGATTACTTGAGGGTAGGTCTATCAAACTCTAACATCACATACTGCTACCATGATGTGTTGGGTACTCTGGATCTGTGAAGACTGCGGTTACCAGAGCAGTAACATAGACAGGCTACCAACATTTGTTGAAGTACAACTCTATTTTCTTTAACTACGAGCTGTTAAACATACTTGCACTGTGGGTCGACACTATGTTAGGTTGATTGAAGACCAATGCCTAACCTGACCAGACTATCCTGCGAGCACATGACAGAGGTTTGTGCTACTGACTGCGGGCTCTGTCTGTCTCAGAGGCTGCATCCCGAATGAGTGGGAAAACTAGTGCCCTCTGGCTTTATAGTGACCGTGCTCTGTCTGGTGATTGGCTGCTGTGTTCTGTGTGTTGATTGGTCTTTCAGTGTGTCAGTCTGTGTGTGTCTCTGCACCATCATATACTGATGTGTATATTATGACATATGTGACGAACTGTATTTCACTCATGACCTCAGTGTGTGCAGGCAGCATTCGCCTACCTTCCACTGCGTTGTGATTGTGACTGCTTTGGCTTTGTGCCAGGGTTGCTCAGGCAGGACCAGTAGGAATGCACGCTGGGGTGGGCGTGGAGGAGGAAGGGCAATGGCTTGACCTGAGTGGTGGGTAGTCAGGTAAGAAAGAGGCAAAGGCTTGATTGGTGGATGTTAGTGGGGTGGAACGCAGGGGAAAAGGTGCACAGAGACACATGATTGGGGTGGTAATGGTTATTGGCTCAACCTCCAAAAGAGTATAAATGGACACAGCTGGAGCAGTTGCTGTGGGAATTTTAGATGGAGTTTGTATGTCTGCTGAGTTGGGTCACAATAAATGTGCTGAAGGTAAAAGCCAATCTGCTGTATTATTCTCCCATCATATACTAACAGTTAATATTAACACAGACTGTGGTTGGGGGAGCGGGTGTGTGGGGTGACCGGTTTGACATGTGTTCCTTTCGCTGTCGACGCTTGGCTTCAGCCAGCTCTTGACGATGGAACTCAAGGTATTCAGCTTCTTCCCAAATGTTTTTCCTCCACTTCAGGTGGTCTCAGGCCAGGGATTCCCAGGCGTCGGTGAGGATGTTACACTTCTTCAAGCAGGGTTTGAGGGCGATCTCAAAGCATTTCCTCTGCCTTCCTGGGGCTTGTTTGCTGTGACAATCCTTCGCGTGTCCTTGCAGGGAGGTTTGCTGGTGCTATTGGGGAAGGTTTAAACTAAGTTGGCGGGGGGTTGGGATCCTGAGAGAAGGTTCAGCAGGGGGGATACACAGCCAAAATTAGAGGAGACATCAAGTAAGTCAGGAAGGCATAGAATTTCTAGACCAGATCAGTCACAAGGAAGGAAGTTTGTCAAGATTGGCTGGTATAAGGGCAGCATGGTGGCCTAGTGGTTAGCACAACCGCCTCACAGCGCTGAGGTCCCAGGTGTGGTGATCCTCGCCTGAGTCACCAGGGGGCAGCGCGGGGACACCCATAAAAGGAACGCCGAAGGCCCGCCTCCGCCACTTGAAACCGGAGGGGTTGGAGTGGCAAGAGGTGCAAGAAACTGAAGGGTGCTAGTCTGTTTGGGGCCTAGTTGCAGAACATTGAAGAGCAGCCTTTTCTCAAGTGTAATCTGTAATTTATTGTGGGACACAATAAATCATCCTTAACCTAAAGACGACTTCGAGCATTCTTTCAAGAAGCATAACATGGTACAGGAGTGGATTCTCTGAACAGAGGGAACCAGCGCTACCAGCAAGACAAAGAAAGAAAAAGACAGCAGACAAAGAAGAAGCACCAGCAACAGGCAGGCCACCAGACTTTGCAGCCTCTCAACTTCAGACGACTTTCTGCAACAATGGAACACACGGTACTTCCAGCGCCAATGAGAGCTACAGGTAATTTAAATTATAATTGGAAAATGTTCAAACAACAATTTGAAATGTACTTGTTAGCTCAGGACTTACATACAGCCACCGATGGAAAGAAAATTGCACTTTTAATCACATCGTGTGGCCAGCAACTGGTAGACACATATAACTCGTTCACATATGCGGATACTGAAGACAAAACTAAGTTTCAAGTGATAATGGCAAAATTGGATGAACACTATAAGTCTCAATCCAATGAAATCATTGAAAGATTCACCCTCCGTCACAGACTCCAAAAACAAGGGGAGACTATCACCCACTTGGTCACAGAGTTACGCTTGCTGGCACAAGGCTGCAACTTTGGTGATTTAACAAACTCACTCATCAGAGATCAGCTAATCTATGGTCTTGCTGACAAAAAACTAAGAGACTCACTATTACTGCAAAACGATTTAACACTAAAAACTACCATAGAAAAATGCTTGTTACAGGAGCAGAAAATGCAGCAGGTACAGGAGCTATTTGAAAAACATTCCTTACAAAACACCCACCACGAGGACGATATAAAGATGGTGAATTCCCCTCACAGGTCGTCTCTTCCGTTTTCCAGGCCGTCTCTTCCGTTCTCTGGCCCGTCTGCGCATGCGCACCGTCCTGAAAGACGCGATCCCGGAAGTGATCGGTCCGCGCATGCGCACTACTCGCAATACCGGCCCTGGTCTGAAAACCGCAATGCGCATGCGCGAACGCAGCATACGCATGAAGTCATGACGTGTCATTACTGCGGCTCCTCCCACTTAAAAGGGCAATGTCCTGCCCAAGGAAAAAGGTGCAGAAAGTGTTCAAAAATGAATCACTTCGCCTCCCAATGTCAATCCACAGCTAAATTTCACTCGTCCACTCAACGGCATGGCAACCTGAAAGTCCGCACAGTTGATGTCACGAACACTCAGGCTCCCGACGACAATTTTTCCGACCATGAAGAATTCAACTCCTGGGAGCACACGTACAGCATTGGCATTATTAATGCCACAGCGGGACCACAGGAGCTGACGACACAACCTCGACACGTGCATGCCATCAACTCTGCAAGTGAATGGACTGCCACGGTGCACGTACAGGACTTCCCCATCACGTTCAAACTGGACACGGGAGCCTCAGCAAACTTGCTAACGAGCAAAGATCTCGCATCGGTCCCAGGGACGCACGAGGTGTTACCTGCAGCATGCAAGCTCACTGACTACAACGGCAACCCGATCATCTCCAAGGGATCCTGCCACCTACAAGTTGCCAACAAAACTGTCGTAACAGGCCTACGCTTTGAGATTGTGGAAGACAACAGGTCCTCGCTGCTCGGCGCTCAAGCCTGCAAGGATTTGCAGCTCATTCAGCGGATTTTCATGCACACGGCTGCATCATCACGCATTTACGAGGACATACAGCTGCTACTCACCGACTACCCCGACGTTTTCTCGGGCATGGGTACACTGCCCTACACGTACAGAATCTTGCTCAAAGAGACAGCCATACCGGTTGTTCATGCCCCACGGAGGGTCCCGGCTCCATTGCGGGACAAGCTAAAAGCCGAACTTCAGCGTCTCCAGACTCAAGGCGTCATCTCAAGAGTCACACAGCCGACTGACTGGGTCAGCTCGCTGGTGTGCGTCAAGAAGCCGTCTGGTGAACTTCGGATCTGTCTAGATCCCAAAGACCTGAATAAGAACATTCGCAGGGAACACTACCCGATCCCCAAGCGCGAGGAAATCACGAGCGAAATGGCAAAAGCTCGCATCTTCACCAAGCTTGATGCCTCACAGGGTTTCTGGCAAATGCAGCTCGATGAGTCCAGCCGCCTGCTATGCACCTTCAACACGCCGTTTGGAAGGTACTGCTATAATCGGATGCCCTTCGGCATTATATCTGCATCCGAAATATTCCACAGAATCATGGAGCAGATGGTAGAAGGCATCGAAGGCGTACGTGTCTATGTGGATGACATCATCATATGGTCGGCGACGGAGAAAGACCATATTGCGAGGGTGAAGCAAGTCTTCCAGAGGATACACCACTTTGGACTCAAGCTCAACCGGGCCAAGTGCACTTTCGCACAGTCCTCTCTGACATTCCTGGGCGACACAATCTCAGAGCACGGGGTGAAGCCGGACGCTGAGAAGATCGCTGCAATTCAGAGCATGCAGCGACCACAGGACAAGAAAGCGGTTCTAAGGTTCCTGGGATTCGTCAACTTCCTTGGTAAATTCATACCCAACCTGGCAGCACGGACAAAGGCGTTGAGGAACGTGACAAGGAAGGACACGGAGTTTGCCTGGACCCAGGCTCACCAGGCTGAATGGGATGATCTAAGATACCAGCTGATGGCAGCTCCAACGCTTGCATTTTTTGACCCGGTGAAACCTACCAAGATCTCCACTGACGCCAGTCAACATGGGATTGGTGCTGTGCTACTGCAACAGGATGACCAGTTGGACTGGGTTCCAGTGGCTTACGCTTCACGGGCGATGACCGCCACAGAGTGCAGGTATGCACAGATAGAAAAGGAGTGCCTAGGGCTAATAACAGGAGTGACCAAATTCCACCACTATGTGTACGGTCTCCCCACTTTCATCGTGGAAACGGATCATAGGCCGCTGGTCAATATCATTGACAAGGACCTCAATGATATGACGCCGCGCCTACAGCGCATGATGATGAAGTTGCGCAGGTACGACTTCACGCTGGTCTACACCCCTGGCAAGGACCTTGTGATAGCTGACACGTTATCACGAGCCATGGACGCTGACAACCCGCCACTGGCGTCCATCAATGATGTGGAAGCTCATGCACAGTGGTGCAAGGAGACGCTCCCGGCAACGGACGAGAAGCTGCAGCAAATTCGTCAGGCGACACAGGAGGACGCCACCCTCCTTCAAGTCCTACACAACCTGCAGCATGGCTGGCCAAAGGGGCGGTGCCCACAGTTCCAGAATGTCAAGACTGAACTATCCGTGGTCGATGGCATTATACTGCGGAACGACAGGATCGTCATCCCAATGGCTCTCCGGGCGGACATCCTCCACAGGATTCACGAAGGGCACCTTGGTGCCGAAAAATGCAAAAGGAGAGCGCGCCAATCTGTTTACTGGCCAGGGATTAACGAGGACATCACCAACATGGTGCTCTCCTGTGACACGTGCCAAAGACATCGACCGGCACAATGCAAGGAGCCACTGCAGCAGCATGAGATGGCCACGTCACCATGGGACAAAGTGGGCATTGATTTGTTCCACTCCATGGGCCGCAACTATGTCCTGATCATTGACTACTTCTCCAACTTCCCGGAAGTCCTGCAACTCCCGGATCTCACAGCAGCAGCCGTCATCAAGGCCTGCAAAGAAACTTTCTCCAGGCATGGCATCCCACGGACGGTCATGTCCGACAATGGTCCTTGTTTTGCCAGCTGGGAGTGGACGGACTTCGCCAAGATTTACAATTTCCAGCACATAACGTCGAGTCCCCACTTTCCGCAATCGAATGGCAGGGTGGAGAAAGGTGTCCACATAGTCAAGCAACTCATCAGCAAGGCTGCGGACTCAAAATCTGACGTACACTTGGCCCTCCTATCGTACCGTTCGTCACCTTTGAGCTCGGGACTATCACCAGCTCAGATGCTTTTCAACAGGGATGTGCGGACAACTTTACCAGCGCTACACTTCACCAATCCTGATCACTCGCCTGTCCTGGATCAAATGCGTCAACAGCGCCAAGCGCAAAAGCAGCACTATGACAAGCAGGCCAAGGTACTGCCACCGTTGGCCATCGGCGACACAGTGAGGCTGCGAAACCCAGCTGGGGGTTGGTCCAAAATGGCGGTGGTCCTCCGCCTAACATCGCCACGGTCCTACGTCGTGCAGTCGGATGATGGAACAATGGTTCGACGAAATCGGCGAGACCTTCTGAAGGTCACACCTCGTCCACGGGTCCTTCCGACACTCGATCTGCAGGACACACTGGATCCACAGGACACGGTCATACATCTTCCTGACACCCCAGCAGCAGATGTCCGCACGGACACAAACGACCCTGGATCTCCAAGCCCACTCAGGAGGTCTACACGGATCAGACGTGCACCTGACCGTCTGAACCTGTGAACATGGACTGACAAATGCATCGCCCTGCCCTGTTCTGTGTATATATATATATAAACCTAACTCTTTACCTTTGTGTTTTACTACAGCTCTGCAACTACGAAAAAAAAAAAAAAAAAAAAAAACTGAAGAAGGGGGATGTGGTGATCCTCGCCTGAGTCACCAGGGGGCAGCGCGGGGACACCCATAAAAGGAACGCCGAAGGCCCGCCTCCGCCACTTGAAACCGGAGGGGTTGGAGTGGCAAGAGGTGCAAGAAACTGAAGGGTGCTAGTCTGTTTGGGGCCTAGTTGCAGAACATTGAAGAGCAGCCTTTTCTCAAGTGTAATCTGTAATTTATTGTGGGACACAATAAATCATCCTTAACCTAAAGACGACTTCGAGCATTCTTTCAAGAAGCATAACACCAGGTTCGATCCCGGCCCTGGGTCACTGTCCGTGTGGAGTTTGCACATTCTTCCCGTGTCTGCGTGGGTTTCGCCCCACAACCTAAAAATGTGCAGAGTAGGTGGATTGGCCACGCTAAATTGCCCCTTAATTGGAAAAAATAATTGGCTAATCTAAATTAAAAAAAAAAGATTGGATGGTATTTACTTTAATGCGAGGAGTCAGACGAACAAGGCAAATGAACTGAGGGCACAAATTAAAACATGGGGGTATGATGTCATTGCTGTCGCTGAGACCTGGTTGAGAGAGGGGCTGATTTGGCAGCTCAGTATTCCAGGATATAGGATCTTCAGACGAAGGAGGTAAAACTGGAGAGGGAGTCGCAATTTTGATGAGAGAATCAATTGCAGCAGTCAGGAGGGATGGCATTTTGGAAGGCTCTTCAACTGAAGCCATATGGGTGGAACTTAAAAAACAAAAAGGAGCAATCACATCGCTGGGAGTGTTTTATAGGTCCCCTAACAATCCAAGAGAAATAGAAGAGCAGATATGTGGGAAAATTTCAGGGAAGTGTAAAAATAATAGGGTAGTGATAATGGGGATTTTAACTTCCTCAATATTTACAGGGGTAGCCATAGTGTGAAAGGTTTAGAGTAAGCGGAATTCTTAAAATGCATCCAGGAGAACTTCTTAAGCCAGTACATAGAAGGATCTACAAGAGAGAGGGTGGTCCTGAACTTAATTTTCGGGAACAAAGCTGGGCAAGTGGTTGAAATATCAGTGGGGGAGCATTTTTCAGACAGTGATCATAACACCATTAAATTCAGATTGTTATGGAAAAGGACAACGATGAGCCTGAGATCAAAGTTCTAAACTGGAGGAAGGCCGATTTTAATAAGATCAGATATGATTTGGCCAGATTGGACTGGGAGTAGACACCTTTTAAGTAAATCTGTGACAGAACAGTGGGACGCATTCAAGAAGGAAATGGGGAAAGCACAGGTCCAACATGTTTCCATCAAGAAAAAGGGTGGGAGCAACAAATTCAGTGAACCCTGGATATCGAGGGATATACAGCATTGGATCGGGAGAAAAAGGGAGGCTTATGGCAGATATTGAAGGCTCAAAACAGCAGAAGCCCTAGAGGCGTATATAATGTGCAAGCGGGAACTTAAAAAGGAAATTAAGAGAGCAAAAAAGGGACATGAAAAGATACTAGCAGGTAAATTAAAGGAAACCCCTAAGTTCTCTTACAAGTATTTTAAGGGTAAAAGGACAACTAGGGAAAGAGTAGGGCCCATTAAGGATCACAGTAGTAATTTGAGTGTGGAACTGGAGGACGTAGGTAGGGTTCTAAATGAATACTTTGTGTGGGGACTGTGTGGGTATAGAAATCAGGAGAAGGACTGTAATAAAATTAAAGGGATTAACATAGACAGACAGGAGTTTCTGAGATGTCTGGCAGGCTGAGAAATAGACAAATCTCCAGGGCCAATGTGGTACCTTTATTCAAGAAGGGAGGAAGGAATAAACCAGGAAGTTACAGGCTAGTCAGTCTAACCTCAGTGATGGGGAAGCTATTGAAAGCAATTCTGAAAAATAGAATTAATCTGCATTTGGAGAGACAGGGATTAATCAAGAACAGTCAGCATGGTTTTGTTAAGGGGAGGTCATGTCTGCCCAACCTGATTGAATTTTCCAGAGAGGTGGCCAAGTGTGCAGATGAGGGCAATGCATCTGATGTAGTTTACTTGAACTTCAGGAAGCCTTTTGCCAAGGTCCCATATGGGAGACTGCTAGCAAAGGTCAGAGCTCATGGGATCCAAGGAAATTTGGCAAATTGGTTCCAAAGTTGACTTAGTGGCAGGAAGCAGAGGGTGATGGTCGAGGGGTGTTTTTCTGACTGGAAGCCTGTGTCCAGTGGGGTCCCACAGGGATCAGTGTTGGGGCCCTTGCTGTTTGTGGCTTATCTAAATGATTTAGATAATAATGTAGGAGGGGTGATCAGTAAGTTTGCAGATGATATGGAAATTGGTGGGTTGGTAAATAGTGAGGAGGATAGCCTTCGATTACAGGAGGATATAGACGGGCTGATCAGATGGACTGATCAGTGGAAAATGGAATTCAATCCGGATAAGTGTGAGGTGATGCACTTGGGCAGGACAAACAGAGCAAAGGAATATATGATAAATGGCAGGGAAGCACCGAGGATCAGAGGGATCTTGGTGTGCACCTACACCAGTCCCTTAATGTAGCAGAGCAGGTGGATGCAGTGGTTAAGAAGGCATATGGTACACTTGCCTTCATTAGTGGAGGCATAGAATTTAAGAGCAGGGAGGTTATGCTGGAACTATATCAAATGTTGGTTAGTCCACAGCTAGAGTATTGTGTGCAGTTCTAGAATTCACATTTCAGAATGAATGTGATAGCACTGGAAAGGGTGCAGAGGTTATTTACCAGCATGTTGTCTGGCCTGGAGAGTTTTAGTTATGAAGAGAGATGGCATGGACTTGGATTGTTCTCCTTGGAGCAGAAGAGACTGAGGAGGGACATGATTGTAATGTTTAAATTTGTGAGTGGCACAGATAGAGCAGACAGATACAAACTTGTACTCTTGGTGGAGGGGTCAATGACCAGGGGACATAGATTTAAAGTAAGGGGCAGGAGGTTTAGAGGGTTTGTGAGGAAAAATGTTTTTACCCAGAAGGTGGTAGGAGTCAGGAACTCACTGCCTGAAAGGGTGGTGGAGGCAGAGACCCTCATAACATTTAAGAAGTATTTAGATGTGCACTTGCGATCCCAGGGCACACAAGGCTATGGGCCAAGTGCTGGAAAATGGGATTAGAATATTTAGGTGAATGTTTTTGACGGGCGCAGATGTGATGGGCTGAATGGCATTTTCTGTGCTTTGTGACTCTATGACTGTATGAGTGGAGCACTTGTTTCAGGAGTCTCGTGTTAAAGAATACGGTTAGTGTGGTCAGTGTTCCAATGCCGGGGATGTTGGCCTGAACAAGAATACTGACTGATGCACGATCAGTTGCACAAAGACTCAGATTGGGTCCAACTGTGGCTTTATTGCAGTCAGATGCATGGCCTCCTGCTGCAGCTGGTGAAATGGCAGATCAGTGGAGGACACGCATATTTATACAGCTCCTAGTGGGCGGAGCCAGCAAGCAGGGGCTACCGGCAAACCTGTAGTACAGGTTCCCCTAACACAGGTGTACACAGTGGTTCACCACACTGACCTTGGTGTGTCTGTCTTGCCAATGGATTAGCAGGATGTTGCGGAGGCAGTGCTGTCGGTACTTCTCCACTTCACTGGCTTGTCAGCACACCAACATCAGACTAGACATGGGTGGACTCCTCCATCCTCCATTCTAATCTGCTGATAGCCTCTGACAACTAAAGTGATGTGCCCTTGCCTGTCTTTGGAGCTCCAACATCTCACGAAAGGCTGAGTCCAAGGGCTCATCATCAAACTCTGATCAGCAGAATCCTGGCCTCCATCAGTTCTCTGAGTTTTGGTGACGTTGGATGTCCCTGCCTGAGCCTGCTGTGAACCCAATTCGGTGTTGTGTTCAGCAGACGGTGACTCTGAGCCTGCTGTAGAATCCACTGAGGTGTGTGGCTCTGCGCTGGTGGGAGGGTACGGGTGAACACAGTGAAGCTCTGCATCCAGTGGGTTCTCAGAATCCTCATCTGATCTGGTCTGGGGGACAGGGCTGATGGATTGGCTGCTGTTGGATCTCGTGCTTTTTCTGCGGATGCCTGTTCAAGAGAGGTACAGATCGTGATTGGCTGCATTGTCACCAACATTAAAAAGCACTCACAGTTTTGGTTAGTGTTCAAGGAGCTGTTGGTGGGTTGGAATTGGCTTATTGAAAGTCGTTCACTCTATTCTCGGTGAAGAAACGGACAGGTCCTCGCTGGCCAGCTCTGCTGTCTGCTCCTCATGGTGGGATGACTGGTCTGAGCTTTGGCATCCCCTGCTGCTCTGGGATCTCTCTTTGCTGTTGTGGACCATCATGTCCTGCATAAAGGCTGATGGACAGACTGTGAGTAGGATGTACAGAAATGCAGATGATGAGTTGGTTTGCTTCCTGTGTGGCCTGAGTAGACTCTGTGTAAGGGTGGAGGGCGTGACTTGTACAGGATGTGAGAAGAGATGAAGATATAAAAGTGTGTGTGAGAGAATAGTGGTACTGTCCCTTTTGGTGTGAGAGATCCCTGTGGATGTAACCCTGTGAATGTCTGATGGCCTGATGAGAGTATGAGTTTGAGGAGAAGGTTGCCTTACCCTATGGAGTTGATGAGTTCATTCATCCTGTTCCTGGACTGTATGGTGTGTCTCCTCTGTCAGCGTTGACCGTCCTCACAATCCCTGCCAGGCCATTGTGGTGAGGTTGGTGGGCCACCGGCCAGTCCTTGAGACCTTGAAACCACGAGTGTCTTTTGTTGCTGAACTTCAGGCCTATGAGCTTCTTTCTGTGCATCTTTGAATTTGGGGTCATTCTAGTGATCGCTGCAACCAGCCCTGGGCTGTGGCTGTGTGAACATGATTTAAATATGGTGCCCATGAAGATTAATTGATGTGGTAACATCAGGATGGACAAATCCTTGTGCCCATCCAACCACGAATACACATTTATGCACATGCAATAAGCTTAAAAGCAAGCAATCTGGCGTTGAAATCTGCTACACCGGCCAGCGAGAAATGCACCAGCTTTGCTGCCCACCAGCACATTTAGTCTCCGGGGCAGTAACGTTCACCTTGTATCTGGGAGAGCAGAAACTGAGGCTTACAGATTGTGATAGTTAGACTTTAGCTTGGATGGTCCCAATGTCTTTTCTCATCTTTCTTTGGTGTGTACATATTGCAAAACAATAATAAAGATATTATGACACGGAGTAGAATCATAGAATGGTTACAGCACAGAAGAGGCCATTTGGCCTGTTGTGTCCATGCCAGCTCTCTGCCTGAATGACTCAGCTTGCCCGCTGCTCCATCCTTTCCCTGTAGCTCTACAAACGTTTCCTCAGCTGCTTATTTGCTGATGGTATTCTCCTCCACACTCTCAGGTCATGTAATCCAGACTCTAACCATTCGCTGCACAAAAATACTTTTCCTCACATCACTGTTGCTTCTTTAGCCAAATACTTGTGATGAATACAGGAACTTTTTAAATATATATTGTATTATATATATCTATTGCAGCAATGTTATGAAAAGCCTGGGTGACGGTATATATATATATATCTGTTGCAAAATAAATTTTTTAAAACCTGGTTTGTCCGGAAAATTTGAAATTAAGGTGTTATAAAAGTGGGGTAATCATTTGTTTTAACCATTTACCTGTTTACAAAAAGATGCCTCATGGGACTTTGCTATGATTTCTGGAGATTACCTGGAAAGTAGATAATTTGAGACATTGGGCTGGATTCTCCAGTCTCTGACGGCAAAATCGCGTTCGGCGATCGGCCAGAGAATCCCCGTTTCCGACAAAATCAGGGGCGGCGCCGCTTTCACAATGCCTCGCCCCCCCCCCCCCCCCCTCCAAAGCGGCGTACTGTAGGAGTATGCCGCACGCTATATCGATAGCCCCAGGACATTACCTGAAACCCTCCCCCCAATGCTCCACCCCGGACCGGTCAAGTTCCTGACGGCGTGGGTCTCTCATACTATTTCTTTTCGGGAACTAGGCCTGGCGGCTGCGGACTGAATCCAGCGCCGCCACAGTCAGGGGAGAGCCGATCCATGGGCAGGGGGGACTTTGGCAGGGGCTGGGGGCACTATTGGGGGGTGATCTGGGGGTCGCGAGCCTGGGAAAAAGGGGACCAAAGATCGGGTCCGTGCGCGGCCGCTTTAGGCTACAGCTGTGCACATGTGGCCACGGACCCAGCAATTGTCCGGCTGTATCAGCAGCTAGAGCTGACTGTTCTACACTACCTGCCTGCAAGCCCCTCACCAAACGGAGGATCGGTGGCCGTTTTGCGCCGATTTTTCAGTCGTTAAATGCCACTGTTCCCATGCCAGCTTCAGGCCATAGCTTGAAAATCAGAGAATCCAGCCCACTGTGTTTAGACTTAGGTAAGCAGGTCATGGGTTCTGAATGGGATAGGAATATGTCATTAATGAGGTGAGGCAGGTCTGTAGCAAACATAGAGTCACAGTCATATGGCTTCGGCCCAACTTAACCATGTTGCCCAGTTTTTACTACTAAGCTAGTCCCAATTGCCCGCATTTGGCCCATAACCCTCTATACCCATCTTTCCCATATCACTTTCTTAATGCTTTTTAAAAGACAAAATTATACCTGCCTCTACTAGTGCCTCTGGCAGCTAATTCCAGACACTCACCACACACTGTGAAAAAAATTGCCCTTTGCACCCTTTTGTATCTCTCCCTCCTCACTTTAAACCTATATCCTCTAGTTTTAGACTCCCCTAACTTTGGGAAAAGATGTTGACTATCTACCTCATCTATGCCCCTCATTATTTTATAGACCTCTATAAGATCACCCCGAAGCCGCCTACACTTCAGAGAAAAAAGTCCCAGTCTATCCAGCCTCTCCTTATAACTCAAGTCCCGGTCGCATCCGAGTAAATCTTTTCCGCACTCTTTCTAGTTTAATAATATCATTTCTATAATAGGGTGACCAGATCTGGACACAATATTCCAAGTGTGGCCTTACTAATGTCTTGTACAACTTCAGCCAGACGTCCCAATTCCTGTATTCAGTGTTCTGACCAATGAAACCAAGCATGCTGAATGCCTTATTCACCACCCTGTCCAGCTGTGACTCCACTTTCAAGGAGATATGAACCTGTACACCTAGATCTCTTTGTTCTATAACTCTCGCCAACACTCTGCCATTAACTGAGTAGGTCCTGTCCCGATTCGAATTACCAAAATGCATTACCTCACATTTATCTAAATTAACCTTCATCTGCCATTCTTCAGCCCATAGGACCAATTGATCAAGATCCCATTGCAATCCTAGATACTGTCCACTGTGCCACCAATCTTGGTGTCATCTGCAAACTTACTAACCATGCCTCCCATATTCTCATCCAAATCATTAATATAAATAACAAATAACAGTGGACCCAGCACTAATCCCTGAGGCACACCACTGGTCACAGGCCTCCAGTTTGAAAACAACCCTCCAGAACCACCCTTTGTCTTCTGTCGTCAAGCCAATTTTGTATCCAATTGGCTATCTCACCCTGGATCCCATGAGATTTAGCCTCAATCAACAACCTACCATGAGGTACATTGTCTACATGACTTTAACAAGCCTTTGACAATGTCGACTGCACTGCCCTCATCAACTTTCTTGGTTACTCCTTCAAAAAACATAATCAAATTCGTGAAACATGATTTTCCACTCACAAAGTCATGCTGACTGTCCCTAATCAGTCCTTGCCTCTCTAAATGCCTTTAGATCCTGTCTTCCAACAACTTATCCACCACAGACTTTAGGCTCACCGGTCTGTAGTTCCCAGAATTTTCCCTGCGGCCCTTCTTAAACAAAAGCAAAACATTTGATACCCTCCAATCTTCAGGCACCTTGCCTGTGCCTGTCGACGATTCAAATATCTATGCTAGGGGACCCGCAATTTCCTTCTAGCCTCCCACAATGTCCTGGGCTACATTTTATCAGGTCCCGGGGATTTATCTACCATGATGCCCTTTAAGACTTCCAGCACCTCCTTTTCTGTATTATTTCCACTCTTCAAGACATAACTATTTATTTCCCCAAGTTCCCTAACATCCCTAACAATAAATACCAAAGAGAAATATTCATTTAGAATCTCACCAACTCCTTGTGGATCTGCACATAGATGACCTCATATATCCTTAAGAGGCCCTACTCTCTCCCTAGTTACTCTTTTGCCCATTATGTATTTGTAGAAGCTCTTTGGATTCTCCTTTGCCTTAACTGCCAAAGCTATCCCATGTCCCCTTTTTGCCCTCCTGATTTCTCTCTTAACTCTACTCCAACCTCTGTACTCTTCAAGGGATCCACTTGATCCCAGCTGCCTATGCGTGTCACATGCCTCCTTCTCCTTTTGACCAGGGCCTCAATATCCTGAGTCATCCAGCCTTGCCCTTCACTCTAAAAGGAATGTGCTTACCCTGAACCCTGGTTAACATTCTCTTGAAAGCCTTCCACTTACCAGCCTTCCCTTTGCCTGCCTCATAGATATTCATAAAATGTACAGTGCAGAAGGAGGCTATTCAGCCCACTGAGTCTTCACCGGCCCTTGGAAAGAGCACCCTACTTAAGCCCATGCCTCCACCCTATCCCCGTAACCAAGTAACCCCACCTAATCTTTTGGACACTATGGGCAATTTATCATGGCCAATCCACCTAACCTGCACATCTTTGGACTGTGGGAGGAAACCCGAGCTCCCAGAGGAAACCCACAAAGACACAGGGAGAACGTGCAAACGCCACACAGGCTGTCATCCGGGGCTGGAATTGAACCTGGGAGCTGTGAGGCAGCAGTGCTAACCACTGTGCCACCAATCAAACGTTGAAAGCTCCTATCTAATACCATCAATATTGGCCTAGCCCCAATTTAGAATTTTAACTTTTGGGCCAGATAATTCTCCATAGGTATCTTAAAACAAATTGAATTATGGTCACTGGTCCAAAGTGATCCCTGACTAACACTTCTGTCACCTGCCCTTCCTTATTTCCCAAGAGGAGGTCATGATTTGCCCCCTCTCTAGTCGGGCCATCCATATATTGAATGAGAAATTCCTCCTGAATACACTCAACAAATTTCTCTCCATCCAAGCTCCATATGCTGTGGCAGCCCCAGTTAATGTTGGGAAAGTTGAAGACCCCAACTATTACCACCCTATTTTTCTTGCAGCAATCTGTAATCTTACATATTTGCTCCTCCATTTCCCGCTGACTATTTGGGGGCCAGTAGTACAATTCTGTCAAAGTGATGTCTCCCTTCTTATTTTTCAGTTCTACCCATATAGACTCAGTGTGCGAACCCTCAGTTATAACCCTTCTCGGTACTGCTGTGATATTCGCTCTAATCAAAAACACAACACCCCTGCTCACTTACCTCCTGTTCCATCTATTTTATACCATCTGTACCCTGGAACATTGAGCTGCCAGTTCTGCCCCTCCCTTAGTCATGTTTCAGTGATAGCTATATCCCAGTCCCATGTACCCATCCAGGCCCTGAGTTCATCTGCCTTGTCCACCAGGCCTCTTGCATTGAAATAAATGCAGTTTAATCTAGACTTACCTTGCTCTCTGCCCTGCTTTCTCAGACCATGGGTGCGATTCTCCGCTCTCGCGGAAAATCGCGAAGGCTGTCGTGAAATCGGCCGACTATCATCACGGCCTCGGAGCCCGCTCCCTGCACCTAATTCACCCCCACCTGCTAGGAGCGGCGCTCTGTTATTCTCGGCGGCGGGGCCTTGACGCTGGCGTCAAGGCGTCGCGCCGAGAATGACGCGACGGCGGCGCATATGTGATGTCAGTCGCGCATGCGCAGGTTGGCCGGCTCCAACCCGCGCATGCGCCGCTGACGTCACGCCGCTGACGGCTCGAACCCGCGCATGCGCGGTGGCCGTCTTTCCCCTAGCTGCCCCGCAAGACGTAGCGGATTGATCTTGCGGGGTGGCGGAGGGGAAATAGTGCGTGCGATTGGGACGCCGGCCCGACGATCAATGGGCACCAATCGCGGGCCTGTCCCCTCCCGAGCACAGTCGTGGTGCTCTTTCCCCAAAAGGCCACCTACAAGCCCCAAACGGGCATCTCCACACCCGTTTCACGACGGCAGCGACCAAGTGTGGTTGCCTTCTTACTGCCTTTTTTTTCTGTCCCCACTTAAATTCTCTCTGACTTCCTGCATCGGTTCCCATCCCCCTGCCAGTATTGGCTGATGGACTTTTAGTCTGACAAAGACAGAAGGATTTGCAGGTTGTGCCTGAAAGGGTTTTGCTCTACTTTTCAAAAGAAAATGTCTACACAATAGTTTGCTAACTTTATTTGCAAGTGGCTTTAACCTGGAATGTGCTTTGCTTAATTGGAGATACTGAAGGTACAAATTAGTAGTTAAAGGGTTTCCTTAATATTTTAAGAAATGTTCAATTGCTAATTGAAAAGCTATTTTCTGTGATATTAATGTGTTTAATCATGTGTTAATAATAAGGTTTATTTTAATGTAAAAGATTCCTATTTGTCAGTGGAATCAACCCTGGAGTGAAGTATCCTTTCCTCAGTTTTACAAATGGAAAAATTGTGGAGTTTCTTGTTCAATTTCCTAATATAAATTGGGGTCTGGTTCCGTACCGTAACACCTACAATCATTGAGGTACTCATGTCTCTCAATCTAGTCTTCTCGATCCTCATGATTTTGATCATTTCTATCGAGTCTCTCCTCCACCCTGAGTGATATGGTGAATATAAAGTGGCTTTTAAAGGTTTTCCAGCATTGGACCCTGCTCTCTGAAATCTGTAAATGCCCCAGGTCAGGAAATGTGGGAGATTTGGGGTTTCCACATGCAAAGGAACATCGGGTTTGTTGAAGGATCATTTGGTTCATATTCTGAGCTGTTTAGTTTCTATTGAAAGTAGGAATTTTTATTGTTGGACAACCCAGGGTATGGTTATAGAGAACATTTTAACCAAACTGCATTTAAAATAAGTATTTTATATGATGGCACAATTACAGATTATATCATGACAAGGACTGTTGTTTGATAAATAAGTTAAATTTTTGTAAAGTTTTGCCAAATGTTGGAATTATTGCAGCTGTGATTTGTCACTCCCTCCATCAGCACGGCACGTCACAGCAGTGGCCCAAAGATATCAGGTTGATTTTGACTTCCTGTAATAGTGTGAAATCAGTGATTGAGAATCCATAGCTTGTTTTATATCTCTCGATTTTTATTCTGTGTTCCACTTTCACAGAAAGTTCATATCTACCCTAATGTGTGAGTTTCTGTTTTTATTCTCACGTCGAGTGTTAACTCTCTGTTTGTTTTACAGTTTGGAATCTAATCTAAGTACGGTGATGATGAAAACAACCTTTTCCGAGGGCAGTAAAACTTTTGTAACTCCGAATGTCGAGGCTGGTGTAATCAAAAAGGATCAGAGTGGCAGTACAGACTTTATTGTTACTGCCAATTTCTCCTGGGTAAGTGTTTTCATGGGGCAATGATTAAAGTTCTGGAGAAGGAACATGTTATATCGTCCGTCTGTTGATAACAATCTTCGATCAATTATCTCCTGGGTAAGGATCACCCAAAACTGTTTCTGCAGCCACACGGAATTCAAACAAATCATTTTTCTTTTGTTTTCCAATTTTTCCAATTAAAGGGCAATTTTAGCATGTCCAATCCACCCACTTTGCACATCTGAGACCCACAGACACAGGGAGAATGTGCAAACTTCACACGGACAGTGACCCGGGGCCGGGATCAAACTCGGGTCCTCGGTGCCATGAGACAGCAGTGCTAACTACTGCGTCACCATGCCGCCCAAACAGATAATTTATAATTGATGATTTTTAACAAAGAACAAGGTGTAAATTTCATTCCTGTAGTATCACTGGAGATGACACCACAGGAACCGTGTGTCCTGCTGGAGTTGTGTGCTGTGCTGCAGCTACTTCCAGTGTAGCTCACACTGCAAGTCCTTCCTGTGTGTGCTGGGAGCAGCTGATGGGGTGCTGTCCACATTCACTGTCTGATGTGACATTGGACTATCTCACTTGGACCACACAGGCCCAGCTAACAAATCTGTATATCACTCTGAAAAGCAGGTCTGGGCCCTGTGGCTGTGTCATTTAAAGAACCCAAATTACAGTTAAGGTAACAAGGGGAAGTTGCTTCCAAGGGCAGCACATAAAAAGGTCGAGACGAACTGCCATGGGACTCATTTACCCAGTTTTTCTGAATGCCTGTGTTGGGAGAAGAAGCACAGAGAGAGGCCAGACCAAGCCCAAGAGGCACCACTGCAGCGGCCACAGCACGAGGAAACGTGCTGGGCAAACTGAGGGGGGCAGGTAGTGACCACAGCAGGGTCTGTTCAAATACTAGCCATACTGGAAAATAAATCTGGAGAAGAGGACTATGAAGATACCAGTGAGGACAGAAAGCAGATTGATTGTAGTTTTTGTGAACGCCATGAAGAATCCAAAACGGGCCAATAGTTCAAGACTGGTTCCCTCTCTAGCCAGTACCACACTGGTCAGTTCTATTGATATGGCTGTGCTGCTAATGATTGCCCCCCACCCCCCTTCCCCCCTCACTCGGGGTGCAATATTCCCAAGTATCAAGGCTAACCTATTGTTCCAGACCAATAGGGCAGTTTATAACAGTAGTCTAATGAATCATACTGAGAATGAAGAAAGAAGCTGCTCTGTAATGTAATAGCTAAAGCCTCAGAAGGTCAGGGCTCAGTCCTTCAGCAGATTAATATATCTGTGATTAGTAATTGTTTTTAATGAATGCAACACAGCTCTTGGAACAAAGATGTCTAGATTTCAGAAGAAATGTTTAATTTGAACAATAAGTCCATGGCTGAGTGTACACTGGACTGATAAAAACTGCCAATGGATGTCCAAGTGACAATGTCAATGAAGACTGTCCTTCAGGAATGGATCCTCTGGGACAAGGGTTCACCATTGTAAACATGGCTACTGACACCTGTGAGCATGCCTGGCACTGCAGCAGAGGAAATGTAGAATAGTCATTGTTTGACTGGAGTGATGAGTGAGAAGGCTCTCGGCCTATTAAAGATGCAATTCCATTGCCTAGGCCAATCCAGTTGAGTACTCAGTATTTCCCAGAGAAGATCTCACACTGCCATGGACCCCTGTGCTCTGCAGACCCTGGCACTGCAGAAACATAGAAACATGGAAAACAGGAGCAAGATAAAGCCATTCAGCCCTTCAGGCCTACTATTCAATATGATTATGACTGCCCCTTTATCTCAACGCTCTCACCCTGCCATTTAATACCTTTAGAATTTATCTATCCATCTATATCCTTTTTGTTAGTCCTGGGTGAATGGGGGGAAGGGAGGATTGGGGACGTTTATGAATGGTTGAGAGCGAAGGGGTCAGCCATAGTGGAAGAGATCAGATGGAAGTGGGAGGAGAAGTTGGGGAACAAGATGGGGGTGGGAAATTTGGAGTGAATCAACTCGAATCAACTCAACTTCCTCTTGTGTGAGGATAAGCATAATACAGTTTAAGGTGGTACATATGACTCGGAACAAGATGAGTGTTTTTTTTTCCCCGACAGTAGAAGATGTGTGCGAGAAATGAGGGGGGGGGGGGGGGGGGGGGGGGTCCGTGAACCATATTCACATGTTTTGGGGATTGGGGATTAGTGTAGATTATATGTTAATTATCAACTGTGTATTATTTAGGAATAAGTGTTGAATCCAAATTAGTAGTGTTAATAAATTTATAGCTTTGTTCAAGTTAAAGCTTCTTGTGGTCTTTGTGAACACTACGCCAACCATCCTGAATTTAGCAACACAAAGAACAGCACAGGCTGGAGAAGATAAAATTCACCCTTAGGGGGTCAGAGGAGGGGTTTTACATGTATTGGAGGATGTTTCTTTTTTAAAAATGTATTTTATTACAAACATGTATAAACAAGAACAGCAACATACAGCAACACATTCAATAACTTACAGTTTGTACAGTTTTCCCCCTTGTCATGTGAGACTACCCTTAAGAAATGGGTGTTTAAGAAATGGGTGTTTATAAAAATAACTGTAGTGGAAGTACCTTTAAGGAATGGGTGTTTGTCAGTGATGTCAGAGTGTGGGTGGAGCTGGGCTGTCTGTCTGCTTTACTTTAGCTTTAGGCTGTTTGCTACAGGGTGTGTTTTGTCTTATGGATGTTGCAAGGAAAGGTTAAGAGTTAATTATAGCGCAATGTATTCTTTGGGGGATGTATTGGTGTTGATAGTTGTAAAGATGTTTACTCTGGGTTTATAAAGAGTTAACTGGTTTCATAAATAAATATTGTTTTAATTTAAAAGTACTGTAGATTTCTGTTTGCATCACACCTGCAGAGTAGGCCCGTATGTTCCCCATACCACAATCTATTAAAAGTTGTGGGTCAGGTGAACTACATGATGGGCGGAATTCTCCGCTCCCCACGTGGCGTGGGAGAATCGTGGGTGGGCCTCCCGACCTTTTTGCATGCCCTCCTGGCGCCCCCAGCGATTCTCCCCGCCCCCGGTCGGAAAAATCGCTGCTCGCTGTTTTTCATGGCAAACGGCAATTCTCCGAGCCCGATGGGCCAAGTGGCCGGCCCTTCACACCCGTTTCATGACAGCAGCACCCACACCTGGTCGCTGCATTCGTGAAACGGGCGCCAGATGCCCATTTGGGGCATCTAGGGCCCGATTGGGACGGGAGCACCACGACTGTGCTCAGGAGGGGACAGGCCCGCGATCGGTGCCCACCGATCGTTGGGCCAGCGTCTAAAACGGATGCACTCTTTCCCCTCCACCGCCCGGCAGGATCAAGCCGCCGCGTCTTGCCGGGTGGCTGAGGAGAAAGATGACCACCGCGCATGCGCGGGTTCGTACCGTCTGCGCGATGAAGTCATCCGCGCATGCGCGGGTTGGAACCGGCAACCCGCGCATGCGCGGATGACCACATTCTCGGCATGACGAGGTCGCTGCCGAGAAAGACGGAGGCCCGCTCCTAGCCCCCCGGGTGGGGGTGAATTAGGTGCGGGGAGCGGGCTCCGAGGCCGTCGTGAACCTCGGCCGAGTTCACGACGGCCTTCACGAATTCGGCCCCCAGCGGAGAATTCTGCCCGATATCTTTTGGGGTTCTCTAAACCTTGGCCAATAACAAATTGGGGGCTCATCCGGGATAAAAGTCTATCTATTGGATTGGCTTAGTGAACTTAAAGAAAGTGAGGGGTGAGCATATCGTGGTTGCTTTTCAGGTGTGGTATTTCAGTAGGGAGTGTGTTGTGGACAATGGGCTCTTTCAGAGGCTCTGAGGTTTTTGGGGGTGGAGATGGTCACACACAGTACCTTACGAACAGAGATTAAAAACAGGCTTTTAGAGTTGGCGAAAACATTGCCAACATTACCTGACAAAATGCGAAAAGATGAGGTAATTATGGTGGTGGTTAAGCATTTAAAGTTGCCTGAGATACAGTTTGACTAATTGGAAATGGCAAAAATTCAGTTGCAAATTAAACAAATGGAACATGAGAAAGAATTAAAGCAGCTTGAATACAAAAGAGAGAGAGAGGAAAAAGAAAGAGAGAGAGAAAGAGATAGAGAGGAAAAAGAAAAAGAGAGAGGAGAAAGTAAAACAGAAAGAATAGCCCTAACAGAACAAAACGAAAGAGAAAGGGAGATACAGTTCAGGGAAAAAGAAAGACAGAGCAAAGAAAAAGAGAGAGTTTGAACTTCGGAAAATGGCCATGAAACGTGACAGTCAGTTAAAATTGGCAGATGTAAAGGGGAACTTACAGTTGGAGGATAGTGATGAGGATAGTGAGAAAGAGTGTCATAGTCAAAGGCTTGGTGGGGATCTATTTTAATATGTCCACGCAGTACCAAGGTTTGATGAGAAGGAGGTAGAAGCCTTTTTTCATTTCATTTGAGAAGGTAGTTAAACAAATGAAATGGCCACAGGACATGTGGTTATTACTGATTCAAACAAAGTTGGTAGGTAGAGCTAGTGAAGTGTTTGCATCACTATCAGAGGAGGTATCTGGGATGTATGAGGAGATGAAAAGATCCATCTTAGGTGCACATGAACTAGTGCCTGAAGCCTACAGACAAAGGTTTAGAAATTTAAGGAAATAATTTGGTCAAACACACATGGAGTTTGAAAAGCTCAAACAGAGTAATTTTGATAGGTGGATAAGGGCTTTGAAAATAGACCAAACATATGAAGCTCTCGGAAAATTATGCTTTTGGAGGTGTTTAAAAATTCAATTCCTGATGTCGTGAGAACTCATGTGGAAGAGCAGATGGTTAAAACTGCGAGGTTAATTTCTGGTGGCGGCCATGGAGTAAACGGTCGCACACTCAGCAGCTCTCGTCCTTAGTGTTTTTTTTAATGGTTTTTGAACCGGATTTTTCAGAAAATTTCTCAACATGAGGGCAGCACGGTAGCACAAGTGGATAGCACTGTGGCTTCACAACGACAGGGTCCCTGGTTCGATTCCCTGCTGGGTCACAGTCTTTGCGGAGTCTGAACGTTCTCCCCGTGTCTGCGTGGGTTTCCTCTGGGTGCTCCGGTTTCCTCCCACAGTCCTAAGACGTGCAGGTTACGTGGATTGGCCATGCTAAATTGCCCTTAGTGACCAAAAAGGTTAGGAGGGGTTATTGGGTTACGAGGATAGGGTGGAAGTGAGGGCTTAAGTTGGTCGGTGCAGACTCAATGGGCCGAATGGCCTCCTTCTGCACTGTATGTTCTATGTTCTATAAGTTGATCGAAGGGAGAGAAAAAGGAGGTGACTCTCAATTTATAGAATCGTGTCCAAATAAGAGTCGAAAAAGGAGAAACCAAAGGATGAGTGAAAGCAAGAATCAGAGGTCATCGAGCTCAATGGTGACGAGACAAAGCTCGTCCATGACAGCTCACTGGTCGATGGAGCAATGGGTCGAGTACCTGGATGAGAAGTTCACCCAGCATCGCAAGGAGTGTACAGAAGATTAAGGAGGTGGTTGACCGGGTGGAGGAGAAAATTACCCAGGGACAAGAGATTCTAAAGTTGCAGGAGCAGGCGACTGAACGAAAGGAGGAGTCCACTGCAATTTTGGATATTAGTATACTACAAGACAGCCAGAAACGACTGCTTGATAAAGTAGAAGACTTGGAGAACTGGTCTTGCAGACAAAATATCCGAATCGTCGGGTTGCCAGACGGAAAGGATGGATCAGATGCGGGAGTGTACGTGGGGAAGATGTTTCAGGCGATGATCGGGACCGATGTGTTTGACAAGCCGCTGGAGGTGGACCGGGCGCATAGGGTGCTCGTCCATAAGCCCCAGAGTTGTAAGCCCCCGAGGGCCATGGTGATGAGACTACATCGATTCCTCGACAAGGAGCGTATCATGAAGGTGGCCTGGCAGGCAAAACGGTACATGTGGGAAGAATCAGAGATCCGGGTGTACCAGGATTGGGGACAAGAACTCGCAAAGAGGAGAGCAAGTTTCAACAAAGTTAATGCGGCCCTGTTTGAGAAAGACATTAAATTGAGACTATTATACCCGGCGCGTCTTTGGTTGACCTACGACAGGGGTGGGCAAACTGCGGCCCGCCAAAGGTATTTCTGCGGCCCACAAGGTTAATGGGGGGGGGGGGGCTGTTGGGTTACTTACTGGTATAGGGTGGATACGTTGACTTGAGTAGGGTGATCATTGCTCGGCACAACGTCGAGGGCTGAAGGGCCTGTTCTGTGCTGTACTATTCTATGTTCTATATGAGGTGCCCAGAATCATAACCGGGTGAAGTAATTATTTTACTTAATATACTATGCGGCCCTTTCTGAATTGTGAATTTCTGAATGTGGCCCTTGCACGGAAAAGTTTGCCCACCCCTGACCTACGAGAACCGGGAGCTGTACTTTAATTCTCTGGAAGAGATGGCTACTTTTATGAAAGACAATGGGCGGAATTCTCCGACCTCCCGCCGACACCGCTATTCTCCGATGCGTCCCAAAGTGCCCGACCGCACGGAGAATCGCCGAAAACAGCTGTAGCAGCGATTCTCCGATGGAGCAGGGATTCTCCGGGCCGGATGGGCCGAAGTCCCGCCGGCGTAACCAAATGTCACGCTGGCGGTGTTCTAACATGGTATGAAACAGCGTCAACCAGTCGTTCTGGCTGATGCTGTGGGAGGAGGTGGATGACGGCGTAGAGCGGCCCCCGAGGTGCGGGGAGGGGGGGTTGACGGCATTGGGGACGGGGAGCCCAGGAGGGGGAGCGGCCCGGCCTTCCTGACGTGTGCCAGAATCCCCCACCAAACTGGCGGCACCCACCAGTGGGTAGGTCCAGGGCGGTACACACGGCAGCCTCCCGGTGGCCCTGGCAGGGGGGACGCCTGGCAGGTGTCAGGGCACCGAGGGGGCAGATGCTGGCAACCGGGCCGGCCATTTAGCCCGTGGCACCTGGTTGTGGAGCGGTGCATAACCATGCTGGAACCCTGTCTACTACCACCCCCTACAGATCATACAATGTACAGCCATCTTCCAGCGTTGTTGGACGCCGTGGCGGAGGCTTCTGCCCTGCGTGAGGCCCAGTGGGAGCTGGAACACGGGCGTGACAGGGAGGTGGCGGAGCCTGCTGTAGAACAGCGGGCTGCAGTGGGGCATGTGCAAGCCACACGTCCGAGAGGTGCAGGAGGAGCACCATGCCGTGCGGGAGCCACAGCATGAGGATAACGAGGAGGAGGAGGAGGTGGAGGAGGAGGAGAATGTGCCACGGATACAGAGGCATCCGATGCGACACCGTGTGTACCGGCCCTGCATGTCCTTCGAGGGACACCCGGAAAGGGCGTGCAGGAGGAGACTCCGGATGAGCCAGGAGACCGTCGCCCACTATGCCACCTGATGGCACACCTGGCACCATGTGGGACCGGGGTGGTCATGCCCTCCCAGTGGCCGTCAAGGTGACGGTTGCCCTCAACATCTTCGCGACGGGGTGGTTCCAGGCGCCGAGTGGGGACCTGTCCGACATCTCCCATCCATCGGTGCACAGGTGCATCCGGGCCGTCACCGATGCCCTGTACGACATCGTGGACCGGTACATACAGTTCCCTGTGGACCACGCCCAGCAGGATGCCCACACAGCGAGTTTTGCCGCTGTTGCTCGAATACCCATGGTGCAGGGGTGATCGATGAATTGCACATCGCCATGTGGCCCACCTCGGAGGGAAGGGCCATGTGCCTGAACAGAAAGGGTACGTACCCAATGAACGTGCAGGTGGTCTGTGACCACAGGATGACGATCCTGCACGTCTGCGCCAGGTACCCTGGCAGTGTGCATGGCTCCTTCATACTGTCCCAATCGTTCATCCCTGCCATGTTTGAGGGACACCCGCCTGCGGGGCTGGTTGTTGGGTGACAGGGGTTATCCGTTGCGGTCGTGGCTGATAATGCCTATACGGAGGCCACAGACCGACGCAAAGCAATGCTACAACAATACCCATGCAGCGACCAGGGGTATGGTTGAGAGGTGTTTTGAGCTGCTGAAGATGCTCTTCAGGTGCCTGTACCGCTCTGGGGGGGTTCCTCCAGTACCCGTCGGAGAGCCATCGTCGTGGTCTGCTGCATCCTGCACAACACAGCCCAGCAGAGAGGCGATGTGCTGGAGGAGGAGGAGGACGGTCAGTGTGGTGAATGTGATTCACACTATATATAGTTGCCAATATCACTCCATGTATATATGTTCATTATCTACCCGTTGTAAGATCAATGTTGTATATAGTTGCCAATATAACTCCGTGTATATATGTTCGCTATCCACCATTGTAAGTGCAATTGCACTATCCGACCACCAGGGGAGTCGCTCTGGGAGTACGCGAGAGTTTGTACTAGGCTCCACCCTTGGCTCCACCCAGGACTCCTCCCCCTGGGACCGATGTATAAAGATCAGTGCCTTAGAGCCAGCCTGCCAGTACATGGAGTTCAATGATGAATAGGCTGGCTCTGTTGTAAGTGTATTAAAGCCTCTGTTCAGATCCAACTACACGTGTTCGCTGAATTGATGGTTCCATCAGTCAGGATGAGGGGAACTGTTCTCCAGATGAGGGGGATGGCGAGGGGGGCGGGCGATGCATGAGACATGGGGGATGAATGGCAACAGGAGGTCACTGGCTGGGCCAGCAGGCACGGGTGTCGTTGGTAGCTGCACGTTTCAGCGACCACGGTGGGGGTCAGTAGTGATGGGCATGGGCACAGACAGCAGAGTTCGGTAACTCCCGCAACACCGGCCACCCTCACCTCCCCCACCACCGACAACCCTCACCTCCCCACCACCACATCACCCTCACCTCCCACACCACCACATCACCCGCATGCATACCACCCCTCTATGACACATTCACCTGCGGCACAACGAGATGGGGGCACACGGTTGACGGTGTAAGCGGGTCTGTTACAAGGCATTGAGGATGATGACAGCCTGCCCTGCGATGGGCTCCGAGCCATACATCGTTCGACAATGTCTGACTCATGGCCACATCAAGACCATCCGCCTGGGTGTATACTGCACACGGCCCAGACACTGCATCTCATGGCCCTGTCATATGGCTGGGGGCGGGTTGGTGTGGGAGAACCGTGGGAGGGGGGGGGCGCACATCACACGCACCGGTGCTCAACGTCTATCGCAGCACCTCTCACACACACGGGCACACAGTCCCACACGCATCGGGCAGAGTACAGAGGCAGCTCATATAGGTGTGGAATGTGTTTAACAACAGATGTCCTGTACGTGTGCTCTAGCCCATTCAACTATTCTGTGCCCTGCACCCGTGCCAACTTAATCATCAGTGTTTACCTTTCTGGCCTTATGGGCCCTGTAACTACATCTTGGTGTTCCCCCAGACGGTACAGCAGAACAGGAGGTGGACTGCTGTGATTCCTGCCCTGTGACTAATGTCCTGGGGCGGCCCTGCCTGCATCGGCCAGGCTGCACTTCGGTCAAATGGGATGGCGTGGTGCCACCATGTTCTGCCCACTGCCCATTGGATGCGCCAGGATGCCCCCCCCCCTGCAGGGGGAGCCGGAACGGACCCCAGCACCTCCTCCTCCCTCGGGGTGTCCGGGCCTCTGGATGGTGGTGCGAGCGAATCCAGCACCCGGGGCACCACCATCACCTGGCGTTGCCAGTCCTGGAGGCCCGCGCTGGTATCGAACAGGGTCTGGACGCTTGCAGCCATGGAGCTCAGGGAGTTCGACATCCCTGTCTGGCTCGGTACAACGCCGTCCATCACCTGGGCAATGGTGCTGATGCTCTCAGCGATGGCCTGCTGGGAGTGGGCCATGGCCTGCTGAGACCACGCCAGGTTGTTGAGCGCCTCTGCGATATTCAGCTAGCCCTGGCTCATGGCTGCCTGTGAGATGGCAGCCCTGTCTTAGGCCGCGGTGGATGGGTGCACAGATAGCCCCAGACCCTGCAAACTCAGTCCCATGCCCGACACCGCGCCACCATTGTCTCCACCACAGACGCCACCCGTGCGGTGTTGGCCTGTGTGGCCAATCATAATCGGCACCATTTCCTGCTCCTGGACGGGGATGCACTCCTGCACTTGCGTCTGCTGGTGCTGGAAACCGGCCGTCACATTCTCATGCCCCTGGGTCCCTGACTGCATCGGGACTATGGATGGGCGGGGGAACTCCAGGAACCTGGGACCCATCTGGGCGGCAGCCGGATGCTGGGCTTGGGCTGCCCTCTGACCGTCCATCCCCTCGGCTGCTCCTACCTCCACCTGCTGTACCGGATCAGCTGTGTGGTGCGCACCAGTTAGTGTCCCAGAAGCCTCACCACTAACACGGCCAACCGAGGTGAGTGTCTCTGCGATGGTGGGGGGTGGAGGAGATAGCTGTGATGCAACCTCAGTGTCTTCATCGGACCTGCCGTCGGGGGTCCCCTGGGGTGCCATGTCCTGTATGTCCGTCCTCTCCGTGGTGGTGTCCTGCTGTGTTCTTTCATGTCTTTCTGTCCCCTGTGTGCTGGTGTCCTGGGTCGTCGTGTTGTCACTGGACTGGGCCGGAGGGCTGTTGTTGGAGCTGCCCTCCCCGTCGCTACTAGAGTCCCTGTTGGCTGGCTGTCCAGATGCTGGCCGGGGGCGGTGTCTGCCAGGTGCACCCGGTTGGTCTGCGTCGGCTGGCCGTCCAGGTGCTGGATGCGGGCGGTGTCTGCCAGGTGCTCCGGGTCAGTCACCGTGTGGCCCTGCGACACACAGTACACCATCATGGTTCGGCAGATGGAAGGGGGTTTGGGTTATGGTACCGGGTGAGGGGAGAGTACTGAGGGGAGAGTACTGAGGGGGTAGGGCTGAGGGGGGTGGGACCGGGGAGAGGGGATCTCACTTGGTGGCGCGCCCCCAATCTCAGTATGGGCAATCTACCAGTCCTCGGGTGCACCAGTTATGTCCAGTGCCCTCTGCTTGTTTAGGAGCTCACAGGGGCTGGTTTAGCTCACCAGGCTAAATCGCTGGCTTTTAAAGCAGACCAAGCAGGCCAGCAGCATGGTTCGATTCCCGTACCAGCCTCCCCGGACAGGCGCCGGAATGTGGCGACTAGGGGCTTTTCGCAGTAACTTCATTGAAGCCTACTCGTGACAATAAGCGATTTTCATTTCATTTCATTTCATTTGTGAACGATGAGGTGCCGCAAGTCAGGTTCACCACCTCCGGTTTGGACCCGCTCTCATTGGTTATGTGCGTTGTTCTCCTGGGGGGGGGGGTTCTCCTTGTTAGGCGGTCCGATGCATGCGGGTGGATCTATGTTGGCGTGGGTGCACAGGGCCAACGCGGCTTGCATGGGTGGTACCACCACAGTGTCACAGCTGTGGTGGTACCATCCCCCTGGGGAAGGGTGGGTATTACACTTGTGGGGTGTAGGGGGGTTGGTGCCATGGGCACACTGCTGGGTACTCACCCTGGCTGCCCTCAGCAGGTCGTGGAGCTTTTTGCGGCACTGCTCGCCAGTCCTGGGTGTCACCGCGGTGGCACTGACGGCCACGCCCACCTCCCTCCACAGACGGCGAGACACGTTGGGTGGGACACTCTGTCGAGGGTACAGGTGCCCTCTCCTCTCCAAGAGGATGTCCATGAGCATCTCCAGGTCATGGTCGGTGAACCGGGGCGCTGCCCGGCGTGGCACCATGTTGATCCATCAGTGACCTGTGCGCTCGCGTCGCCTAATGTGCGTCGCAGCGCCGCATCGTTTGCGCGGCGCTGCATCTCCGATGCTGCTCTGAGGCCACGCCCCCGTGCTTCCCGCCACGCCCCTGCTAGCCACCTTGTACCCCGCAGAATGGGGTCCCGGAACTGCCATTTTGACGGCGTCGCCAACACTCTGCTGTCGGAGCAGAGAATCTGTGGTAGTCGGTATTAGGGGTATTACAATACCCTGGACAATGCTGCAAGACCATTGATGTGGGAGGTACCTGAGACTGCTATATCATTGGTGAAGCCTGCCTGCTAATTCCGCCCAGTAAGGCGGAGTATAAGAGCCCGTGTCTCCCCAGCAGCTGCATTCTGTATCTGCGCTGCTGGGGGAAACATCTAGTCCAATAAAGCCTTCAATTGTCATCCAATCTCGCTTCTGGAGTCATTGATCAAGCATCAGAATCACGCTCAATAATCTGGCTGAAGGACTTTTAAATTCTAACTGTGGTGAGCTGAGTTTGGGGGAAGGGACAGGGTGGCGGGGAGGGTGAGAAAAATGGTTCTGTGTTTTGCTTTGTCCTGTTTAAAATTTCAGTCTTTTAATTCTGAGTTAAGTTGCGATGTTCGGGAAGAAAAGGGTTTTGGTGTTTTTTTTTAAATTCTCTCTTTTCTTTTCTCTCTTGTGTAATTTGATTTTGATTTATTGCTTTATGTACTGGATTACAGAGGGAAGAACTTTTAAGGTGCGATGGGGTGTTTTAGTTTCTGCAAGAAAGATGGTTGGTACTTGCATGCATAATTCTGCTTAAGCTGCTTGAAGTTTCTTTTGTGTTTGATTCTGTTTGTAGGTGATGGGGCTGATAAGAATTGGTCAAAGGGGGAGGGATAGAATCTGGTAATCTTGTTTAACGACTTTTAAACTCAAACTGTGGTGGTCGGCAGGTTTTTTGACGCCAGAGGGTGGGAGATGCTGAGCTAGCTGGATAGCTGGTTCATAGGAGTAAAGTTCGGCGAGAGCTGAGGAAAGACAAAGTGGGGGAGGAGGGGTGGGAGAGGGGGGTTACTGCTGGCGGCTAAGGGACAGTTAGGAGACTGGAGATGGAGATCAGGTGGCAGTCGCCGCCGAGGGGCGGATCAAGTGAGGTGCAGAACACGGGCTAGGAGCTGGCCTAGGAAAGGTCGTGGTTGACCGACAGGGGAGGTGGGCAAAAGCACCCCCCTCCCCCGACCAGACTGGTTACATAGAATGTTCGTGGACTGAACGGGCCGGTTAAGAGAGCTCATGTGTTCGCACACCTGAGACAGTTAAAGCGAACGTGGCTATGTTACAGGAGACACACTTGAAGCTGGGTGACCAAATTAGATTAAAGAAGGGATGGGTCGGACAAGTGTTTCATTCAGGACTGGACTTTAAAACAAGGGTGGAGGCTATCCTGATTAATAAAAGGGTGACATTCGAGGTGGGGAGGATAGAGGTAGACCCGGGAGGCAGATTTATTATGGTTAGCAGGAAGCTAGAGGGAATGGCAGTGATGCTGGTGAATATATATATGCCCCAAACTGGGATGATGTGGCGTTTATCAGGAAGGTGCTGGGGAAGATCCCGGACCTCGACTCACACCGGTTGGACCGGTCAACTGCTAGGTCAGGGAAGCTATCAGCAATGGCAAAGGAACTGCGGGGGTTCATGGAGCGCATGGGAGGGATGGGTCCGTGGAGATTTGAGAGACCAAGGAGCAGGGAATATTCATTCTACTCCTGTACATAAGGCATACTCCAGGATAGATTTCTTTGTGCTAGATAAAACACTGTTCGCAGGGGTTGAGGACACTGAGTACTCAGCAATTATCGGCTCAGATCATGCACCACACCGGATAGACCTACGGGCAGACACAGGAATGTCTCAGCGCCCACAGTGGAGACTAGATACAGGGCTGTTAGCAGATGAAGAGATCTGTGAGCGAGTGAGAGAGGCCATTCAGTGGTATATAAAGATCAATGACACGGGGGAGACTGCAGCTGTGGTGGTCTGGGAGGCACTTAAAATGGCCATTAGAGGGGAATGTATATCGATTCGAGCCCACAGGGATAAAACTGAGCGGTCGGAGCTGGACAGGTTGGTTGGAGAAATTTTACAGGTGGACAGGAGATACTCGGATTCTCCAAATGAGGAGCTCCTGAAGGAACGTCAGAGACTTCCAAATGGAGTTTGGGCTCCTTTCCAGAGCAAAAGGCGGAGCGACAGCTGAGGAGGGTAAAAGGGGCAAGATATGAACATGGGACGAAAGCTGGCAGGATGCTGGTGCATTAGCTGAGGAAATAGGAGGCGGCAAGAGAAATAGGAAAAATAAAGGATTACAGGGAATTACTAGAGTGGGAAGGGGCCCCTATCAGAGAGGTGAAGAGGAAGTGGGAAGAGGAGCTAGGAGAAGAGCTGGAAACTGAACTGTGGGAAAAAGCATTGAAAAGGGTAAATGCATCCTTGTCCTGTGCTAGACTTAGCTTGATTCAGTTCAAGGCAGTCCACAGGGCTCTCATGACGGTAGTTGGGATGCGTAGGTTCTTCGAGGAGGTGGAGGACAGATGTGGGCGGTGTGGAGGTAGCCCGGCCAACCATGTTCATATGTTTTGGGCATGTCCGAAACTGAGATAATTCTGGCAGGGATTTGCAGATGTCATGTCGGACGTCCTGGAAGGTAGGGTAACTCCGAGAATTAGCAATATTTGCGGTGTCAGAAGATCTGGGGGCAAAGGGAGGGGGGGAGGCAGATATCCTGGCTTTCTCCTCCTGATAGCCCGGAGACGGATCTTGCTGAGATGGAGGGACACGGAGCCCCCAAAATCAGCTGTGTGGGTCAGTGAAATGGCAGTTTCTCAGTCTGGAGAAATTCAAGTTCGCTCGAAGAGGATCAATATAGGGATTCGCCCGGAGTTGGCAGCCGTTCATCGATTCCTTCAACAAAAACTGAACGTTAGCAGTAAGGGAGGAAAGGGAAAAATGGGAGGGGGGGAGTAAAATAGGAGGCAGGGTAATGTTAAATAAGGACATGGAATTTAGCATACAGGTAATTGGGGATAGGGCGGGAGAAGTGGGGTATGTGGTTTATTGTGTGTTGTTATTTTAGGGGGCATTTGTGCATCGACCCGCGCGGTTGTTTTAGAAATGTCAATGTGTTAAATTGTAAAAATTACAAATGCTTCAATAAAATATTTTCTAAAAAAAAACTGCGAGATTAGCAGCAGAAATGGCAGATGATTATGGATTAGTTCATAAATCAAAACTTGGTTTCCGACATCAGTTTCAGCCTGTGAGGGATAGAAACTGGGGACATGAGAAATACTCAAATGGTAAAGGTAAAGGTGATCTGACGGGAGATAATAAGGAGAGTGTACCTCAGATTAAAAAGGAAATCCAGGAGGGTGGAAGAGACATGAAAAGTTTCAAATGTTTTCACTGTAATAAACTAGGCCATGTAAAGTCACAGTGTTGGTGGTTGAAAAACACTGGGAAGGCTGATGTGGTAAAACAGGATAAGACCATGGGGTTTGTTAAAGTGGTAAGGAAAGCCGAAGTGAAGCAAAGGAGGTGCAAAAGATTGTACAGCCTGATCAAGAGGTGATTGATAAGAAGGTGCCAGATCACTTTAAAAAATTTACTTTTGTGGGTAAAGTTTACTCATGTGTATCAGGAGGAGCCAGCAAAGAAGTCACAATTTTAGTCTGATGAGTATTTTTCGTCTATATTCACACAGGAAAAAGACAATGTTGACGAGGAGAATACTGAGATACAGGCTACTAGACTAGAAGGGCTTGAGGTTCACAAGGAGGAGATGTTAGCGATTCTGGAAAGTGTGAAAATAGATAAGTCCCCTGGGCCGGATGGGATTTATCCCAGGATTCACTGGGAAGCTAGGGAGGAGATTGCTAAGCCTTTGGTTTTGATCTTTAAGTCACTTTGTCTACAGGAATAGTGCCAGAAGACTGGAGGATAGCAAATTTTGTGCCCTTGTTCAAGAAGGGAGGTAGAGATAACCCCGGTAACTACAGACTAGTGAGCCTTACCTCTGTTGTGGGAAAAGTCTTGGAAAGGTTTATAAGAGATAGGATGTATAATCATCTGGAAAGGAATAATTTGATTAGAGATAGTCAACACGGTTTTGTGAAGGGCAGGTCGTGCCTCACAAACCTTATTGAGATCTTTGAGAAGGTGACCAAATAGGTGGATGATGGTAAAGCAGTTGATGTGTTGTATATGGATTTCAGTAAAGCGTTTGATAAGGTTCCCCACGGTAGGCTATTGCAGAAAATACAGAGGCATGGGATTCAGGGTGATTTAGCAGTTTGGATCAGAAATTGGCTAGTTGATAGAAGACAAAGGGTGGTGCTGTCATTTTTATAAATGACCTGGAGGAGGGCGTAGAAGGATGGGTGAGTAAATTTTCAGATGACACTAAAGTCGGTGGAGTTGTGGACAGTGCAGAAGGATGTTACAAATTACAGAGGGACATAGATAAGCTGCAGAGCTGGGCTGACAGGTGGCAAATGGAGTTTAATGCAGAAAAGTGTGAGGTGACTCATTTTGGAAGGAATAACAGGAAGACAGAGTACTGGGCTAATGGTGAGATTCTTGGTAGTGTGGACGAGCAGAGAGATCTCGGTATCCATGTCCATAGATCCCTGAAAGTTGCCACCCAGGTTGAGAGGGTTGTTAAGAAGGCGTACGGTGTGTTAGCTTTTATTGGTAGAGGAATTGAGTTTCGGATCCTTGAGGTCATGTTGCAGTTGTACAAAACTCTGGTGCGGCTGCATTTGGAGTATTGCGTTCAGTTCTGGTCGCCGCATTATAGGAAGATTGTGGAAGCATTGGAAAGGGTACAGAGGAGATTTACAAGGATGTTGCCTGGTATGGAGGGAAGATCTTACGAGGAAAGGCTGAAGGATTTGAGGCTGTTTTCGTTAGAGAGAAGAAGGTTAAGTGGTGACTTAATTGAGGCATACAAGATGATCAGAGGATTAGTTAGGGTGGACATTGAGAGTCTTTTTCCTCAGATGGTGGTGTCCAGCACGAGGAGACATAGCTTTAAATTGAGGGGAGATAGATGTAGGACAGATGTCAGAGGTAGATTCTTTACTCAGAGAGTAGTAAGGGTGTGGAATACCCTGCCTGCAACAGTAGTGGACTCACCACCACAAAACGCATTCAAATGGTCATTGGATAGGCATATGGACGATAAGGGGATAGTGTAGATGGGCTTTAGAGGGGTTTCACAGGTCGGCGCAGCATTGAGGGCTGAAGGGCCTGGACTGCGCTGTAATGTTCTCTGTTCATGTCAATCTTTCATGGTGAGAGATGAGGAGTTATGTAGTGTGGGAAGAATATTGACAGAAAAGGTGGTAATATGTGGAATTCAGGGTGAGAAGAGTAGTGTTCCATGATATAAGGTAAGGTTGGAAAGTCCAGTGAAGAGTGATGAAGTGGTATTAGGAGTAATAGAGAAACTATATTGTCCAGTTTATCTTGGGTAATGATATAGCTGGATTGCAGGTGGGTGTGATGCCTACTGTGGTTGATAAGCCAGTGCAAAATCAGACAACTGAAGTGTTGAAGGACGGATACCCTGGGATCTTCCGGATTGTGTAGTAACAAGGTCGCAAAGACACAGGTTAAGACAAGAGGAGAAATCGAAGAGTGAAGATAAAGTTCAATTATCAGAAACGATTTTTGATCAGATGGTTGAAAAAGAACAAGAACATGTAGAGGATGAGGCGGATACTTTTAGTTCAGGAAAAGTGGCAGAGTTACAACAAAAAGATATAGAAATAAAATTATTTCTATATCAGAAAGCATACATGGAAGAGGAATCTGAGTGTATACCGGAGGGTTATTACCGTAAAAATGATGTCTTGATGAGAAAATTGAGACCTTTACATATGCAGGC
The DNA here is from genome assembly GCF_902713615.1 of Scyliorhinus canicula. Taxonomy (NCBI): domain Eukaryota; kingdom Metazoa; phylum Chordata; class Chondrichthyes; order Carcharhiniformes; family Scyliorhinidae; genus Scyliorhinus; species Scyliorhinus canicula. The sequence goes on along the minus strand of NC_052154.1, from coordinate 73,545,629 downwards.
GGATGAAAAGTGGGCAGAGGTTCATCAAGTAGTATTGCCGGTAGGGTATAGAAAGGGGGTATTGTGAGTTGCACATGAGGTACCAGTGGGAGATCATTTGGGAGTAAGGAAAACTCAAACTAAAATCCAAAAACATTTTATTGGCCTGGATGACATAAAGATGAAGTTAAATTTTGTCAATCATGTCACACATGTCAAGTGATCAAGTAGTGATAAAACCACTGCCCTTAATACCCATTCCAGCATTTGAGGAACCTTTTACAAAGGTCTTAATTGATTGCGTAGGACCGCTTCCTAAAACGAAAAGTGGGAATCAATATCTTTTGACTATTATGGATGTGTCTACTCGGGCTCCAGAGGCCATTCTAGTACGTAATATTACAGTTAAAAATATTGTGGAGGAGTTACTTAAATTCTTTACTGCTACCCACAGAAATACAATTGGATCAAGGATCACATTTTACCTAAAGATTATTCAAATAATTTATGAATAGCTTAGGAATAAAACTATTTAAATCAATTGTGCACCATCCAGAATCGCAGGGAGCGTTAGAAAGGTGGCATCAGACATTAAAGACAATGTTAAGGGCTTATTGTCAAGATTATCCAGAGGATTGGGATAAAGGAATTCTGTTCGTACTGTTTGCAATTAGGGATGCACCTAATGAGTCAGTTGGGGCGCTTGATAGTTACAAGGAAGCGAGGAAGGATCTAAAGAGAGAGCTAAGACGAGCAAGGAGGGGACATGAGAAGTCTTTGGCAGGTAGGATCAAGGAAAACCCAAAAGCTTTCTATAGGTATGTCAGGAATAAAAGAATGACCAGGGTAAGAGCAGAGCCAGTCAAGGACAGTGGTAGGAAGTTGTGTGTGGAGGCTGAGGAGATAAGCGAGATACTAAATGAATACTTTTCATCAGTATTCACTCAGGAAAAAGATAATGTTGTGGAGGAGAATGCTGAGACCCAGGCTATTAGAATAGATGGCATTGAGGTGCGTAGGGAAGAAGTGTTGGCAATTCTGGACAAGGTGAAAATAGATAAGTCCCCGGGGCCTGATGGGATTTATCCTAGGATTCTATGGGAAGCCAGGGAAGAGATTGCTGAGCCTTTAGCTTTGATTTTTATGTCATCATTGGCTACAGGAATAGTGCCAGAGGATTGGAGGGTAGCAAATGTGGTCCCTTTGTTCAAGAAGGGGAGTAGAGATAACCCCGGTAACTATAGGCCGGTGAGCCTCACGTCTGTTGTGGGTAAAGTCTTGGAGAGGATTATAAAAGATACGATTTATAATCATCTAGATAGGAATAATATGATTAGGGATAGTCAGCATGGTTTGTGAAGGGTAGGTCATGCCTCACAAACCTTATTGAGTTCTTTGAGAAGGTGACTGAACAGGTAGACGAGGGTAGAGCAGTTGATGTGGTGTATATGGATTTCAGTAAAGCGTTTGATAAGGTTCCCCACGGTCGGCTATTGCAGAAAATACGGAGGCTGGGGATCGAGGGTGATTTAGAGATGTGGATCAGAAATTGGCTAGTTGAAAGAAGACAGAGGGTGGTGGTTGATGGCAAATGTTCAGAATGGAGTTCAGTTACGAGTGGCGTACCACAAGGATCTGTTCTGGGGCCGTTGCTGTTTGTCATTTTTATAAATGACCTAGAGGAGGGCACAGAAGGTTGGGTGAGTAAATTTGCAGACAACACTAAAGTCGGTGGAGTTGTAGACAGTGTGGAAGGATGTTGCAGGTTACAGAGGGACATAGATAAGCTGCAGAGCTGGGCTGAGAGGTGGAAAATGGAGTTTAATGTAGAGAAGTGTGAGGTGATTCACTTTGGAAAGAAAAACAGGAATGCGGAATATTTGACTAATGGTAAAATTCTTGGCAGTGTGGATGAGCAGAGGGATCTCGGTGTCCATGTACATAGATCCCTGAAAGTTGCCACCCAGGTTGATAGGGTTGTGAAGAAGGCCTATGGTGTGTTGGCCTTTATTGGTAGAGGGATTGAGTTCCGGAGCCATGAGGTCATGTTGCAGCTGTACAAAACTCTGGTACGGCCGCATTTGGAGTATTGTGTACAGTTCTGGTCGCCTCATTATAGGAAGGACGTGGAAGCTTTGGAACGGGTGCAGAGGAGATTTACCAGGATGTTGCCTGGTATGGAGGGAAAATCTTATGAGGAAAGGCTGATGGACTTGAGGTTGTTCTCGTTAGAGAGAAGAAGGTTAAGAGGTGACTTAATAGAGGCATACAAAATGATCAGAGGGTTAGATAGGGTGGACAGTGAGCGCCTTCTCCCGCGGATGGAGGTGGCTAGCACGAGGGGACATAGCCTTAAATTGAGGGGTAATAGATATAGGACAGACGTCAGAGGTAGGTTTTTTATGCAAAGAGTGGTGAGGCCGTGGAATGCCCTACCTGCAACAGTAGTGACCTCGCCAACATTGAGGGCATTTAAAAGTTTATTAGATAAGCATATGGATGATAATGGCATAGTGTAGGTTAGATGGCCTTTAGTTTTTGACTTCCCATGTCGGTGCAACATCGTGGGCCGAAGGGCCTGTACTGTGCTGTATCGTTCTATGTTCTATGAGTCAACCAAATTCAGTCCTTGTGAACTAATGTTTAGTCATGAGGTAAGAGGACCACTTAAATTGATTGAGGAAAACTTGGTGATTGAGCAGTCAGAATTTACATTGTTGGATTATGTGTCAAACTTTAGGGGAATTATTAAATAGAGCAGGTGAATTGGCTAGACAGCATTTAAAAGGTGCACAACATGTGATGAAACGGGTAGCGGACAAGAAATCCAAAGTTCGTAGTTTTGCCTGTGGAGATAAAGTTTTAGTATTGTTACCAGTGGTAGGTGAACCTTTAAAAGCCAGGTTTTGTGGACCTTATCAGATTAAAAGGAAATTAAGTGAGGTGAATTATGTGGTAAAAACGCTGGATAGATGGAAAACGCACCGAGTGTGTCATGTGAATATGCTTAATAGGTACTTTGAAAGGGCAGGAGAGAAAAAGGAGGAGGTTTAAATGATTCTAACTCAAAGTGACGAACCAAATCCAGATGACTTTGAATTTGACATACCTCAAATTAAATTGGAAAATGAGGATGTTATTAAAAATTGGGATACATTGTTGAGTTACCTTCCAGAGGAAAAGCGGACTGACCTGAAAGAGTTATTGATATCACATGGGCAGGTTTGTGGAGATAAATTGGGAAGTACTAAATTGACTATACATGATGTAAATGTGGGAAATGCTGTTCCAATTAAACAACATCCATATGGAGTTAACCCTTTAAAATTGGCACAGGTTAACAAAGAGATTGAAAGTATGTTTAAAAATGGCATAATTGAAGTGGGTTGCAGCCAATGGAGTTCACCCATCGTGATGGTATCAAAGCCGGACGGTACCCAACGGTTGTGTGTGGACTATCGAAAGGTCAATGCAGTTCCAAGAACGGGCTCTTATCCTATCACACGTTTGGAGGATTGCATTGAGAAAGTGGGACAATCAGCTTTTATTTCCAAACTGGATTTACTTAAAGGTTACTGGCAGGTTCCTTTATCCGAAAGGCCGAAGGAGATTTCAGCTTTTGTGACTCCAGATGGTATGTACCAATTCAAAGTTATGCCATTTGGCATGAAAAACGCCCCAGCCACAACTCAACGGTTAATTAGCGAAGTTGTTGCAGGATTATCCAATTGTGCGGTATACATCGATCTGGTAATTTTCAGCCAGACATGGAAATAACATTTAAAGCAACTGATGGACTTGCTGAAGAAACGTCGAAAATGTTAGTAGACAGCGAAGTTTCAATTGGCATTTGACTGCCTGAAAGCTGTGATAACCAATGCTTCTGTGTTGGAGAATTATAAGGGGCTCTGTGATCAGATTGAACAAAACTTTAAAGAGAAGTGCTGAGGCATGGAGAAATGGATGGATCGTGCAAAGACCCTCTTGTTCAAAGAGACTGTCAATCGAGAAGTATAGAACAAAAATGGACTATGTTATTATTAAATGTTTGCGTGATTTGATTTGTTAAAAAAAAAGCAAATATTCATTGTCCATGGGCGAAATTCACCGACCCCATGCAGGGTCGGAGAATCGGCCGGCGGCGGCATTATTCCCGCTCCCGCCGGGTTTTTATTCTCCGAGCGACCAAAAACCGGGGTTGTGCAAATCCCGCCGGCAGCCTCTGAAAAGAAGCTGGCGCCGGCGGGATGTCATTGAATTTTTAGTTTCAACAAATCTCTGGCCCGGATGGGCCGAAGTCCCGCCGACGTGGCCACGGGTCACGTCGGCGAAAAACGCAGTAGCTTTAAAATGGCGACAACCATTGATGATGGTTGACGCCGTTCAGTGTCCTAGGGCGAGTGGGGGGGGGGGTTGCGGCGTTGGATGGGGGTAGGGGTGGGGGGGAGGGGGGTAGGGGTGGTGGGGAGGGGGGTAGGGGTGGTGGGGAGGGGGGGTAGGAGTGGTGGGGAGGGGGTAGGGGTGGTGGGGAGGGGGGTAGGGCGTTGGAGGGGGTAGGGGTGGTGGGGGGGTTTGGGGGCAGCGGCGTGCAGAGTGGGGGGGGGCGACGGATGTCCGGGGCTAATGCACCGTCGCCCCCCCTCTGCACGCCGCTGCCCCCTACCCCAACCCCCCCTCACCACCCCTACCTCCTCCAACGCCCCTACCCCCCTCACCACCCCTACCCCTCTAACCACCCCTACCCCCTCCAACGCCCCTACCCCCCTCACCACCCCTACCCACCACCCCATCCCCCCTCCAACGCCGCCCCCCCATCTCTCTCAATGCCGGTACCACTCTCTCTCAACGCCGCAACCCCCCCTCAACGCCGCAACCCCTCCCAATGCCGCAACCCCCCCTCAACGCCGCAACCCCCCCAACGCCGCAACCCCCCACCCTCAACGCCGCAACCCCCCCCTCAACGCCGCAACCCCCCCTCTCAACGCCGGGTCCCCCCCCCTCTCCTCTCAACGCAGGGTCCCCCTCCTCTCCTGTCAGGGTCCCCCCACCTCTCCTCTCAACGCAGGCCCCCCCCTCTCCTCGCATCGCCGGTACACACACCCCACCCCCCTCTCAACGCCGGTACACCCCCCCCCCTCAACGCTGGTACCCACACCCCCCCTCCCCCTCCCTCTGAAGGCCGGTACCCACACCTCTCTCCCCCTCCCTCTGAAGGCCGGTACCCACACCCCCCTCCCTCTGAAGGCCGGTACCCACACCCCCCTCCTCTGAAGGCCGGTAACCCACACCCCTCTCCCCCTCCCTCTGAAGGCCGGTACCCACACCCCCCTCGCTCTGAAGGCCGGTACCCACACCCCCTCCCTCTGAGGCCGGTACCCACACCCCCTCCCCACGCTGCTACCCACACCCCCCCTCTCTCCTCCTGCCCCCCTTCCTCCTCCTCTCCCCCCTTCCTCCTCCTTCCTCCTCCTCTCCTCCTCCTCCCCCCTTCCTCCTCCTCTCCCCCCTTCCTCCTCCTCTCCCCCTTCCTCCTCCTCTCCCCCTTCCTCCTCCTCTCCCCCCTTCCTCCTCCTCTCCCCCCCTTCCTCCTCCTCTCCCCCCTTCCTCCTCCTCTCCCCCCTTCCTCCTCTCCCCCCTCACCACCCCTACCCACCACCCCTATCCCCCCCTCCAACGCCGCCCCCTCATCTCTCTCAACGCCGGTACCCCACTCTCTCTCAACGCCGCAACCCCCCCTCAATGCCGCAACCCCCCCCAAATGCCGCAACCCCCCCCTCAACGCCGCAACCCCCCCAACGCCGCAACCCCCCCCCACCCTCAATGCCGCAACCCCCCCCCCCTCAACGCCGCAACCCCCCCTCTCACGCCGGGTCCCCCCCTCTCCTCTCAACGCAGGGTCCCCCCCTCTCCTCTCAGGGTCCCCCCACCTCTCCTCTCAACGCAGGGCCCCCCCTCTCCTCTCAACGCCGGTACACACACCCCGCCCCCCACTCAACGCCGGTACCCACACCCCCTCCCTCTCAACGCCGGTACCCCCCCCCCCTCAACGCCGGTACCCACACCCCCTCCCCCTCCCTCTGAAGGCCGGTACCCACACCCCCCTCCCCCTCCCTCTGAAGGCCGGAACCCACACCCCTCTCTCCCTCCCTCTGAAGGCCGGTACCCACACCCCCCTCCCTCTGCAGGCCGGTACCCACACCCCTCTCGCCCCTCCCTCTGAGGCCGTACCACACACCCCCTCCCTCTGAAGGCCGTACCCACACACCCTTCCCCAACGCTGTACCCAACACCCCCCTCTCTCCTCCTCCCCCCTTCCTCCTCCTCTCGCCCCCTTCCTCCTCCTTCCTCCCTCCTCCTCCTCCATCCCCTCCTCCTCTCCCCCTTCCTCCTCTCTCCCACTTCCTCCTCCTCTCCCCCCTTCCTCCTCCTCTCCCCCGTTTCCTCCTCCTCTCCCCTTCCTCCTCCTCTCTCCCCCCTTCCTCCTCCTCTCCCCTTCCGCCTCCTCACCCCCCTTCTCCTCCTCGCTCCCCTCCTCCTCCTTCCTCCTCCTCCCTCCCCCCTTCCTCCTCTCCCTTCCTCCGCCTTCCTCCTCCCTTCACCTCCTCTCCCGTGCCTCCCTCTCCCCCTTCATTCCTCCTCTCCCCCTTCCTCCTCCTCTCCCCACCGTCCTCCTCCTCTCCCCCTTCCTCCTCCTCTCCCCACCTTCCTCCTCCTCGCCTCCCCTTCCTCCTCCTCCTCGCCCCCCTTCTCCTCCTCTCTGCCCTCTTCCTCCTCCTTCCTCCTCCTCTCCCCCTTCCTCCTCCTTCCTCCTCCTCTCCCCCCTTCATCCTCCCTCCTCCCCCTTCCTCCTCCTCTCCCCCCTTCCTCCTCCTCCTCATCCCCCCCTCCTCCTCCTCTCCCCCCTTCCTCCTCCTCTCCCCCCTTCCTCCTCCTCTCCCCCCTTCCTCTCCTCTCCCCCCTCCTCCTCCTCTCCCCCCTTCCTCCTCCTCTTCCCCCCTTCCTCCTCCTCTCCCCACGCCCCCCTTCCTCCTCCTCCTCGCCCCACGCCCCCCTTCCTCCTCCTCCTCTCCCCACGCTCCCCTTCCTCCTCCTCCTCTCCCCACGCCCCCCTTCCTCCTCCTCCTCGCCCCACGCCCCCCTTCCTCCTCCTCCTCTCCCCACGCTCCCCTTCCTCCTCCTCCTCTCCCCACGCCCCCCTTCCTCCTCCTCCTCTCCCCACAGATTCAGGTGACAGAATCCGAGGATTGTGAGTCTGCCCGAAGGGGTGGAAGGCCGAGGCCGACGGAGTATTTTGCCACGATGTTGGCGAAGCTATTGGGGGAGGGGGACGATCCCTCCCGATATGAACTGGATCGGGCTCATCGGTCGTGGAGGCCTATATCAAAGGCGAGTGTGCCGCCAAGAGTAATAACTCTGTGTTTTCGCAGGTGTAGCGTAAAGGAGAAAGTCCTGTTCTGGGCAAAACAGAAGCGGAGGGGCAGTGGGCTGGAGCTGGTATGCGTATGTACCAGGACTTTACGGTGCAGCTGGCGAGGAGGCTGCCTTCAGCTGGGTGAAGAAACCACTGTACATCAGCAAGGTGCAGTGTGGCATAGTATATCCAGCTAAGTTGCGGTGACCTACAAATCCAAGGACTTTTATTTTGGGACGTGATGTGACCATCAATTCACTCGAAACACGATTGGAAGTAAACTGTGGTTTTAATAGACTTACAACTGAGCCTGCCTGCGACCAGAAGGACTGAGGGCAGGCTCACACGGCTGCAGCACTTTATACTTCCGGTAGTGGGAGGGGCCATGGGCGGAGCCAAAGGTGGAGCCCTGTACAAGCTCCTCATCTCCCCCGGTGGGCAGAGCCGCGCAACGGCTCACAGACAGAGCCCACAAGGACACAATACAATACAGTGTGAATTACATTCACCAGAGCACGGCGGAAGCAGCGGAGGAGTTTGCGAAGGCAGAAGGACTGTGGCAGAATTGAGAAATGGTCGTGCACCGATGTAGCCTCATGTAACTTTATTTTTTCACTGCGTGTTGGTGTATATAATAAATGAGTTGACGCTGTATATATTTGGACAAGGGAAGAGGTGGGACTTTCATTTGCAATGATGGTTCTTTGGGGCGTGAGTGTGTATGCGGGGGTTGTGTGCTAAAGGGGATTTCTTGGTTTTCCTGGGACCTGGCAAGGGGGAAGGAGACCCGGATGGGGGCCTTAAGCCGGCCAGTGAACAGGAGTGAGGTGGGGGGAGGGGCTGCGGCCATCAAGCCTGGTGGAAGAGGTTTCAGTGAGTCTAGCCAGGCTGAAAAGTTGGAGGAAGGAACCGAGGTTGGGGGGAGGAGTTTACAAGAGGAAGTGGAGGGGAGGAGTCTGGGAGGGGGGTTGACGGGGGGGGATACAATTCATGGGTGCCATTTATGTACTCTTTCGGGGATTGGATGGCATTGAATATTAGCGGGGTGGGTTGGGGGGTGGACTGTATATGTCAATGGTGACCATTGGCAATTCCTGAATTTCTTTCTTTTTTCCTTTCTTTTCCCACCTTGGGAGGGTTTGTTTTATTTGATGCTTATGTTGTCATGCGGGCCGTTGTTTGGGGGTTGCTGGGAGGATGGGGTTGTTGTTGTTAATAAGGGGATTGACATATTTGTTACCATTTACTGTTTGTTGGTGGGGTGTAAATTCTGAAGAAAATGTGAAAATGGAGAGTAAAAATATATTTTTTTTAAATCTGTTGCAAACACCTTGCAGAACTTCCGCCAGAGAGCCATCTGGCCCCAGAACTTTCCCTGACTTCATTCCCTAATACTATTAATCACCACCCTCAAGCTAGTAGCTGCCCCAATGCTGGCCTCATCTTTTCCTCCAACCTCGGAAACTCCAATTCACCCAGGAACAATCCCATATCCCTTTCCTTTCCACCTGCGTTGCCCGATATAACTTTGTGTAGTGTCCCTGGAACATCTAATTTATCTACCCCACCTCTGTTACTACTTTCCCCCTCTCTGTTCTTACTTTAAAAAAATTCCTGGACGAAGCCTGCCTCCTCAGTTAATGAGCCAGTATACGGCTCACCTGTAATGTTCTTATTGGATGGCCAGATTTATATTACAAGAATACTTGTAGCTAAAGCTATAAATGATTTATCAATATTAAATCTGGGTTAAAAAGGAAGGAACTACAGACGAGAAACAGGAAGGAACTACAGGCGAGCTTTGACCGATTAACTACCTGGAAGGTGGTGCGCCAACTGAGGCGAGCAAGGGGTGCAGTTTACGTATATGGAGAGAAGTATGTTAGCAGGTCAGCTCCGGGGGGAGGCAGCGGTAAGGGAAATTGTTCAGGTGCGGAGACAGGGCAGGGAAGTTGGTGGTGGCTTTGATCAGATCAACAAGCTCTTTGAGGAATTCTGAGAGGTTGTACAGGTCAGAGCCACCTGAGGGAGACGGGAAGATGCAGGAATTTCTAGATGGGTTGGAGTACCCGAGGTTAGGGGAGGGGTACAAGGCTACATTAGAAGGAGTGATAGTGGAACAGGAGATAAAGGATGCGATTGGGAGGATGCAGTCGGGGAAGGTGGCAGGGCCGGATGGGTTTCCGGTGAAATATTATAAAAAATTCAAGGATAAACTGGCGCCCCTGATGGTGGGGATGTTTGAGGAGGCGATAGGGAAGGGGTGTTACTACAAACTTTGGGGCAGGCATCGATTTCCCTGTTGCTTAAAAAAGATAAGGATCCGACGGAGTGTGGGTTGTATAGGCCCATATCACTTTTAAATGTGGATGCAAAAGTATTTAGTGAAGGTACTGGCAGGTAGGCTAGATGAGTGCCTCCCGAAGGTGATAGGTGAAGATCAGACGGGGTTTGTGAGAGGGGGGCAGCTCTTTTCAAACATTAGAAGGGTATTGAACATGGTTACGGCACCTGCAGAGGAGAAGGAAACAGAGGTGGTTGTGGCATTGGACGCCGAGAAAGCATTTGACTGGGTAGAATGGGGATACTTGATGGCAGTTCTGGAGCAGTTTGGGATTGGTCCACGATTTGTGGACTGGGTAAAGCTACTGTATAAAGAGCCGAGGACATGTCTCACTAACTTGATAGAGATTTTGAAGAGGTCACAAAGATGATTGATGCAGGTAGGGCAGTGGATGTTGTCTTTATGGACTTCACAAGGTCCCTCATGGCAGACTGGTACAAAAGGTGAAGTCACAAGTGAGCTGGCAAGATGGATACAGAACTGGCTAGGTCATAGAAGACAGAGAGTAGCAATGGAAGGGTGCTTTCCTGATTGGAGGACTCTGACTAGTGGTATTCCACAGGGATCAGTGCTGGGACCTTTGCTGTTCGTAGTATATATAAATGATGTGGAGGAAAATGTAACTGGTTTGATTAGTAAGTTTGCAGACGACACAAAGGTTGGTGGAATTGCGGATAGCGATGAGGACTGTCAGAGGATACAACAGGATTTAGATCGTTTGGAGACTTGGGCGAAGAGATGGCAGATGGAGTTTAATCCAGACAAATGTGAGGTAATGCATTTTAGAAGGTCTAATACAGGTAGGGAATACACAGTGAATGGTAGAACCCTCAAGAGTATTGACAGTCAGAGAGATCAAGGTGTACAGGTCCACAGGCCACTGAAAGGGGCAACACAGGTGGAGAAGGTAGTCAAGAAGGCATATGGCATGCTTGCTTTCATTGGCCGGGGCATTGAGTATAAGAATTGGCAAGTCATGTTGCCTTAGTAGTCATACAACCTTAGTTAGGCCACACTTAAAGTATAGTGTTCAATTCTGGAGGGGCTGGTTTAGCTCACATGGGGCTGGTTTAGCTCACTGGGCTAAATCGCTGGCTTTTAAAGCAGACCAAGCAGGCCAGCAGCACGGTTCGATTCCCGTACCAGCCTCCCCGGACAGGCGCCGGAATGTGGCGACTAGGGGCTTTTCACAGTAACTTCATTGAAGCCTACTCGTGACAATAAGCGATTTTCATTTCATTTCATTTCATTTCACTTTACCAGAAGGATGTGGAGGCTTTAGAGAGGGTGCAGAAGAGATTTACCAGGATGTTGCCTAGTATGGAGGGCATTAGCTATGAGGAGAGGTTGAATAAATTCGGTTTGTTCTCACTGGAACGACGGAAGTTGAGGGGCAACCTGATCGAGGTCTACAAAATTATGAGGGGCATAGACAGAGTGGATAGTCAGAGGCTTTTTCCCAAGGTAGAGGGGGCAATTACTAGGGGGCATAGGTTTAAGGTGCGAGGGGCAAGGTTTAGAGGAGATGTATGAGGCAAGTTTTTTACACAGAGGGTAGTGGGTGCCTGGAACTCGCTGCTGGAGGAGGTGGTGGAAGCAGGGACGATAGTGACATTTAAGGGGCATCGTGACAAATACATGAATAGGGTGGGAATAGAGGGATACGAACCCAGGAAGTGTAGAAGATTTTAGTTTAAATGGGCAGCATGGTCGGCACGGGCTTGGAGTGCCGAAGGGGCTGTTCCTGTGCTGCACTTTTCTTTGTTCTTTGTTCAGGAACTGCTGAGCTATCTGATGCTGCAGCTGACGTTGATTCTGATTCATCATCCATCACGTTGTTGTGAAAGTCTCTGGTTTTCAAGAGTGCGTGACGATTTCCTCTTAAAACCAACCCATCCTCTGTCTGTACTTTGTAGGAATGAGGTGCTACTTCTTCAAGTACAATGGCCTTTCTCGACCAATTGACTGAATCTTTTATTTTTTTTATAAATTTAGAGTACCCAATTCATTTTTTCCAATTAAGGGGCAATTTAGTGTGGCCAATCCACCTACCCTGCAAATCTTTGGGTCGTGGGGGCGAAACCCACGTAAACACGGGGAGAATGTGCAAACTCCACACAGACAGTGACCCAGAGCTGGGATTTAACCTGAGACCTCGGCGACGTGAGGCTGCAGTGCTAACCACTGTGCCACCGTGCTTCCCTGAATCTTCTATTCTCACAATGTCATCACTATTCAGAGGTAGTAAAGTTCTAGACACTCTATCGTAGAACTGCTTTTGTTTTGCTTTAATGTTTCACATTTCCTGCAGTAACACTGCATTCTCCTCCCTCTTTGCCAAGTATGGAAGTGCGGTACACAACCTTCTATTCATGAGTAACTCTGCTGGCGATCTACCATGTGACAATGGAGATGCTCTGTAACTCAATCGTGCGAGGTATGGATCAGATTGGCTGTCCATTTCTTTCTTCAACAATTGCTTGACAATATGTACACCTTTTTCGGCTTTTCCATTGGCTTGTGTGCACAACAGACTTGACGCGATGTGATTAAAATCATACGTGACTGCGAAGTGTTCCCACTCTTTAAGCTAAAACAAGGACTGTTGTCACTCAGGATGACTTGAGGAATTCCGTGTCTGGCAAAAATTGACTTGGTACGCAGTATTACACTGCTTGCCGTTATGCTTGACAGTAGAGCCATTTCGGGATAGTTTGCTAAGTAGTCTATGATAATTAAATAATCTCTCACTCATAGGTGAAAGAGATCCATAGCTACTTTCTGCCATGGTGCCGTGGGTAAATCAGATATTTGCAGAGGTTCTCTTGTTTGCTTGTCATGATGCGTCTGGCATAGGTCACAACAACTGACCATCCTGTCAATATCCTGGTTTATACCTGGCCAGTAAACAGAGTCACAACCTCTCTGTTTACATTTTTCAATCCCTAGATGTCCTTCCTGTATCCTCTTTAGTATATCCTTGCGAAGAGATTGAGGTTTAACTATAGTGTTCAGATGAAGCACCACTCCATTAATGATGCTGAGTTCAGATCTTACATTGTAGAACTCCATATATTGACCACTGGGCCAGTGTAAGTTGATGTTCCTCATCACTTCTTGAAGAGTTTGATCCTTCCTCATCTCTTGCAGATGGAGTTTGGTCTGCTATCCACAGGGAAGGTGATGGGGCAGTTGAGAAAGGCGAGAGGGGCAATGTATGAGTATGGGGGGAAGGGCAGCAGGATGTTAGCACACTAGCTCAGGAAACAAGAGGCAGCTATGGAGATAGGAAGAGTGAAGGATAGAGGGGGGAACACGATCTTGGACCTAGCAGGGGTGAAAGGGGTGTTCACGGAATTCTATAGTCAGCTGCATGAGCTGGGAGCCCCCAGCTGGGGTGGAGGGGATGAGGCAGTTTTTGGAGGGTTTGGAGTTTCCGAAGGTGGAGGAAGGGTTGGTGGAGGGTCTGGGAGCCATGATCGGGCTCGTAGAAGTAGTGGAGGGATTCAAGGCCATGCAGTCGGGAAAGGCCCTGGGGCCGGACGGATACCTAGTGGAATTTTATGAGAAGTTTTCTGGGGTGCTAGGGCCTTGGCTGGTGAGGGCACTTAACGAGGCAAGGGAGCGAGGTGTCCTTTCCCCATCAATGTCTTAGGCTTTGATTTCCCTGATTCTGAAGCGTGAGAAGGACCCAGATCAATGTGGGTCATACAGGCCAATCTCCCTACTGAATGTAGACGCCAAATTGCAGAGTGGAAGTATTTGTGGGAGGTCCTGGGCTGGTTTGGGTTTGGGCAGAGTTTTGTAGACCGGGTCCGGTTGCTGTACCAGGTTGCTGTGCGGACGAACCGGGTGAGCTCGGAGTATTTTAGACTGTACCAGGGGACGAGGCAAGGATGTCCACTCTCTCCACTGCTGTTTGCCTTGGCAATAGAGCCACTGGCGATGGCGCTGAGAGCATCAAAGGGGTTAGTCCGGTGGGGTGGGGTGGAGCATAGGGTCTTGTTATACACGGATGACGTACTCCTGTATATTTTGATCCGTTAGGGGTGATGGGAGAGCTCTTCGGGTAATTTGGCCAGTTCTCGGAGTAAAAATTGAATATAGGTAAAAGTGAGGTTTTTCGATCCAGGCGAGGGGGCAGGAGAGTAGGCTGGGTGAGATGCCATTTAAAGTGGTGGGAGGGAGTTTTCGATACTTGGGAATCCAGGTGGCACGGGGATGGGAGCAGTTACATATACTAAATCTGGCCCGGTTAGTTGAGCAGATGAAGGAGGACTTTTGGAGGTGGGACATATTCCCTTTGTTACTGGCGGGGAGGGTACAGACCATAAAGATGATGGTTCTCCCGAGATTTCTATTTGTCTTCCAGTACCTCCCTGGTCGGGATTCTCCGACATTGAGCCGGGTCAGAGAATCCCCGGGGGAGGCACGAATCCCACCCCGCAGCCCCGACGTCAGCTTCCCTATTCTCTGGCACCATTTTTCGGGGGCCGGCGGGGTTCCCGCCTCGCCAATCGGGAACCATTGACAGCAGCCCCTCCGGCGATTCTCCAGACCCCGATGGGCCGGGTGGCCGTCAGGTTTTGCCCAGTCCCGCCGGCGTGAAATACTCACCTCATGCACAGCGGGACCTGGCAGGTAAGTATATTTACAGTGATGCATATCACCACAGTGGTTAGTGAAGTCTTGAGTGTCTTCCACTCTTGCTCATGTTGCTCAGTCTAAATTAAATCCATTGTCTTGTGCAGGAGATCACGTAGATGTGTTGTTTTTACTGACAGGTTTGGAATGAATTTCCCTCTAAAATTGATCATACCCATCACTGTTAAGATGGCTTTCTTATCGTGTGATTTTGGCATGTTGAGAATTGCTTAGGTGTTGTTCTTGTCAGCTTCAATGCCATGCGATGAGAGCTTGTCACCTAGGAATGTGACCTCAGTTACTCTAAATTGGCACTTATGCTGGTTGAGCTTCATCCCATTTCTCCTGGCGCTCCTTAGAACTTTAAGCAACCTCGTATTGTGCTCTTCTATGGTGAAGCCCCAAATCATGATATCATCCACATGCACATCTTTGATTCCTTTGATTGTGTGCTCCATGGCACGGGGCGAAAAATTTCTGATGCTGAAATTATGCCAAACGGCATTCTCAAAAGCAGTACTGTCCAAACGGCGTATTAAAAGTTCAGACTTTTGTACTTTGTTCCGCTAGCTTTAGTTGCCGAAACCCTGAGATGCGACAGGTTTCATAAAGAATTGTGCACCAGCCATCTCAGATTTGATTTCCTCACGCTGCGGCATTTGGTAATGTTTTCTTTTGATATTCTCATTAAGACCTTTAGGATTCATGCAAATGCGAATTTCGCCATTCTTTTTCTTTATGCAAACCATGGAGTTTACCCAGTTGGTAGGTTCTTCTATCTTTCTGATTACTTTTAATTCTGTCATTCTGTCCAGCTCCTCTTTGAGGTGGTCCCGAAGAGGTGCAGGTACTCTTCTTGGTGCCTGTATCACAGGTTTTGCATCTTCTTTAAATTGTATCTTGCAGGTGCATTTGCTGATAACGTTCTCAGAATCGTTGGAGCATCCAATCTTTTGTGGATGGTATAAACCAACTTCACTTGACCTAATTCTTCACAGGACTGATCACCTAATAATGAATCCAAGCCCCCGGATACAAGACAGAATGGGATGGAATAAATTGTATTCTTCACCACCACATTCAGGTCACAAGCACCATGACATTTAATATTTGAACTATTATAATCTCTCAGATATTTTGTGATTTCTTCTGATCGGCTGAATTTTTAGATGTTTTAAATCAGTCATGCTGATTAAATTGGCTTTGGCACCACTGTCTAACTTCAATTGGTCCACTGTATTGTTCACTTCAGGTGATAGCAGCCATTTGTCCTAATCAACCACATTTATATTAAATGGAGAATAAGTTTGCATTCTTTTCAGTGCTGGAGAATTTTTTGATGTCTCCAAAATATTATTCTTCTCTGTTATTACTCCAAAAAACAATAATGTTTCATCACTAGAGTCCATGTCTTCTACTGTGTTGACTGATCTGGGGTTGAGCTTAGTAACAATTCTGAGCAAAGTGATTTTTTCCTTTGCATCTGGAATAAACCTGCCAAAAGCTGGGCACTGCCTTAATTTGACCACATCTTTCACACAGAAATACTTTGTCCTGATTTTAACCTGCTTTTCGGTATACAAGGAGCTGCAGGAAACTTCCTGCTTTCTTTTGGAGGTTTCCCGCCTTTTTGGAAAAAGGACAGCAACTGGATGTTTTCCTCCCAGAAGACACCACCATTACTGAGAAACATTTTAGAATGCCATGCTGCTAGCTTGTGAGCCTGGCAAATCTTAACTGTTTGTTCTAAAGACAGCTCTGATTCCATCAGCAACCGTTCCCTCAACTTATTTTCATTCACACCAAACACAATCTAGTCCCGAATCATGGAAGATTCCACTGCAGAAAAATTACAGGTTTTAGCTTTTAACTTTATACCAGTGATGAAATTTTACATAGAATTTACAGTGAAGAAGGAGGCCATTCGGCCCATCGAGTCTGCACCGGCTCCTGGAAAGAGCACCCTACCCAAGGTTAACACCTCCACCCTTTTCCCATAACCCAGTAACCCCACCCAACTCTAAGGGCAATTTTGGACACTAAGACACTAAGGACAATTTATCATGGCCAATCCACCTAACCTGCACATCTTTGGACTGTGGGAGGAAACCGGAGCACCCGGAGGAAATCCACGCACACACGGGGAGGATGTGCAGACTCCGCACAGACAGTGACCCAAGCCGGAATCGAACCTAGGACCCTGGAGCTGTGAAGCGATTGTGCTATCCACAATGCTACCGTGCTGTCTGGGGCTGCATTGTGCATCAAATCTTTGAATTACTTCTTCAAAATTTTTACTATCTTCATTGTTTGCAAATTGAAGTGCATTAAACATAACAATTGCTTCCGGCCCTGTCGCTGTTAGGAGCATCGCTACCTTACGTGAACCTGATTGATCTTCTGAATTTACCGCAGTAAGAAACAGATTAAATTGTTGTTTAAACACATGCCAGTTGTTGTCTATATTACCATGAATTTTGAGACTCATTGACTTCAACGACTCAATTCTTGCAGTTTGCAAATCTTCAAATGTGTGTGGACCTCGTGGCAGCCTTTATTTTCTCAGTGTTTAATACCAAACAACCCTGGTACCATGTAATATTATTGTCATCTGGCCTGATCTATATTACAAGAGCACTTGTAGCTGAAGCGACAAACGATTTATTAACATTAATTGTGGGTAAGCGGTACACAAAACAACAGATGAATAACAGTAAAATCAAGCAGAAGCAACTCTCTTCAGCTTCCTCCAGCCAGTCTGAGGGGTCACCTGACTCAAATGATACTCCTAGTGATCAGTCAGTGAATTACAACACAACTATGATATCACTACAGATGTCACAAGCACCTGACTTTCAACCGGGTGACACTCAGATCGGTACCTTGTTTCCCGCTCCCGCTTGTTCATTGGACAATTCACTCAGCTCTAGACCATGATGGTGGTTGATCCTTTCGACTGAGCAACAATGACCCCAAATCCAGGTCATCACCAAGATGGACACTGAGGAGATTAATTTCAGATCTTTAAACACTGGAGCTCAGTGAGATTCCAAATGCCCAAATATCGTCGTCACATCTGATTCCTACAAAGCAATCCTGAATTATCCATTAGTTGTGAAATGTGGGAACATTCTGAGGTTTGGAATGTTTCTGTAGAAATGAAATTTTTTTCATCAGTAATGAATTTTTCAGTTACAGATTGTCAAAACCTTTATAATTCCCTCTCTGCCTCCTTCACCCTGTCACCATGGAATTTAGAAAAACAAATATTTAATTGTAGTGTCTTGTTCAGCAAAATGCATCCAAACCAACAAAAAGCATATTGTTATCATTGTTGTACAGATGGGTACGGAAGGTCAGATGTTGTCTGCTGCAGTTAAGGTGACATTGATATATGTACAACGCGGTACTCCTCAGAATGCTGTTGTCACTCATTTGAAGAACAAAACCTCAATCCAGGTAATGGAGCTAAAATACATCATCTGAATCTGCAATGATATGGATTCCACACAGTCAGTGTTTATATTTGTTATTGAGTTTGTGTTTAAATCTGGTTATTATTCACTCTTTATCTATAACCTGCTGATTTTCACTGTTTCTGGAGTGGCTCCAACTCACGACAGCTCAAGTCAGTCTGTAATTCACAGACAGGGGTTCAAGTGAACAAAGACTTCAATTTGTAAACGTCCTGACATCACCTGAGTATATCTGAATTCTTCCAGTCCATCTCCTTCCATAGACAATGAGAATGTATTTACCTATCAAATATCTAACTACAGGAGCATATTATTGAGCCAGAGATCCTGACAACACCCTGTTGAGAATCAGAATGTTATTGAATTTAAAGGAAGAGACAGGGGTCTCAGTATCAACAGGGAGGGTGCAGGCGAGCCCAGTGGGGAATAGAACCAGACAAGGCTGGGGATATGGGGGCCCTGTTGATTGTAACTGGTGAGGCACATTTAAATAATTCTGTGCAGGATACTATATGAGTGCCGACCACACTGACTGCCTTGTTTGTAGACAAGAGTGAGACAGTCGGCGCGATTCTCCGCAACGGCGGAGAATCGGGAAGACTGCCGCGGAAGAGGCCGTCACCCACGGCAGCCTCCGCGCCCCCTCCTGGGACCCGATTCTCCCCCCCCCCCATCGGGACTCCCCAGGGATCTCGGCGGCGCAGCCTTGACGACGGTCGTCAAGGCTGCGCTTCAAGAATGACATGCGGCTGGCGCCTGTATGACGTCAGCCGCGCATGCGCGGATGACGTCATCGCGTTGACGGCTCCGACGCGTGCATACGCGGAGCTGTCTTTCCCCTTTTCCGCCCCGCAAGACGTGGCGGATTGATCTTGCGGGGCAGCGGAGGGAAAATAGTGCGTCCCTTTTGGACGCAAGGCCCGACGATCGGTGGGCACCCTGCCGCCCTGATGAGCCATCAATTGCACGTGAGACGAGTTGCTGTACAAAAGTTAGGCTTTAATAAGCTAGAACGTAGCCCTGCGGTTGACTACAATAAAATGGACGACCGCCGGGCGTTCCGACTATTTATACCTCGGTATGGAGGCGTGGTTAACTCAGCCTCTCGACCAATCGGAGAGTCGTCACATGACTGGTCTCAACCAATCGGTCGAGAGGCACATGACCGACCAGGGCCAATGGTAAGCCGGTGTTCTGCACCAATGGCAGACAGCTATGCAAATCATACCACCACACGCCCGTTTCACGACGGTGGCGACCAGGTGTGGTTGCCGCCGTCATGAAACGGTCGTAAACAGCCGGCCACTCGGCCCATCGGCCTCGGAAAATCGCCGTTCACCGAGAAAAACGGTGAGCGCCGATTCGGGGAGCGAGGCGAGCGTCGGGGGGAGAATAGCGGGGGGTCGTAAAAATGTCGGGAGGCCTTCCCGCTATTCTCCCAGGCGTCGTGGGGAGCGGAGAATTCCACCCAGTGTGTCTGGGGGGGAGGGGGTACCCCAAAGAGACGCTGGTGAACCCCCTCTGAGATTCCCAGGTAAGGATTGCCTGAGAATTAAATGGGAAAATCAGACTCCTTTTTGACAATTGCCCTGCACCAGGGACCATCTGATAACTTCAGGGGTGTGAATCTCCGTTCCTGAGATTAAGTGTTGATGCCAGGGCAAATTCGTGGACTTCTATGACAGCAAAACTGGCGCTGCATCTGGACCGATTCAACGACCGTGAAGGGACTAGCCCCGGTGCCATGTGGGACACAATCGATTCCAATGGGAAATGGTGCCGGAATCACACTCAGGAGGCTGACAAGCTGCAGCCGCATATACACACTTCACTCCCCACACACACCATCCCGGCCAATAAGATGGCAGCAAGAAGCACAGCCTCGAATTCAAGGGTGGGAACAGGCTGCCAACTGCTGCCATTCGCCACACCATGGCGCAGGTGACAGAAGAGGTCAGCACCTTGGAAAATACTATCCGGACCGGTCAGCCATGTCGGACAAAACTGCACAACCTCCTCTGGGCGGCCAGGGTGAATAGACAGCACTGTGCCCCTGACACCAACCCTTGCCAACACACCCGTAACACCAGTGGTTTTGTGACAACACCACGAGAAGTCAATGTGGCTTTTGAGGCGTTCCATAGGGGGTCTGTACAGGTCGGAACCACCGGACGGGTGACAGGGTTTCTGGATAGGTTGTCCTTCCTGAGAGTGGTGAAGGAGAGTAGGGAGGAGATGGAGGCCCCACTCGGTTCGGATGAGCTGCTGAGGGCGATTGGGTTGATGCAGAAGAATAAGGCACTGTACCCTGATTGGTACCCAATTGAATATAACAAACAATTCACAGACCACCTAGTACCAGTAATGGTAGATTTGTTCAACAATGCTCAAGGTTGCTTACCTGATACGCTTACACAAGCCTCTGTCTCCCTTATTTTAAAGAAAGATAAGAGTCCCATGAAGTGTAGTTGTTACAGGGCCATTTTGCTGCTAAATATGGATGCCAAGGTACTGGCTAAGGTGCTGGCTTTGCAGTTAGAGCCATGTGTCCCAGATATAATGGCAGAAGACCAGACGGGATTTGTGAAGGGAAGGCAGCTGTCCTCTAACATATAAATGTTGTCCTCTCGCCTTCTTTGGCTTCCAGGTCGGAGGTGATTATAGCTATGGATGCAGAGGAAGCATTCAACAGAGTGGAGTGGAGGTACCTCATTGAGGTACTTGGGAGGTATGGGGTCAGGCAGAAATTTATTTTGTGGGTGCAGCTACTGTACACAAACCCTGTGGCACCAATGCGACAAGATTGGGATACTTTCCTCTGAGCAGGGGTACAGAACAGGGATGCGCACTGCCACTGCTCCTTTTTGCTCTTGCAACAGAACCTCTGGTGATGGCACTGAGGGTTTCTGGGGGATAGAAGCGGATTGATTGGGAGGAAGAGGACATAGGGGGCGGGATTCTCTGACCCTCCATGCCGAAATCGCACTCAGCGCAGGGAATTATCCAAAATAGGCTCCCACGTCGGGACGTGATTCTCTGTGCACCGGAGAATCGCCGCCAGTCGCATGCGGTCGATGCGGCGCCAGTCAATGGCCCCCGCGGTGATTCTCCACACTTGACGGACCGAGTCCCGCTGGCATCGCTCGCGTATGGTCCCAACCGGCGGGACCTTAGAGTTCTAGCTGTGGGGGCCATCATGGTGGGGATGGGGAGTGGGGGGGATCTGACTCCAGGGGGGGCCTCCACGGTGGCCTGACCAGTGATCGGGGGCTACCGATCAATGGGCGCACTCATTCCGTTCAGTGCCCATGCAGGCAGGCCGCAGTCTCTCCACTCCATGTCCTACCTCCTTTCTCTCTCGCTCAGCAGCCACAAAACCAGGTTCATGATTTTGGAGACCACAAGTGAACAATGCCGTCAGGAACCCGGCTCATTGGAGGCGGTGAATCTCAGAGGCCCTGGAGAATAGGGTGTCAGGCCTGCTAATGATATGCCAACGGTACTGAAACGCCGTGTGGTGAGCGATGCATTTATGCCATTTTCGGGGTGCCGGAGCATCCCGTTTGGAGTCAAACCGACACGACAGCAGTTTTGGTGTCAGAGACTATTCTCTGCCCAATTACGTTTCACAAATGGAGAATTCCGCCCAATGTGCTTGCACTAACCTTGCTTTTGATACATTTTTATTACTCAATGTATTGTGGAACAATGTTTTTTGAAGCAATATTAGCTCTGTACAGCAATTATCATATTGTTATCTGAAACCTTGACTTTGGCTTTGAGAATATTCCATTTTATGTCTAAGTACTGAATTTAAAATTATACTGCATCAATTTTTAAGGGTCCCAAATAATTCAATGAAGTAATCAGTAAATCAATAAATCTGTAATCTATCAACACAAAATGTGTGAGGGGGGAGCAATCAAACAACAACTCTCAAAAATAAATTTCCCCCCTTCGGCACAAAACACCGTAACAACCAACTTTTGCAAATTTAACCTCTCCATCCCTCACCATCCCTCAGTCCTCCCCCAACTTATGGTTCTTTATTTGCCTCCTCTGACATCTCAAAATAGTCCTCCTGGTCGCCAAAGGTTACCCAAATCTGGCCGTGTACAACTCTCCAAACTGAATCTTCCGTCTGTACAACACAGCCTTGGCCTTGTGGAATCCCAGACGCCTCTTCGCCAGCTCTGCGCCAATGTCAGGGAATCATAGAATTTACAGTGCAGAAGGAGGCCCTTGGAAAGAGCACCCTACTTAAGCCCACTCCTCAACCCCATCCCTGTAACCCAGTAACCCCACCTAACCTTTTTGAACACTAAGGGGCAATTTATCATGGCCAATCCACCTAACCTGCACATCTTTGGACTGTGGGAGGAAACCGGAGCACCCGGAGGAAACCCACGCAGACACGGGGAGAAAGTGCAGAGTCCGCACAGTGTCCCAAGCCAGGAATTGAACCTGGGACCCTGGAGCTGTGAAGAAACTGTGCTAACCACTGTGCTACCATGCTGTCCTAGTGTATCCTGACTCGATTACCCTCCCATTCACAGACTCGCTTCGCCCTGGCTCACCTCAGGATCTTCTCCTGGTCCACGAACTTGTGCAACCTTCTAATCACCGCCCGCGGCAGATCCCCTGCTCTCGGTGTCTGTCTGAAGGGCCTGTGGGCCCAATCCATGTCTGGGGCCTTGTCCAGCACCTTCTCCTCCAATAACCCGGCCAGCATCCTCAAAACATACTTTGTGGCCCTCGTTCCTTCCACACCCTCTGACAGACCCACAATCCGCACATTCTGCCGTCCGGACCTGTTCTCCTGCTCCTCCACCTTCACCTGCAGCGAATTGCATAGATCCCCAGGATCCCCACCTTCATCTCCAAAGACACAGGGTGGGATTCTCCGGGAACCAGCGGGGTGGGCTGTACTGGCGCCAAGGAGTGGCGTGAACCACTCCTGCATTGGGCCGCCCGGAAGGTGCGGAATCCTCCGTACCTGCGGGAGCGAGGCCGTTGCTGGAGTGGTTGGCGCCGCGCCAACCGGCGTCGAAGGGCCTCCGCCGGCGGGCGCGGATTGGCGCAGGCACAGGAGCGCCAGCGTGTTCTGCCGCATGCGCAGAACCGTTGCCGTGTTTCCTGCGCATGTGCAGGGGGTTTCTTCTCCGTGCAGGCCTCTGTGAAGCTCCGCGATGGCCGGCGCAGAGAGAAAGAGTGGCCCCATAACACAGGCCCGCCCTCAGATCGGTGGGCTCCGATCACGGGAAAGGCCACCATGGGGGCCCCCCTTGGGCTGGATCCCCCCCGCGCCCCCCCGAGGTCTCGTCAGGCTACCCTCAAAGCCAGGTCCTGCCGTAACGGTCTAATCCACGCGGGCGGGACTGGCCGCAAATGGGCGGCTGCTCGGCCCATCGGGGTCCGGAGAATAACCGGGGGCGGGGGCGGGGGGGGGGGGCTGCCAAAAATCGCCGCCGGAGAATTCCGCAGCCGGCGGGGGGTCGGAGAATCCCACCCACAATCCGATCGCTCTGGTTGGACACCACCTCCCCACCTCATGTATCGTTGCCCCTTGCGCCTCAAGGCACTTCTCCACCTGATCTATCGGCCCTCGCAGAGGTGCCACTGCTCCCTGAGTCACCTTTGACCAGCCGCTGTACATCTCCTTCCTTTGCTGGTGAAATCCCTCCGTGATGAAGCTCATCAATGGCTCCATTTGAGGCTTTCCCACTGACCACGACCCTTCACCCTCCGCCATTCTTGAAATTGATGCTTTACCACAGGTCTCCTCCAACTCCTTAGCCAGGTCCTTCACTGTGTTCTGCCAGGTCTGATAGCCAGTAGACATGCCAACCTTGGGGAGAATTTCTTCTCCTTAACCCTCCGCATCACTTTTCTGCTGAAACTAACCTGCTAACAGGTAAAAAGTTCCAGAACCAATGCCTTTGAGCTGGAGCTGCCCTGTGTGCGACCACTCACTCCATGGCCGCCACCGGAAGTGCTCAATCCATCGTGTTCATAATCAGTGTCACAGTGGACATGTAGCTGCGGGCGGGGGAGGTGATGTGGGGGGCTTGGGGCAAAAAGGGACGTTTGGACTGTTCTCCATTGGTGCAGACTTTACACTTTGTTCGTCCTCAAGGATGTTGTTGCTCCCAGCTTCCCAGAGCTGGATTGTGCCGGGGGTCTCACTGCTCCCAGCTTCCCAGAGCTGGGCTGTGCCGGGAGTCTCACTGCTCCTTGCTTCCCGGAGCTGGGCTGTGCCGGGAGTCTCACTGCTCCCAGCTTCCCGGAGCTGGGCTGTGCTGGGAATCTCCCAGCTTCCCGGAGCTGTGCTGTGCCGGGAATCTCACTGATCCCAGCTTCCCAGAGCTGGGCTCTGCCGGGAGTCTCACTGCTCCAGCTTCTAGGAGCTGGGCTGTGCCGGGAGCCTCACTGCTCCCAACTTCCCGGAGCTGGATTGTGCTGGGATTCGCACTGCTCCCAGCTTCCCGGAGCTGGGCTGTGCTGGGAATCTCTGCTCCCAGCTTCCTGAAGCTGGGCTGTGCCGGGAGTCTCACTGCTCCCAGCTTCCCGGAGCTGGGCTGTGCTGGGAGTCTCACTGCTCCCAACTTCCTGGAGCTGGGCTGTGCCGGGAGTCTCACTGCTCCCAGCTTCCCGGTGCTGGGCTCTGCCGGGAGTCTCATTGCTCCCAGCTTCCCGGAGCTGGGCTCTGCCGGGAGTCTCACTGCTCCCAGCTTCCCAGAGCTGGGCTGTGCTGGGATTCTCACTGCTCCTAGTGTTTTTTTGTTGGGATGCTCTGGGCACTTCTTTGTTTCTGATTTTCAAAGCTAGGGGTTCTTCTTCTCCAGATCCTCAGCATTTCCCAGCTTCTTTTGCTGGTATTATCTTACTCACCCTTCCTCGTTTGAAGAGGAGCAGTCCACTGTCTGTTTCAGACTGGACACACCTCTTGCCACAGGTTTAGGTGGTGGTTTGATCCCTTTTCTGGGTTAAGCTCTTCGTGGTTTAACTCATAACCACTCACCACCCACCCAATTGTCCCTTTGATTCTGTCACGGAGCAGGAGGCTCAAAAACTCTTTCAGGTCAGTCCGTCTTTTCTCTGGAAGGTAACTCAACAATTCATCCCAATTTTAAAGAACATCCTCATTTTCCAATTTAATTTGAGATATGTCGAATTCACAGTCATCTGAATTTGGTTCGTCACTTTGAGTCAGAATCCTTAAAACCTCCTCCTTTTCTCTCCTTTCCTTTCAAAGTACCTTTTAAGTATATTCACATGACACACTCCGTCAGACTTCCTTTTATCTGGTGTTTTTACCACATAATTCACTTCACTTAATTTCCTTTCAATCTGATAAGGTCCACAAAACCTGGCTTTTAAAGGTTCACCTACCACTGGTAACAATACCAAAACTTTATCTCCACAGGCAAAACTACGAACTTTGGATTTCTTGTCCGCTTCCCGTTTCATCACATTTTGTGCACCTTTTAAATGTTGTCTAGCCAATTCACCTGCTCTATTTAATCATACTCTAAAATTTGACACGGAATCCAATAATGTAATTTCAGACTGCTTACATAGAATTTACAGTGCAGAAGGAGGCCATTCGGCCCATCGAGTCTGCACTGGCTCTTGGAAAGAGCACCCTAGCCCCTACCCAAGGTCAACACCTCCACCCTATCCCCATAACTCAGTAACCCCGCCCAACACTAAGGGCAATTTTGGACACTAAGGGCAATTTATCATGGCCAATCTGTTAAATTTCTATATCATTCTATTGTAATCCACCTCATCCTCCATCTGTTCTTGTTCTTTTTCTTCTTTTTAAAAATAATTTTTATTGAGATTTTCAAAAAATATCAAAAACAGAAAATAACAACAAGAAAACAGTATTAACAACAACAAAAAAAGAGAAAAAACACAATAACCCCCAAAACCAACCCCCCCCCCCCCCCCACCCCCCCCCCCCCCCCCCCCCCCCCCCCAGCAACTGCAAAAAAGAAGAAATAGGTAAGCACCCGGCATATTCAATAAACACATGTACACATTTCTCCCCTCCCCCGAACCCCCCCCCCCCCCCAAACCCCCCCCCCGCCCCCCCCCCCCCCCCCCCCCCCGGTTGTTGCTGCTGCCGGCCTCTTTTCCTACCGTTCTGCCAGGAAGTCAAGGAAACACCAGCCTCTTTCGCCTCCTTCACTCCCGGTTCCACTGAAACCCAAAAAATAGCGAGTCCCCAGCCTGGCTTGACCCTGGATCCTACTACCCTCGACACCGTCCTTGCTACCCCCTTCCAAAATTCCCCCAGCGCTGGACATGCCCAGAACATATGGGCATGGTTTGCTGGGCTCCCCGAGCACCGAGCACACCTGTCTTCGCCCCCGAAAAACCTACTCATCCTCGTCCCAGTCATGTGGGCCCTATGTAGCACCTTGAACTGTATGAGGCTAAGCCTCGGTTCTTGTTCTTTTTCAACCATCTCATCAATCAATCGCTTCTGATAATTGCACTTCAATTTCATCTTCACTCTTTGATTTCTCCTCTTGTCTTAACCTGTGACTTTGCAACCTTGTTACTACACAATCCGGAAAAATCCCAGGATACTCGTCCTTCAACACTTCAGTTGTCTGATTTTCCACTAGCTTATCAACCACAGTAGGCATCATTCCCACCTGCAATCCAGCTATATCATTACCCAAGATAACCTCTATTCCTGGACAAGATTATTTCTCTAATACTCCTACTACCATTTTACCACTCTTCACTGGACTTTCCAACCTTACCTTATATAATGGAACACTACTCCTCTCACCCTGAATTCCGCATGTTACCACCTTTTCTGGCAATATTCTTCCCAAACTACATAACTCCTCATCTCTTACTATTAAAGATTGACTAGCTCCCGTATCTCTTAAAATTGTGACTTCTTTACCTACTCCTCCTGATACAGATGAATAAACTTTAGCCACACAAGTAAATTCTTTAAAGACATTTGGCACCTTCTCATCAATCACCTCTTGATCAGGCTGTACAATCTTTTGCACCTACTTTCATCTGCCATTTCTGCCACTAATCTCGCAGTTTTAACCCTCTGCTCTTCCACATGAGTTCTTACGACATCAGGAATTGAATTTTTAAACACCTCCAAAAGCATAATTTTCCGAGAGCTTCATATGTTTGGTCTATTTTCAAAGCCCTTATCCACCTATCAAAATTACTCTGTTTGAGCTTTTCAAACTCCATGTATGTTTGACCAAATTCTTTCCTTAAATTTCCAAACCTTTGGCTGTAGGCTTCAGAAACTTGTTCATTTGCACCTTGATGGATTTTTTCACCTCCTCATATGTCCCAGATACCTCCTCCAGTAGTGATGCAAACACTTCACTACCCTACCTGCCAGCTTTGTTTGCATCAGTAATATCCACATGTTCTGTGGCCATTTCATTTGTTTAGCTACCTTCTCAAATAAAATGAAAAAGGCTTCTACCTCTGTCTCATCAAACCTTGGCAATGCTTGGACATATTTAAATAGATTCACACCAAGCCTTCGACTTTGATGCTCTTTCTCACTATCAGAAGATCAGAGAATGTACGGTACAGAAGGAGGCCATTCGGCCCATCGAGCCTGAACCGGCTCTTGGAAAGAGCACCCTACCCATGCCCACACCTCCACCATATCCCCATAACCCAGTAGCCCCACCCAACACTAAGGGAAATTTTGGACAATAAGGGCAATTTATAATGCCAATCCACCTCACCTGCACATCTTTGGACTCTGGGAGGAAACCGCACCTCCCGGAGGAAACCCACGCACACACGGGGAGAATGTGCAGACTCCGCACAGACAGTGACCCAAGCCAGGAATTGAACCTGGGACCCTGGAGCTGTGAAGCAATTGTGCTAACCACTATGCTACCGTGTTGCCCATCATCACTATCCTCATCACTATCAACCAATGGTACATTTCCCTTTACGTCTGACAACTTTAACTGACTGTCATGTTTCATGGCCATTTTCTGAAGTTCAAACTCTCTTTTTCCCTTTCCCTGATCTGTATCTCCCTTTCTCTTTCTTATTGTTCTGCTTGGGCTATTCTTTCTTTTCTCCTTTCTTCTCTTTCCTTTTCTTTGTCCTCTATCTCCCTCTCTTTCTTTTTCCTCTCTCTCTCTTTCATATTCAAGCTGCTTTAATTCTTTCTCATGTTCCATTTGTTTAATTTGCAACTGAATTTTTGCCATTTCCAATGAATCAAACTGTATCTCAGGCAACCTTAAATGCTTAGTCACCACCATAATGACCTCATCTTTTCATTTTGTCAGGTAATGTTAACTGCAATGTTTTTGCCAAATCTAACAGTCTGCTTTTAGTCTCTGTCCGAAAGATACTGTGTGTGACCGTCTCCACCCCCAAAAACGTTAGAGCCTCTGAAAGAGCCATTGTCCACAACACACGCCCCACTTAAACTAAAATACCACACCTGAAAAGCAACCACAATATGTTCACCCCTCACTGTCTTTAAGTTCACTAAGCCAATCCAATAGATAGATTTTTATCCCCCTCGACCCCCCAATTTGTTATGGGCCAGGGTTTAGAGAACCCCAAAGTGTATCATAGAGTTCACCTGACCCACAGCTTTTAATAGATTGTGGTATTGGGAGCACGCGGCCCACTCTACAGGTGTGGTACAGCAGAAATAGAAAAGTGTTTTTTAAAGCAAAACAATGTTTATTCTATGAACTCAAGTTAACCTTTTTAAAACATACAGTGAACAGCTTAGCAACCATTAATTCAAATACAACCCCCAAAGAATACAACACTAAGTAATCCTTAATAAATTCCCATACAACATCCAAAAGACAAAAGACCCTTTTAACACAGAGATCAGGTTTAAATTCTCTAATAAGAGCAGTTATCCTTTTGAAATCATCCAAATGAACACCATTTAGCTTGTGGAGAGATCCATGCACATCTGCTGGCTTTCACTGCAGCTATTCTCTCTGAAAACAAAACTAAAAACTCATTCTATAGCAGCCTGCTCAAACAACAAAAGTAAAGCAGATGGACAGCCCAGCTCCACCCACTCTCTGACATCACATGCAGTAATAAACACCCATTTCTTAAAGGTACACCCACTACAGTTATTCTATAAAAACAGCCATTTCTTAAAGGTACTGTCACATGACAGTGCACGATGATGGAGCAAGTGCATTGTTTATTTAAATGAATAATCTTTGCAAACTATCAGAACCCCTTGTGGAAGGCAACGCGAGTTAACAGTAGCTGTGAGCTCAGGTGGTGCTTGAGCGTTTGAAGAGGTGAACTGGTTGATGAGAGTGAGGGAAGGAGATGAATGAATTTTCTACCAATGGTAGAGGACGATGTGGACAGCCAATTGTTCTTTGCCTCACTTGGCCACCCTTATTGAGGCCATTGACCTTATTTACATGGTGTGACAGTCCCTGGAGTGGTGATGGTTTCATTAACTGCCCCAGCACCATGTTCATACAGCCTAAACCACTCCAATGGGTTCATAATCCTTGGTGTTTAACACTTAATCTTGAAGTGTGTGTCCTACAAACAATCGGGAAAGAGCTGGTCAGTGGGATTAGGCTGGATTGCTCTTTTCCAGCCAGTCGGCATGATTGGCTGAATGGCCTCCTTCTGTGCAGTAATGTTCGAAGATTCTCTGATCCGTGATCAGACAGTAAGTTGTCCAGACCAACATCAGACAATGTGAGATCCCTCACTGCTGCTGACCTCCTGTGAGGTTGCCACTCTTTACATTTTCCAGTAATTGTCGATCCTGTGACTCCAAAAGTGATGTCCCTCTCTAATTGGTTCAAATCACTGCAGGGCCGTCCCTCCCAGTCACGGTAACCCGGTGAGAAATAGCATTACCTCTCCATACCTGACACAATTCCCATGCGGGGCTACAAGGATGATCTTCCCCTTGTTCCAGCGAGGGTCAGGCATCTCCTTCAGGATTTAGAGTTGGGCTGATCTGGCCTGAAAATGTGGTCATGCAGCACCAGATGTTTGGGTGTTAACCGGCCCACTCTGACCTCTGGGATAGCAGATAGGAAGTGTACCATTGCTAGATTGGGAATGGATAATTATGGCATCCAGGGGCCACTCCTGCAACAGACATTAGACCCTTGCATGTGTACATCAGGAGCCTAATGCCTGTCTGAATCTCCACTTCAGGATTGTTTTGGCCTCAGGCAGCCAGTACAAGCTGTGCTCTGTGATTCCCGACCCTGGGACCTCCTGAGACACTACAAGGTCAGTCTTTAACAATTACTGACCTGAATATGGAGCCTGGAGAACAGGATCACTCCTCCGACCGCACAATTTACAAAATCACACTGCCATTCCCTTACTCTCCAGCACTCCTGACTGCCATTGACCTCAGATTCCAACAGCCAGATTCTTGATTCCCAGAGTTTTATTCTTCCCCATTCAGACTTCAAACCCGTTTCCTAACTTCACTTACCTGGGGGCACTGTGACTCTATCAATAATCTGACTGATAGAAACCTACTTTATTATAGGTAATAAAGGTTTAAGGAAAGAAATGATTTAGTGACATTATACTATTAAAAATTATATATATTAGCCATAACAGCAGAAAATGCTGAGAGCGTGGGAAAGATCTGATAAGAAAGTCAGTATTCAAGCTGACTATCTGCATTACAGAATAGACGCATTGTCATCATTACTGGGCAACCATCCCAGTTCTGGAGAACATGGTGAGAAACAGGTGGTTTGAAACATAGAGAAGTTCTCCCATGCCATACTATCTCTTAAAACTTGATAGACAGACATTTTGGTCAATTAGATGAATAATAATTATTTTAACCCAATCACAGTTAGAAAGGGGATAGAGCCTAAAAAGATTATGATTTCTTTATGAGACCAAGAGAGAACCTTTTGTCCTCTCTCCAAAATCATCTCTCTCTCTCTCTTGTTTTCGGAATTCATTTCAACCTAACCTTTGAAACCTATTTCTACTTTGCTTTGAAACCAGCTATTTACTTTCGTTTCATTTTTTGTATTGTGCATTTTGATCTGAAGAAATTAACGCAAACTGAATTGTGTCTTGAATTCAACTCAATCATCTGTATTTGAGTTGGACAAACAACTTTTTAAATTCTGTATTTGTATAAAATTTGACTTGATCAATAGACTTTGAAACTGACATAAATAAAGATACACTTGACTTCACCCAAGAAGCTCAGTCTCGAGTTCTGTAAGATTGATATATAAGTGCAGCGACACATAAATATATTAACAAAATACAGATCCATCACTGACCTTGGCGTCCTCTCTCCAAAGTGCTGTTGCATCACGCTGGTTTCTTTCTGATGAAGTCCAAGGTCCAAAATCAGGGTTGGATTGAGCGCCATCATTAGGAACAGGATTTGCACCCTATGCCCCGCAAGTTCCCAGAACCGAGTGTCTGAATGTCTATCCCTGTGTCTGGGGGTGGTGTCACTCTGACTCTTGGGAATCCCACTGGGATGGGCATCACAGATGTGCTTTGAAGTGTTAATGACCCTGTAATAACCCTCACGAGAACCACAGGGATGACATGATTGATCTCCCTGGGGGCCAGTGGAATATGAACTCCCCCACTGAGGGGCAGAGGCCTATCAGTTGTGGCTCATGAAATAAATCCTTAAAAGCCGGCCCGCAAAGATCTGGCAGGATCGGTAGAGCTAGTTGGGACCGCTTTACTGAAACTTTTATATTGGCGATGAGGAAGAACTACAGCTGCAATTCTGGATGTCTGGACCGCACTCGAATTCCTCAGGATGAGAGCAGGGTTGGAGAGAGTTTAAAAAATGCTGTTTTTAGAAGATTTGAGGCCTTTGACGCTGGCGTGAAAGATTGGGCCCAATTGAGGCCCAAACAGATGCTATTTTAGGAGATGACTGGCAAAAAGTAATGCTCCTAACTGCCTGCGGAGCCTCAATTCAGTGTGGTCAAAAGATTTACCTACCCAGCAGCCCCAGATTCAAAGACCTTTAATGAGCTTGTTGCATCCCATTAAGACCCCAATCCATCGGTGACCGTTCAGAGGTTCAACGTGGCCAGGCGAACCCTGGGGGAATTAGTCACGGAATTCCTTATATGTCATCACAAGCTGGGTGAGCATTGTGACCATGGGCCATCCCTCCCGGAGATGTTGTGAGAGCGACTAGTGTGTGGCATTAATAACATAGCGACCCATTAGAATTGTTAGTGGAACTGTCTTTGGATCTGAATAGGGACATAGAACTATGCCTCATGCAGAAATGTGGAAAAGGGATTCCAGGAACTCCAGGGCTCCATGGATATGGATGTACATAGTGATGGCTGCCCACCATTCCGGCGAGCAATGCCCCCCAAGAGCAGGACCTATGGTACCCAATCGCCTCTTGAGCAATGTCGTGGTCAGACCATTGCCCAAGAGCCAATGCAGCCTGATGAGACATCTGTCCTGAGGTCCAGGAAGACGACTCACAACGGTTTGCCACCTGTGGTGGCAGGAATTGTGGGAGCTGAGAATACCAGAATTGACAGCGAACACGTCATCCTGGTCAGGTGACACAACTACCCCGAGCCAGTGCTCTACATTTAGCCAATCCAATGAGGATTGCATGCAACTAAATTGCATTACAGCACCAAAAGTAGCCCCCATCAAGATAACCATCCAGGTGAACAGCCACCCTTTGGATATGCAAATAGATACAGGGGCTGCTGTCTCAGTAATTAGAGAACAAAAACACTGGAAAATCCTTAAATTACCCCTAATCCCATGTGATCTCACCTTGTGAATTAGCCATCTGTGCGGCGCCTTATCAAATGCCTTCCTGACATCCAGATATTCTACATCTACAGGATCCCCATTATCTACTTTGCTTGTTACATCTTCGAAGAACTCAAGCAAGTTAGTCAAACATGATTTGCCCTTCATAAAACCATGCTGACTCTGATGGATAGCGCTTTGGCTTTCCAAATGTCCTGATAGTACGTCCTTGATCATTGATTCTAATAATTTTCCATCAGCAGATGTTAAACTAACTGGTCTGTAATTTCCCAAATTTTGTCTCCTTCCCTTTTTGAAGAAAGGCATTACATTACCATTTTTACAGTCACTGGACCTTTCCAGTGTCCATGGAATTTTGGAATATCATAAACAATGGATCCACTATCTCTGCTGCTACTTCCTTCAACACCCTAGGATGTAGGCCATCAGCCACTGGGGACTTATCTGCCCTCAATCCCAGTTGTGTTTGCCCTCCATTTTATGGACACATTGCCTGTCACAGCCTCACAAATTCGTGTGTGGACTCAAAAGGACCATCGTTGGCAAAAATTGCGCAATAGAACATAGAACAGTACAGGACAGAACAGGCCCTTCAGCCCTCGATGTTGTGCCGAGCAATGATCACCCTACTCAAACCCACGTATCCACCCTATACCCGTAACCCAACAACCCCCCCCCCCCCAACCTTACTTTTTTAGGACACTACGGGCAATTTAGCATGGTCAATCCACCTAACCCGCACATCTTTGGACTGTGGGAGGAAACCGGAGCACCCGGAGGAAACCCACGCACACACGGGGAGGACGTGCAGACTCCGCACAGACAGTGACCCAGCCGGGAACCAAACCTCTATGTTGTCCTCTACATCAGGGGAAACTTCCTGAAGACCTGTGAGCATTCACAATCAAGCAACAGTAGCTTAGTATTGAAAACGGAATTCTCCTGTGGGGAGCCGATGTGACAGTCCCCAGGCAATGCCGAAAAGCCATTTAACAGGACTAGCACAGTGGACAGTCAGGAGTTTCTAAAATGAAGATGCTTGTCCGGAGCTATATGTGGTGGCCAGGGCTTGATGACAATATTGAGAGGTTGGTGCAGCAATATGCAGTGTGTCAAGAGCATCAAAAGCTCCCACCATCAGCTTTTCTCCATCCGTGAGAGTGACCAGGGCAGCCATGGGTGTGTTTGTATGGTGACTTCGCTGGACCCTTCCTCGGGTCAATATTTCTGCTGTTAATTGATGCCCACTCCAAGTGGATGGATCTGTACCAGATGCCATCAACCACTTTGCAAACCACCACAGAGATACTACACCAATCATTCAGCATCCGATAATGGCACCCCTTTTACTAATGAGGAATTTCTGGGGTTCATGCAGACCAATGGGGTAAAACACATTTGGACCACCCCATATCACCCCTCTTCAAACGGTCTGGCTGAGCGGGCAGTGCAAACTTTCAAGCGGGTCATGAAGAAACAAACCACAGGGTCAGTTGAAACAAAACTGGTATGTTTTTAATTTAACTATCGGCCCACGCTACATATGATGACTGGGGTAGCAGCAGAAGAGCTGCTTATGGGCAAATGTCTTTGAACCCATCTAAGCTTAACATTTCCCCACCTTGGTGGGAAGGTGGAGAAGAAACAAGACCTCCAGAAGAGGTATCACAATCAGTAAGGATAAACAACAACAATTTTTCCACGATAGTCCTCTATACTGGTGCCCCGCAAGGCTGCGTACTTAGCTACTATACGTCTTATACACATACGGTTGTGTGTCAAAATTTGGCTCCAACTCCGACAAGTTTGCTGATGACACATCCATAGTAGGTTGGATCTTGACCAACGATGAGTACAGGAGAGAGATAGAGAACCTAGTGGGGTGGTGTAATGACAACAATCTCTCCCTCAATGTTCACAAAACTAATGAGCTGGTCATTAACTTCAGGAAGCGAAGTATTGTACACATCCCTGTCTGCATCAACGGGGCCGAGGTGGAGATGGTTGACAGCTTCAAATTCTTAGGTCTGCACATCACCAACAATCTGTCCTGGTCCACCCACGACAAAGCTACGACTAAGAAAGCACAGCAGTGCCTATACTTCCTCAAGGAACAAAGGAAATTCAGCATGTCCACATTGACTCTTGCCATTTTTTACAGATGCACCATAGAAAGCATTCTATCTGGCTGCATCACAGCTTGATATGACAACTGCTCGGCCCAAGACTATAAGAAACTACAGAGTGTCGTGAACACAGCCCAGTCCATCACACAGACCCGCCTCCTGTCCATTGACTCTGTCTACACCTCCCGCTGCCTTGGGAAGGGGGCAGCATAATCAAAGACCCCTCCCACCCGGGTTATTCTCTCTTCCAATGTCTTCTATCAGGCAGGAGATACAAAAGCTTGAGAACACTCTGTAACAGGTTCAAAAACAGCTTCTTTCCTCTTCTGGACTGATCTTATCTCTTCATACATCTTCTCTACTGAGTAGTACTACACTCCTGTATGCTTCACTCGATGCCTGTGTCTATGTATTTACATTGTGTATTTATGTATGTCCTACGTTTTTTCATGTATGGACCGTACGCAGAACAATACTTTTCACTCGGTACACACGACAAGAAATCAAATCTGAAATCATAGATACTGGAAACAGGACAGAGGGTTCAAGCCAGTGGACACTGTACACATCCAGAGCTTTGGGGACGGTACCTGGTGGATACGGGGACATGGTAGAGAAGACAGGACCAATCCATCACATGGTCGAAAGCAGGGAATGGACAAGGATGTCAGGCAGGCCTTTAGGGAGCTAGGATGGAAGCTCAGAGCGAGAACAAACAGAGTTGTTATCTCTGGGTTGTTGCCCGTGCCACGTGATAGTGAGGTGAGGAATAGGGAAAGAGAGCAATTAAACACGTGGCTACAGGGATGGTGCAGGCAGGAGGGATTCAGATTTCTGGATAACTGGGGCTCTTTCTGGGGAAGGTGGGACCTCTATAGACAGGATGGTCTACATCTGAACCTGAGGGGCACCAATATCCTGGGGGGAAGATTTGTTAGTGCTCTTTGGGGGGGGTTTAAACTAATTCAGCAGGGGCATGGGAACCTGGATTGTAGTTTTGGGGTACGGGAGATTGAGAGTATAGAGGTCAGGAGCACAGATTTGACTTCGCAGGAGGGTGCCAGTGTTCAGGTAGGTGGTTTGAAGTGTGTCTACTTCAATGCCAGGAGTATACGAAATAAGGTAGGGGAACTGTAGCATGGGTGGGTACCTGGGACTTCGACGTTGTGGCCATTTCAGAGATATGGATAGAGCAGGGACAGGAATGGTTGTTGCAGGTTCCGGGGTTTAGGTGTTTTAGTAAGCTCAGAGAAGGGGGCAAAAGAGGGGGAGGTGTGGCGCTGCTAGTCAAGGACAGTATTACGGTGGCGGAAAGGATGCTAGATGGGGACTCTTCTTCTGAGGTAGTATGGGCTGAGGTTAGAAACAGGAAAGGAGAGGTCATCCTGTTGGGAGTTTTCTATAGGACACCTAATAGTTCTAGGGATGTAGAGGAAAGGATGGCGAAGATGATTCTGGAAAAGAGCGAAAGTAACAGGGTAGTTGTTATGGGAGACTTTAACTTTCCAAATATTGACTGGAAAAGATATAGTTCGAGTACATTAGATGGGTCGTTCTTTGTACAATGTGTGCAGGAGGGCTTCCTGACACAATATGTTGACAGGCCAACAAGAGGCGAGGCCACATTGGATTTGGTTTTGGGTAATGAACCAGGCCAGGTGTTAGATCTGGAGGTAGGTGAGCACTTTGGAAACAGTGACCACAATTCGGTGACCTTTACGTTAGTGACGGAAAGGGATAAGTATACCCCGCAGGGCAAGAGTTATAGCTGGGGGAAGGGCAATTATGATGTCATTAGACATGACTTAGGATGTGTTGGTTGGAGAAGTAGGCTGCAAGGGTTGGGCACACTGGATATGTGGAGCTTGTTCAAGGAACAGCTATTGCATGTTCTTGATAAGTACGTACCAGTCAGGCAGGGAGGAAGGGGTCGAGCGAGGGAACCGTGGTTTACCAAAGAAGTGGAATCTCTTGTTAAGAGGAAGAATGAGGCCTATGTGAAGATGAGGCATGAAGTTTCAGTTGGGGCGCTTGATAGTTACAAGGAAGCGAGGAAGGATCTAAAGAGAGAGCTGAGACGAGCAAGGAGGGGACATGAGAAGTCTTTGGCAGGTAGGATCAAGGAAAACCCAAAAGCTTTCTATAGGTATGTCAGGAATAAAAGAATGACTAGGGTAAGAGTAGGGCCAGTCAAGGACAGTGGTGGGAAGTTGTATGTGGAGGCTGAGGAGATAAGCGAGATACTAAATGAATACTTTTCTTCAGTATTCACTCAAGAAAAAGATAATATTGTGGAGGAGAATGCTGAGACCCAGGCTATTAGAATAGATGGCATTGAGGTGCGTAGGGAAGAAGTGTTGGCAATTCTGGACAAGGTGAAAATAGATAAGTCCCCGGGGCCGGATGGGATTTATCCTAGGATTCTCTGGGAAGCCAGGGAAGAGATTGCTGAGCCTTTGGCTTTGATTTTTAGGTCATCATTGGCTACAGGAATAGTGCCAGAGGACTGGAGGATAGCAAATGTGGTCCCTTTGTTCAAGAAGGGGAGTAGAGATAACCCCGGTAACTATAGGCCGGTGAGCCTAACGTCTGTGGTGGGTAAGGTCTTGGAGAGGATTATAAAAGATACGATTTATAATCATCTAGATAGGAATAATATGATTAGGGATAGTCAGCATGGTTTTGTGAAGGGTAGGTCATGCCTCACAAACCTTATTGAGTTCTTTGAGAAGGTGGCTGAACAGGTAGACGAGGGTAGAGCAGTTGATGTGGTGTATATGGATTTCAGTAAAGCGTTTGATAAGGTTCCCCACGGTCGGCTATTGCAGAAAATACGGAGGCTGGGGATTGAGGGTGATTTAGAATGTGGATCAGAAATTGGCTAGTTGAAAGAAGGCAGAGAGTGGTAGTTGATGGGAAATGTTCAGAATGGAGTTCAGTTACGAGTGGCGTACCACAAGGATCTGTTCTGGGGCCGTTGCTATTTGTCATTTTTATAAATGACCTAGAGGAGGGCGCAGAAGGATGGGTGAGTAAATTTGCAGACGACACTAAAGTCGGTGGAGTTGTAGACAGTGCGGAAGGATGTTGCAGGTTACAGAGGGACATA
The DNA here is from genome assembly GCF_902713615.1 of Scyliorhinus canicula. Lineage (NCBI taxonomy): Eukaryota > Metazoa > Chordata > Chondrichthyes > Carcharhiniformes > Scyliorhinidae > Scyliorhinus > Scyliorhinus canicula. The sequence goes on along the minus strand of NC_052154.1, from coordinate 73,507,732 downwards.
GATAAGCTGCAGAGCTGGGCTGAGAGGTGGCAAATGGAGTTTAATATGGAGAAGTGTGAGGTGATTCACTTTGGAAAGAATAACAGGAATGCGGAATATTTGGCTAATGGTAAAATTCTTGGTAGTGTGGATGAGCAGAGGGATCTCGGTGTCCATGTACATAGATCCCTGAAAGTTGCCACCCAGGTTGATAGGGTTGTGAAGAAGGCCTATGGTGTGTTGGCCTTTATTGGTAGAGGGATTGAGTTCCGGAGCCATGAGGTCATGTTGCAGTTGTACAAAACTCTAGTACGGCCGCATTTGGAGTATTGCGTACAGTTCTGGTCGCCTCATTATAGGAAGGACGTGGAAGCTTTGGAACGGATGCAGAGGAGATTTACCAGGATGTTGCCTGGTATGGAGGGAAAATCTTATGAGGAAAGGCTGATGGACTTGAGGTTGTTTTCGTTAGAGAGAAGAAGGTTAAGAGGTGACTTAATAGAGGCATACAAAATGATCAGAGGGTTAGATAGGGTGGACAGCGAGAGCCTTCTCCCGCGGATGGAGGTGGCTAGCACGAGGGGACATAGCCTTAAATTGAGGGGTAATAGATATAGGACAGAGGTCAGAGGTGGGTTTATTACGCAAAGAGTGGTGAGGCCGTGGAATGCCCTATCTGCAACAGTAGTGAACTCGCCAACATTGAGGGCATTTAAAAGTTTATTGGATAAGCATATGGATGATAAGGGCATAGTGTAGGTTAGATGGCCTTTAGTTTTTTTTTTCCATGTCGGTGCAACATCGAGGGCCGAAGGGCCTGTACTGCGCTGTATCGTTCTATGTTCTATGTTCTATGCAAACATATGGACTATCCGATAGGGAACCCACACCAGACGCAGCCCCACCAGACAAATCAGTCCCCTTGTGTAGAAGTCAATATTTTTCCCGCTTCTGGACTGTGATAGAAAGATTCAACAACGCTCGTTATGGAAAAATAACAAGACTTTATTTACGAACAGAGTGCAGTTTCTGGCTGAAACTTGAGGTCAGAGACAGTTAATGTCGTGTTTAGACTGCTTTGGGTTATGACGAGTTAGTCTTATCAGAATTTGCGGAGCCCTAGCATTTCGGATCAGCTTGACCTTCTCTCATCTTATTCAGGCTTTAGATCATGCGAAGTCAGCTTTTCTTACATTGTACCCAGTAGTTGACCAGTTTTCCCATCATGCCATTATTTACTTCGTACAACATCACACTTGCCCGCCTCCATGAGCTAGGGGGCACAGCTCTGCAAGGACCAGGGCACAGGTCTACTTGAGATGGAAGACTCTGTGTCATGGAGACGGAATCCTCTATACTCTCAGATGAAAGTTTGATCAGGGACGGGCCTCCGACAGGACCCCTCTGACGGTCAGCATGGAAATGGCACTCCCTGATGCTTTATCCACCCCCCTCGACTCAGGCACTCCTGTATGCTCCACCCGATGCCGATGTCTAGGTATTTACATTGTTTATCTTGTGTTGCCCCATTATGTATTTTCTTTTATTTTCATGTACTAAATGATCTATTTGAGCTTCTCGCAGAAAAATACTTTTCACTGTACCTCAGTACACGTGACAAGAAACAAATCCAATCCAATCTAGACAGCTGTTAGAAGCACACCGGGGGCAAAGTGGCGAAGGAGACCTCCTCTGCACCCAACAAGAGAGGGAGCTACTTACCTCGGGGAGGAGGGATGTAATCACCCTCACGAGACTCATGGGGACGACGCTCCACCGTTGATGGACAGAGGTCGATCAGCTGGGGCTCATGAAAGTGCCCTTAAAAGCCGGCCCGCATTGGGACCGGTATGACCGGTAGTGCCGGTTGGGACCCATGTACCGTATGTCGCGTTGCGGCCTTTTCTTTGGGTTAGAAATAAACCTATATTTAAATCACTTTCTGGGGTCATACAAAGCTTTTATAGAGACTATTATCATAGTCTCAGACAGGCTTCATGGGAGGTCTGTAATTGTGGTTCACACACTTGTGTCGGCAAGGTGACCTCCTGGAATTCCAGCCCCTATTAGTTACAATGAGGAAAGCTGCATTGCTCACCCTCACCACAGGAATGAGGATCAGTGAAATGTTTCTGGGTGTAATGTAAATCCTTAGGATGTGAATTTTCACTCATTTATTTTCTGTGTTGTTACAGGGTCAGGAGAGGCTTCCTGTTTCACCCAGTGTTACAGTTAAATTGGGGACTTCGAGTATTGTTGGTCTCACAACCCCTCTGACTATTACAGCTCCAGGCTTGTGGGTGAAACAGGTGAGATAAAACTGAACAATATGTTGGAGCTCAGCCTGTGGCAGCCTTTTCTGTGATTGGATCTGTGCAGCACAGTTTGTTTTATCATCTCCAGTATTAATGTGAAAGTTAGGCTGAATGTCCGAGAAATTGCCTCGTCCTGGGCCTGTAAATGGACCACGTTCTGGGCAGGTTTGGAGAATTAGGAGCAGAGCTCCTTGTCTCTTTAATACATGTCAGAATTTCTGATCATGATGGGAGTGTGGGAATATTGTGACCCAAACAAATGAGTACCGTTGTGTCTTGTGACATATTTTTCTTCACTTGTGCCCTGAAATTCCTGTGGTGGATTTAGGAGGGAGGATCTGGGTCAGGATAGAACTAGCCCACCCCATGGGGGCATCCCTGACCCCCATCCAAAATCCTGGGGTCAGAGGTATTTACATATTGCAGGTGGGCGCCCAGAACATGCTTGGTAAAACAGGTTGTCCACCTCGGCTCAGGTGCTCCTGTTTAATCAGACTTGTGGAGCTGTGAGGAAAACAATCATTGGAAATTATTATGTTCTGGTTTTGCCATTTTATTGAATTTAATGAAGAACATCCCTGATACCCAACATTCCCAGGATACAAATCGGGGAAAGAATATCAATGGTGTATTTTCCTCATTTACAGTAATAGTCCCGCCCTCTACATGGCCAGAATCTCAGATCAGCAGAAGGACAGGGACTTGGTGTAAACATCCTATTTATAGCCCGAGAGACACCGGGCGGGATTCGCCGTCAGGTGACACTGGAATCAGGAAAGGCGATTGGGCAGAGAATCAGTCATGAAGCTAAAATCATGGTCGGCGCTAGGCACCCAACAGAATGCAGGCTCCAGTGCCTCAACTGCAGTGTCAATACGTTGTACCCCGCACATACAGTAAACAACGTTCACATATCATTAGCGGGCCTGACCGGTATGGTCCGGGGCCTCTGTGATGCTCCGCCAGCAGGAATTACCGACGGCGAGTTTCACTTATGGTTTTAAAAGTTGGGAAACCAGCGCGTGGCTGATGGGATTGAGAGAGGAGGTCGGACATGCAGAGGTATGGCTGTGGACAGTCACTGACAGGGCTGGCAGGGGGTGGGGGGAATCAGGCAGGCCCGGGAGGGGACAGTGGGGGAAGACAGGGGGTGACCGGAAGATCGGTTGTGGGCCGGAGTGACTCCCCCCATGGTCGGGGGCATCCAGGAACAGACTGCCTTTGCAGCAGCTTATAAGGCAGCCACCTTGCCACGCACCCCACTTACCGCCCACCATGGCCTACAATTGCACAGCGCTCCACCACCCCCGCACCCCAACCCCTGACCCACAAACACATCAACTCTGCACCCCAGCCTCCAACCTCCACCCCACCACCCCTGCACTCCATCCCACCAACTCCCCCCTCACAACCGGCTGCCACCTGCCGGCAGGGTAGCATGCTGTCCACCCAAGGGCAATGCCCACAGTCCCCACAGAGGGTCACCGGTGAGGGCCATGGAGCGTACCGCTGGCATGGATAGTGTCAGCAAATGGTACCACTGACAGCAGGGACAGGCGGCAGAGCCAGATGCCCCCACGGTGCCAAGCACCGTCAGGGCCAAGGGTGCGAAGGGCAGGGTGCCGGGGGAACAGCCGGGGGTGGGTATGGGGTGAGGGAAGAGGGGGAGAGAGGAACATGAGGAGGCAGGGGCTGCAATGCACACTGGGCCCACCATGTAGGCCATGTTGGGCTTGAGGGAACGTACCATGCTATCATATCTGCCTTTCACCCCCTGCAGACAATGGCTAACGGAATCCAACCAGGAATGGTAGCTTTCATCCAGCCGCTGTTGCCCTGGAGGATGCACTGAGGCTGTACAAGCAGGAGCTGTCTGGGAGGAACCTGCAGCAGTGGAACCTCCCACAAGGAAGCAGCCAGTGAGAATAGAGAGCCGGTCGCCCAACAGGCTGCGATGAACTCTGGTGCTCTGTACCGTTTGGCAATGACTGACTTCTGCCACCGTAACACTCTCCGCCATCCACCAGGGTGATCCCTGCATGCCAGCTAGCCATTCCATCAAACGGTCCCACCGAACCCTTGGGGTGGCATGGGGTGCAGGATATGGGGTGGAGAGAGATGGAGGTGGGGTACTGGAGCGGTGAGCACAGGCTGAACTGGGGTCCCTGGCCCAAACGCACCCCTAATGTCCGCCCATCTCCCTCCGTCCCCAGCATACCCTCTGCAACCAGCCCAGCCAAGCCCATCACTGACAGAGCACCGACAGGTTAAAATGTGAACCGGGGTGTATATTGTGAAACGGTGAACACGTCTGTACAGATTTGTGCCCGAACCCTTAACTCTATACTCTGTGCTGCATCCGTGCCAACTTAACTGATGGCTACCTTTCTGGCTTTCTGCCCTAAAGTTACGCCTCGGTGGTTCCCCAGACGGTACAGCTGGAGTGGAGGCGGCCTGCTCCGATTCCCACCCTGTGACCTGGGTGCCTGTTGGCAGCCGTCTTTTGGGGCGACCGGGCCTGGATGAGCCCGGCTGCTGCTCGGGTGTCCCAGGTGGTGCCCGCTGCCCATCAGATGTGCCAGGAACAGGAAGGGTGGGGTCCAAAGCACTGTGGTGTTCCTGCATAGGCCCCATCACCACTTCCTCCCTCGAGGGACCGATGGCCCCAGGCTACTCCTTGGGATGGGATGCGAGCGGAGCTAACCCCTGAGGCTTTCCCCACCTGCTGCCGCCAGTCCTGGAGGCCTGCTCCTGTCTCTTCCAGGCTCTCAATGCTCACAGCCATAGAGCACATGGAGTAGACCACCTCCCTCTGGACAGTGACACACTACCCAGCGACTGTACCACCACCCTCTGGGTCTGTCAGGCGGTGACTGTGCCTCCTCCCTCTGTGCCTGGTTCAAATCAGCCAGCCCCCTCAGCCATGATCTGCTGTGACTGGGCCATGCTCTGGAGCGCCGTTGCAATGTCCAGGTGGCCCTGGTACATAGCTGTCTGTGACAGGGCAGCCCTGTCCTGTGCCTCGGCCACCGCCCACACGTAATGCCCCAGGTTGATGGACATCCTGACCCATGGCCAATAGCTTTGTGGGAGGGGGGTGGGGGGAGAGAGACAGTGCACAGTGTTAGGCAGACGGACACATGCAGCACAAGGGGTAGGTAGCTGGTGGCCTTCATGGTCAGGGCACCCGGCCATGGCAGTCAGTATGGGTGCTGGCAGGTGAGGCAGGGTAGGGTGTGTGCATTCCGCTGGTAGGCACGGGGGTTGGTGCCGGGGCACAGTGCTGCCTACTCACCCTGGCTGCCCTGAGGAGGTTGTGCAGTTGTTTAAAAAATATTTTTATGAAGGCATTTATATATATTGATATATATATATATACATTGAACAAAACCCAAACCAAAAAAGGAATGAACACAAAATCTTCTAACAAAGAAATAACACCCAACCGCCCTAACTCCCTGCCATTCCCCTTCACTCACCCTGTCCACCCCATTTTTTAACTCGTGTCCACCCCTTCCCTGCCGTGTTAAGCACACTGAGATAACACGGGCTGCAACTGGATGCAGCTTTAACTGAAAGATACTCCAGATCTTGAAGTTAGTTCAGTTTGATTTATTGAACCTGTCACACAGTTAGCACAGTTCTCTGTGAGTTCGACTCTCCGCTAACCTAAGTGTGATTACTCTGTCTGACTGAACCAGACTAGCTCTTAGCCACGTGCTGGAGGTGTGATACTGTAAATACACCCTGACTCACTCTGTAGATGTCCCTAGTGGAAAGAGGTGGAGTGTGACTGCCTCGTGCCTTTTGCAGTGGGAAACCACCCTCAAGTGTTCTGCCTGCTGATTGGTTATGTCCTGTTCATTAGCTGCCTGTCTGTATCTCATTATGTGCATGTCTGCATATCATGACATCCACCCTTTTGAAGTGTTTTCCTGCAGCATATGTGAAAGTATTTCCATGTGTAGGCCGGAAAATTAACTTATTTACATACAATGGCAGATGGGAACATATGAACATGTGAAAACAGAATATAGCAAACAAAACAAATGTTCATAAGTCCAGTCTCTGGGGCTTGCGTCTGATCCTGGTCAACCGCCGGAGAGGTGGTGGTGGGGACGATGGCGCCTTGATAGGGGGATTGAAGTCTGACTGGTGGCCTCGTGGTTCGAGGTATCAGGAGGTGGCACAATAGCAGATGGCAACAATGAAAATTTGGTTGTGGGCGGGCAACTGTGCCGCACAACAGCGTCATCAGCCATATGCACAACATACGATCGAGGAGCAGCCTGTCGAACAACAACAGCTGGAGCTGACCAGCCTCCATCAGGTAGCTTGATCAGAACAGCATCCGCCGGGGATAGCACAGGCAAATCGGTGGCATGAGCATCATAGCCATGCTTTTGTCGGTCCCGGAGTTTCTGCACCTTCTGCAGCACCGGAAGGTGATCCAGGTCAGGCAAGTGTATGGCTGGAAGAGTCGTCCGCAGGTCCCTGTTCATCAGGAGTTGAGTCGGTGACATGCCAGTAGACAGAGGGGTTGCCCTGTATGCAAGCAGCGCAAGGTTGACGTCAGAAGCAGAATCCATGGCCTTGCAGATGAGCTGCTTCACTATGTGCACCCCTTTCTCAACCTTCCCGTTGAACTGCGGGTAATGTGGACTGGAAGTGACGTGATGAAACTGATGTAACTGGGCAAATCTTGACCACTCTTGGCTGCTGAAGCAAGGACCGTTGTCACTCATCACAGTGAGTGGAAAACTATGCCTGGAGAACGTCTCCTTACAGGCCTTGATGACGGTCTTGGATGTGAGGTCCGAGAGCTTCACAACTTCTGGGTCGTTGGAAAAATAATCAATGATTAACACATAATCATGACTATTGGCGTGAAAGAGGTCGATGCCCACCTTGGACCATGGGGAGGTCACGATTTTGTGATGCTGAAGCGTCTCCTTGCTCTGTGTGGTGGGCAAATTCTGTATCTCACATTATATTCAATTCTATTCTCAGTGACCCAGAGCCAGGATCGAACCTGGGACCTCGACGCCGCGAGGCAGCAGTGGTAACCAATGCGCCACCATGCTGCCCTGGAATAATAATAATAATAAAAATCTTTACTGTCACAAATAGGCATCCATTAACACTGCAATGAAGTTACTGTGAAAAGCCCCTCTTTGCCACACACCGGTGCCTTTTCGGGTACAATGGGGGAGAATTCAGAATGTCAAATTCACCTAACAAGCATGTCTTTTGGGACGTGAATGAAACAGGAGCACCCGGAGGAAATCCAAGCAGACACGGGGAGAACGTGCAGACTCCGCACAGACAGTGACCCAAGCCAGCAATCAAACCTGGGACCCTGGTGTTGTGAAGCAATGGTGCTAACCACTGTGATTCTGTGCCGCCCTAAGATCCACAGTGCAGACTCCAAATCAACAACAGCACGGGAGAAACCAGAAATTCCAAAAGAAATCAAATGAAACGTGACGCTGCTCTGGAGCAGAAAATGTAGCTAAAGATCAAGAGCCAGAATCGATAATCAGACAGATCCTGACAGCTCTGAAAACTATCTCAGCATGAAAGTGACACAGAGCTGGAGCAGACGCCTTGGGCGGGATTTTCCGAATCCCCCCCGCCGGGTCAGAGAATCGCCGGGGGACGGCATGAATCCCACCCCCGCCGGCCGCCACATTCTCCGGCACCGGAAATTTGGCAGGGTCGGGAATCGCGCCGCGCCGGTCGGCGCCCCCCCCCCCGCCCCGGGCGATTCTCCAGCCTGTGATCGGCCGAAGTCCCGCTGCTTCTATACCGGTCCCGCCGGCGTGAATTGAACGAGGTCTCGAACCGGCGGCACCTGGCAGCGCGGGCGGGCTCCGGGATCCTGGGGGGGGCACTGTTTTCCTACGCGTCGGCCGTGTAGGTCTCCGCGATGGCCGACGCGTAGGTGATCTCCCCTGTGCATGCGAGGGGATGACGTCAGCAGCCGCTGACGCCCCCGCGCAGACGCGGACTCCCGCCAGCCGGCGGAGTCCCTTCGGTCCCGGCTGGCGTGGCGTCAAAGGCCTTCCACGCCAGCCGGTGGGGCGCCAACCACTCCGGGGTGGGCCTAGTCCCTAAAGGTGCGGAGGAATCCACATCTTTAGGGCGGCCTGACGCCGGAGTGGTTCACGCCACTCCGTCCCACCGGGTCGCCCGCCCCGCCGGGTAGGGGAGAATCCCGCCCCTTGTCTTTCAAAATCATCCATTTCACCATCCACAACATCCCGTGGAAGAATTTGAAAAAACCACAGAGATACAGAAATGAGTGAAAGATAAAACTGACTGATAAAAACTGTGCAAAAGATTAGAGAAGAAACTTGGGTACTTGAGTAGGCTATACACACAACCGATTTTGTTCGAACAAAAAAACGCCTGAAGTTTTTCGGTTTTAAAAAAAGGGAAACGTCGTGATAATAGAGTGATTCTGGTAGTGCTTACGGCACACTGTACCTCATGAGGTCACCTGACCTGGAGCCCCGCAGGCCAGATAAAACATGTCAGAGAAGGTTGTAATGAGGCTGCAGAGGCCTTCCAATTTAGTGTTCATGTTCTGTTATAAATAAAGTTAGTTTACAGCAATGGCAATGGTGGTGGTCATACTGCAACATAAACACAAGACAGGGACTTTAACCGCTCATGGTGGCCTGTGGCATGTTGCTGTGACTGTGTGTGTGTAGCTAAACATCACCCCTATAATAGTTCCCACCTACATGATGCAGAGCAATGGACCTAGTTGGCACTTGATGACTCCTGAAACATCTGCCAGATGGTCAGATCAGAGCCGTGTGTCTAAGTTAATGATGCCAGACTATTAAATGAAAGGATGCTAATTTGGATCTGGAGGTCTGGCTCGAATGACTTGACAAAATCCCTGAGCTAGGTCTTGATGGGCAATCGGAATGGTTATCATGTCATGTCAGTGCCATTAGTGTCCCAAGTTTTCTTGTGTTTGTCTGAAATTGCTGGAATGAAAATGTGGAAGCCTCAAATAGGATCAGAGCAAAACTCTTTAATATCAACAAAGTTACTAAGTAATGCCCAGATGCAGTGTCAACATTTACTGGGCTACCTCACAGTCAGAGGCCAAGGCAATGTGGATATGAATTTGGGAAGGTCCATACAAAAGCTGGGTCGTGAGTGCTTGTCAGTGGTCAGACGATGGTGCTGCTGAAACTCTCTGTGCACACAAAGGTGACCTGACTCTCAGGCTCACATCCATAATTGAGAGTCACCACACCCGAAAGAACAATTTCATTCTGGGGACTCAGAGTGAGGAGAAGGCTAGAACATTATTCTTGTATGAGGGGTGGCCTGTGGAGAGATGCCGTAGTCCAGATTCAGATCAGACTTTCACTTGAGAACCAGTAATTAATGATTGTCCTCATTGAGGAGCCTCACAACACTAAAGACAAACTGCAATGAGTGTGCTGTGGTTTGTGGTGCTGTTCCTGCCTCTGGAAGGCTGCCACAGGCAGTGGAATGTTGGCGCGATGATTCAAAAGACTGCATCATGTCTTCTTGCTTCACTGTGCTCACTAGTGGAGTTTATATCCCATAACAGAACGGCCACGTGAGCCAGAGGCTGCAGAGAATTCCAAGAATGAAGCCATCATTACACAAGATTGTTACAATTCATTCTGAGATTTAAGTTCTTCATTGAAGTGCTGAGGGTATCAATAAAGGTGGTCACTTCGAACCTGCATAGAGAACAAAGATGAAAGCGGATTGTATGAACTATCTGCCTTTATACTCCTGGAACCTTGTGGTTACAAGGGTCCATAGGTATGTCTGATGAGAATAGTCCTTGCTCTGGCCTCCTCTGGGGCCTCAATATCCTCACACTCAACAAGTTCATCCCTCTTGATGTCTTGTTCATCGTAGGAGACGTGCAGCTCCTCCATTTCTCTATATAGCAACTCGTCCCCTGAAGCCCCCACCACTTTGGAGCACCAGGTTATGTAGAGTACAGCAAGCCACGATGATCAGTGAGACCCTCTGGGGAAGGGAATTGAGAGGCGCCTTCCTGTCCACACATGGGAAACGCATCTTCAGGATGCCAATTGTCTGCTCAGTCAAGAGCATGTCAACGATTGAGTCACATTGTACCACACCTCTGAAGCACTTTACAGCCAGCGAATTAGCCACATCTTTTGTAGTAGCCTTTGTCACCGATGAGCCAACCCTGAGTGCGCTGAGGGCCCTTGAAGATCTGTGGCACATGCGAGGGACTCATGATGTAAGAATAGTGTGACCTCCCAGGGTATCTCATACAGTCCTACATAATCTACTTTTGATTATCACAGATCAGCAGCATGTTCAGAGAATGGAGGTTTTTTCTGCTGATGAATCGTTGTAGCTGCTGCCAGGGAGCTCTCAATGCCACATGGGTGCAATCAATGGCACCCTGAATCTGTGGGAAGCCAGAGATTGCTGCAAATCCCACTGCTTCGGCAACCTGGCTAGCTTCATCCAGGGAAAACTGGGCGTAATTGTGTGCCTTACTAAATCGCACATTGGTGACCTTTCATACACATTTATGAGCAGAGGATTGTGTGAAATTCCACAGAGGTCCCAGTAGAGTCCTGGAATGAGCAACTCACAAAGGTTTGAATGCAATGGTAAACTTCACAGCCACTGGTAATGGATGTCTTTCCCATCCGTACAATGTCGGACCCTCCTGAGGAATTTGGCAGCTGTGAGCTGCCACGCCCTTGACAAGTAACGGTGTCTATGACATTGTCATCTGCAAGTATGAGAAGCGCCTCCGGTGCACCCTGAGTCATGACAATTGCCTTTGTGCAATTGGTCTCTCCTACTCAACATCTGAATCTTCATGGGGGCCCTGTGCCCCTGAGAACCGTTTCATGTTCCCCAGAGCGAGGCTCTTCCTTTTACCCTGCCTGACACCGATGGGCCCTTTATCTATTCCTCAGCTCCGTGAGAGCCATGAAGAAGACAGTGTTGCCTGCTGCCTTCATTTTGTATTCTTGTGGAAAAATAGTCCAGAGATGTGATTATGCATTACCCTGCAACAAACACCTTCCATCGCCAAGCTAGGGAGTCATTGTGAAGTCCCAGGACTGCCCACATTCCAGGTATTCCATTCCCAGATCCTCTCCAATGCTCCAGGCATGAAAACACATGTATAGAATGAGTACTCTGGATGAGTACAACCTGGGCACCATCATTCTCAGTCAGGACACTGTCAGCCTGCCTCCTTTGGAGTAAATTATAGCTCAACCTTTCACTAATGTAATGAGTGTAATTGCTGTGGTGTGCAAAACCTGAACCTCCTAGCTGCAATGTGTAGAGGTCTTTTTGTGTGCGTCCTTTAGCTATTGCCTCTTTACAGTTGGATCCTTCTGATTATTGCACATTCCTATGAGAGGGAAAATGGTCATTCAAACCCAATTAACATTTGGCCCCAAGCCAGAATGAATTCGTGCAAGAATGTCCAAGATGAGTTAAGCTGCCCACATCCTTTAATTGGAGTTTTCTTAACATTTCCTTTTTACTAGCACTCCATCCCGAAGTGGAAATTATTTGGGTGCTGATGCACGATCAATTACCACAGAAGCGAGATTGTAGAGCAATTGAAGGCATTATTACACCAGATGCTTCCCCCAGCAGCGCAGGATCAGAATGGCTGCAGCCAGGGAAAGCACAGACCTTTATGCTCCGCCTGCTGGGCGGGACCAACAGGCAGAGCTCTACTAAGAAACCTCTAATACGAGGTACATTGAACATAGGTACCCTAATACCCTTAATACAGACTACAACATTCACCCCCAGTTGAAAAAAAGAGTTTGGAGGGGGTGGTGGCAAGGCATTGTACAGTGGTAGTTATCATGACGGTACCAGTTGGTGGTACAGTATTTACAGTTACTCCAGTTCCAGTTTTTTACAGTTACATTTAACGATTATACTGAAGCTATCAGTCGATCGGGGACCTTGGTTGTCCTCTGCGATTGTCGCTGACTCGGCGGTGATGCAGGCGCCGGCTCGGGCATCCGTGACTCCGGGAGCGTGTCATCCTCAGCTTCATCACCCCCGGGTGGGACCAGTGGGAGGACAGATCTTCCAGGGAAGGAGGCTGCGGTGAGGTGCGCTGGTGGGAGGGTGGGTGGGGTTGGTGAGGGGGCCATGGGTGGGGATCCAGCGGGTGCCAGATCCCGGAGGGAGACCGTGTCTTGTCGGCAGTCGGGGTGCGCCACGTAGACGTACTCCGGGTTAGCATAGAGAAGGTGGACCCTCTCGACCAATGGGTCCGACTTGTGGGTCCGCGAGTGTTTGCGGAGCAGGACGGGTCCGGGAGCTGCCAGCCATGTTGGGAGCGAGGTCCCAGCGGAGAACTTCCTAGGGAAGACAAGGAGACGTTCATGAAGTGTTTCATTGGTCGTGGTACACAGGAGCGATCGTGTGTGGAGTGGAGTGCATTGGGGAGGACCTCCTGCCAGCGGGAGACCGGGAGATTTCTAGACTGTAGGGCCTCTAGGACGGCCTTCCAGACCGTCCCATTCTCCCTCTCCACCTGCCTGTTTCCCCGGAGGTTGTAACTGGTCGTCCTGCTTGAGGCAATGCCCTTGCTGAGCAGGAATTGACGCAGCTCGTCGCTCATGAAGGAGGACCCCCCTATCACTGTGGATGTAGGTGGGGAAACCGAACAGGGTAAAAATGCTGTGGACATGTCGGGACAGGGGATGGCGAAAGGGAACCGAAAGTATTCATCAATCACATTCAAGAAGTAGTGTTGTGTTCGGTGGAGGGGAGGGGTCCTTTGAAGTCCATGCTGAGGCGCTCAAAGGGGCGGGAAGCCTTCACCAGATGTGCTTTCTCTGGCCGATAGAAGTGCGGCTTGCACTCCGCGCAGATTTGGCAATTTCTGGTGACGGTTCTGGTGACTCCTCGATGGAGTAGGGCAGGTTGCGGGTTTTGATGAAGTGAAAGAAACGTGTGACCCCAGGGTGGCAGAGGTCATTGTGTAGGGTCCTGAGTTGGTCCACTAGTGCGCTGGCACATGTGCCGCGGAATAGGGCATCAGGAAGCTCGTTGAGCTTCCCGGGACGATATAAGATCTCATAGTTGTAGGTGGAGAGCTCGATCCTCCACCGTAAGTACTTATTGTTTTTGATCTTGCCCCGCTGTGTATTATTGAATATGAAGGTAACCGACCGTTGGTCAGTGAGGAGCGTGAATCTCCTGCCGGCGAGGTAGTACCTCCAATGCCGCACAGCTTCTACGGTAGCCTGGGCCTCCTTTTCGACGGAGGAATGACGGATTTCGGAGGGTGTGGGAAAAGAAAGCCACGGGCCTGCCCGCCTGGTTGAGGGTGGCAGCCAGAGCTACATCTGATGCATCGCTCTCCACCTGAAAGGGGAGGGACTCATCAACAGCGTGCATCGTGGCCTTTGCGCTTTCTGCCTTTATGCGACTGAAGGCCTGGCGGGTCTCTGCCAACAGGGGGAAGGCCGTGGATTGAATTAGTGGGCGGGCTTAGTCCGCATAGTTGGGGACCCACTGGGTGTAATATGAGAAAAACCCCAGGCATCGTTTCAGGGCCTTGGGGCAGTGGGGGAGGGGAAATTCCATGAGGGGGCGCATGCGTTCGGGGTCGGGGCCTATTACTCCATTGTGCACCACGTAACCAAGGATGGCTAGGCGATCGGTGCTAAATACGCATTTCTCCTTGTTATAAGTCAGGTTAAGGAGTTTGGCGGTATGGAGGAATTTGCAGAGTTTGGTGTCGTGGTCCTGCTGATCATGGCCGCAGATGGTGACGTTGTCTCGGTATGGAAACGTGGCCCGCAAACCGTGTGATGGTCTGACTATAATCAATGACCATCCTGTGCTTCTCCCCGGTCTTTACAACCACCACTTGAGCCCTCCAGGGGCTGTTGCTGGCTTCGATAATACCTTCCTTTAGTAACCGTTGGACTTCCGACCTAATAAAGGTCCGGTCCTGGGCACTGTACCGCCTGCACCTGGTGGCAACGGGCTTGTAATCCGGGGTGAGGTTCGCAAACAGGGAAGGTGGGTCGACCTTGAGGGTCGCGAGGCTGCAGACAGTGAGGGGGGTATAGGGCTGCCGAATTTAAAGGTTAAACTCTGGAGGTTGCATTGGAAGTCCAAGCCCAGGAGTGCGGAAGCGCAGAGGTGAGGGAGGACGTAGAACCGGAAGTTGCTAAACTCTACGCCCTGGACGGTGAGATTTGCGAAACAGTACCCCCGGATTTCCACAGAGTGGGACCTGGAAGCCAGGGAGATTTTGTGTTTAACAGGGTGTATCGCGAGGGAGCAGCGCCTTACTGTAGTGGGGTGAATAAGGCTATTCCCAGAGTTGAACAGGCAGGACGTCTTGTGCCCGTTGATGTGTACCGTCGCCTTTGCGGTCGTGGGATTTTGGGGCCGAGACTGGTCCAGTGTAACCGAGGCGAGTTGCGGCAGATGCTGGGAGGTCTCATCAGGTGATACACGGCCATCCGAGTTGGGGTCCTGAGATGTCGTCCAAGATGGCGGCGCCCATGAATCACACATGGCCGGCGGTGGGCAAGGTGGCGGCGCCCATGGGCCGCACGCGGCCTGCGGGATCAAAGATGGCGGTGCCCACGGGCCACACGTGGCTTGTGGGTAGGGGGTGGCAGCGGGCCCGGGTCGCTTCTGGTGACAGCGGTGACCGACCGCCCTGGCATACCGCCACAAAGTGCCCCTTTTTACTGCAGCCTTTGCACGTTGCAGATTGGGCCGGGCAGCATTGCCGGAGGTGTTTGGCTTACCCGCAAAAGTAGCATCTGGGCCCCCCGGGGTTGACTGGCTGCCGCACGGCACACGCTTGTGGCGAATTGGGGGATGCGTTAGAGTCGGTCGCGGATGGGGTCCACGCTGTCCACGCGCGGTCGGGGGCATACGCCTGGGCGTTACGGGCGGCGACTTCTAAAGAGCTCGCGAGTTTCCGTGCCTCCCCTGGACCCAGCGTATCCCCTTCGAGCAGCCGCTGGCGGATCTGCGTGGACAGCATGCCAGTAACAAAAGCGTCCTGGATTAAAAGTTCAGTGTGGTCGCTAGCCGAAACTTGCTGGCAGTTACAGTTCCTACCTAGGACGAATAATGCGCGGTAGAAGTCATCCAGAGATTCCCCTGGAATTTGTCGTCTGGTGGCCAGAGGATGTCGGGCGTATACTTGATTCGCTGGGCGAATATAGTGTCCTTTCAACAGAGTCATAGCGTCCTTGAAGTCAGCCGCGTCCTCGATGATCGTAAAGATTTCTGGGCTCACCCTCGAGTAGAGAATCTGCAGTTTCTGGTCCTCTGAGGGTGGAGTTGTGGCCATCCTGATGTAGCTGTTGAAACATGCCTGCCAGTGTTTAAAAGTAGCCGCTGAGTTTGCCGCGTGGGGGCTGAGTTGTAGATACTTTGGCTTGATGTGCAGCTCCATTCTTTACAATCTGGTGTAATAATTTGATGCACAATCAATTACCACAGAAGCGAGATTGTAAACCAATTGAAGGCTATATTACACCAGATGCTTCCCCAGCAGCGTAGGATCAGAATGGCTGCAGCCAGGGAAAGCACAGACCTTTATGCTCCGCCTGCTGGGCGGGACCAGCAGGCAGAGCTCTACTATGAAACCTCTGATGCGAGGTACCTCCAACATAGGTACCGTAATACCCTTAATACAGACTACCACAGGTTCCCTTTCAGCCGGCCCAAAAGTGCAGTAGTCAGCTCCTCCCACAAGAAATGAGACCCCTACCTGAGCAATTTGTTTTCCTCGGTTATTTTTCAACGGTGTTATTCCATTGGCTGTCAAGATGTTGCTGCACCACTTCCATCAATTGATCAGCTTCCAACCCCCTCACGCACTGTCACTGTCCTTTTCCCTCCTATCATCCTGGGAGAAGTTTCCGTCCCTCCGATCACTCCTCTTCCTGCCCCTCTAATCCTGAAAGCCATCGTAATTGTTGTGCATATCCCTGTGGTCCATTCTGAACCATTTTCTGTGAATGCCCCTATGCTCCATGTCGACTGCATCCTTCCCCACTTTAGGTTCTATGCACAGTAAAGTACTGAGACCTCTACCCCCGAAACCATGGAGAACCCCTCTCATAGTTACCAGCTCTCCATTGACAGGCTGAAGATGCCCCCTCTGATTGCGACTGTTTCATCTGCAGCCCATTACCAATCCCCAGGACCAAAACCTATGAGGGACTGACCATGTCCTGCACACCATGCTGAGCACATGACTGATACAGGATGCACTGTCCTTGCCCCCTCCCTGGACTGGGACCAGGATATATGTGTCAGACACAGCCTTGCAGCAGCGTGCACTGCCCCAGGACTGGCTCAGATTTCTGAACCCTCTTCCTCAATCCCTTGCAGTCATGTATCTCTGTCCACCCCTTCTCTCCTGTGCTCCAGGCAAAACCTCCCCCTTCCCAGTCGAGCATGTGCTTCACAGCCCCTTCTCTTGCCCCTGTCCTGTCTCACTCCCTATCGACAGTGCAGTTTTTGTATTCCACGCCCGTTCCCCTTCATTGGACTTCCCTGAGCAGCCTTGGCATGGAGTCAGCACAGTGAAAGATAGGTGAATGCTGCTCGCACACACCTCAAAATCACGGGTAAGTGAAGTTCACCAGGTGAATGTCAGTAATATCCAGTTGTCACGTCACATCAGTCTAATTATCTGCCAGCATGGCCATTAGATTTGGAGTGGAGCGTACTTACTGTCAGCTGGATTTAAAATTCATGAGATGCAAAGGTAAATGTGATTCAGGACATGGTGCAGCGGGCAACCTGGCCCACCCTGAAAATCAGGAGCAACAAATTGTGGCCGGGATTCTCTGATTGCCGACGCCAAAATTACGTTCGACGATTGGCCGGAGAATCTTTTTTTACGCTGAAATCGGGGGCAGCGCTGTTTTTTGGCTGCTCCGCCCCCTCAAAAACAGCATAATCGCTGAGTACGCCACACGCCATTGGGACGGCCTCAGGACGTCACCTGAGGCCCTCCCCCAATGCTCCGCCCACATGGGCCGACTTCCCAATGGCGTCAGTTGCGTGTCCTCACAGTTTTCAGGGACCTCGCGTGGCGGCTGTGGACTGGGTCCAGCTGGGGGGATTGGTGGGGGGTGGTGCGGGAATGGCGAGGAGGGTACTATCTGGAAGGCTGGGTCTGCGCGCAGCCGGTGGCATGTTGTACGGCACAGTCGCCGCAGGGCACCGCCGTGCACATGCGCGGCCACGGACCCGGCAATTCTCCATCCGTGTCTGCAGGTAAAGCCGAGGGGTTTACATGGTGCGGCTGCTAGCCCCCCACTGGGCAGAGTATCGGTCCAGGGGCGGCATCTACTTTTTCATTGTAAAACTACACACTTCCTCCGGACATAGTCTCAATAGTGGAGAATCCAGCCCTGTAATCCATTTTCACACTGGCGGGAAACTGGCTTTGGCCATATTCGGAATTTTCCAGTCAAGCTCATCATGATGCCCACCAATGGCGCGGCCGGAAAATCCCAATTACTGATTTCACAGTCGCCGTGACATTTCCTCCTAATTCTCTACTTTACCCTGTTAATCAAACTAATGAAAAATGTCCAATTGTTTAAACATCCACAGCTGATTAAACTGTTTTATTGCTGATGAATCTAATATAAGATTTATCTTCTCCATTTTAGCCAGGTTCTGCAGTGTGCAGCTCCCGGACTTCTAGTCAAGGTAAATAAAGAATTTGATAAAATGCTGATATCATTCAGGATTGGAATATGTAAATGTGATAATGATTCTTATAATTAGTAATTCTCCATTACAGGCACCTTTGATCAGAACAGATGTCACAGAACCTATCAGAATGGAATCATCACCTGTAGCTGTAACCGTTTGGGTTTTATCTTTACTCTAACACTGGAATCAAAGGTAAGAATAATGTTCATCTTTATAGTTTAAATAAACGATGCTGAGAAATCAGACTGTTTTCCATTCTCACCGCAGTCCAGTCAGGCGCTGCCCAGAGTTTCAAGATTCTCCTGCAAAATATTTTGTCAATCTGCTGCCCCAATTTCTGTAAAGTTTACATCATTGGCATGGGTGCGACCCGGCCTCTAAAGAAATCCACAGAAATATCAGACTGGATTATCCTATTTAAAATATATATATATTTTATTCCAAACATCAGCCAAACATACGAATCAATAACAACACAAAATAAATAATACACCACAGCTTGTTCAATTTTCTCTCTCCCTTAAAGCTCCCTCACCCCCCACGATGAACTGATGCTCAAACATGGACAGAACTACAACGTGTTCCGAATTCCTCCTCCCACCCACTAAGGGCAAATCTGATCCTCTCCAAGCTTAGAAACGTATGTAAATCCCCCAGCTACGCCACAGCCCCAGCGGTGCTGCCAACCCCTAACCCAACAAAATCCATCGGCAACAATCAGAAAGGCGAAGACCACCACATCGGTCCCTTCCCCTGCAGCAGCTCCAGCAAGTCCGACACCCCAAAAACCACCACTAATGGGCAGGGCCAGGTTGCCCGCTGCACCATGTCCTGAATCACATTTGCCTTTGCATCTCATGAATTTTAAATCTAGCTGACTAAATATGCTCCACTCCAAATCTAATGACCACGCCGGCGGATAATTAGACTGACGTGAATGACAATCGGATATTATTGACATTCATCCTGACCCCCACTATCCCAGACAGCACCTCAAAGACCACTGACCAGAGCCCCTCCAACTTCCCACCCCACCAAAACACGTGAGCATGATTTGCCAAGCCCCTCCCACATCTCACACACATCCGGGAAGAACCCATTCATTCGAATTCACTTCATGGGCGAAATTCTCTGCAGACCGTCGTAACGCCGATTTCCGGCGAGCAAAATTGGTGTAGATGACTCCGGCGTGGGGGCCTTCTTTTAGGCAGCTTTTCTCCGTTCCCGGAGGGGCCAGCAGCGGACTGACGCGATACGCATCAGTTTCACCCGCTGCAGAAGTGGTGAGACCCGGCGTTTCTGGGGGGGGGGGGGGGAGGAGGAGAGAGACTGACCCGGCGTTTGGGGGGGGGGGAGAGAGAGACAGACCGGCAGTGGGGGGGGGAGGAGGGGGAGAGAGACAGACCGGCATTTCGGGGGGGGGGGAGGAGGAAGAGACAGACCGGCATTTTGGGGGGGGGGGGGGAGGAGGAGAGAGACAGACCCGGCATTTGGGGGGGGGGGGGAGAGAGAGACAGACCCGGCATTTGGGGGGGGAGGTTCCGGCATTTGGGGGGGGGGTTGCGGCATCGGGGGGGGTTGCGGCATCCGGGGGGGGGGGGGGGGTTGCGGCATCGGGGGGGGGCGGGTTGCGGCATCGGGGGGGGGGTTGCGGCATCGGGGGGGGGTTGCGGCAATCGGGGGGGGTTGCGGCATCGGGGGGGTTGCGGCATCGGGGGTGGGGTTGCGGCATCGGGGGGGGGGGTTGCGGCATCGGGGGGGGGTTGCGGCATCGGGGGGGGTTTGGGGGCAGAGACGTGCAGAGAGGGGGGGCGACGGATGCCCGGGGCCAACGTACGGTCGCCCCCCCCTCTGTACGCCGCTGCCCCCTACCCCAACCACCCCCCCTCACCACCCCTACCTCCCTCCAACGCCCCTACCCCCCTCCCCACCACCCCTACCCCCCTCCCCACCACCCCTACCCCCCCTCCAACGCCGCCCCCCCATCTCTCGCAATGCCGCAACACCCCCCTCTCAACGCCGGGTCCCCCCCCTCTCAACGCCGGGTCCCCCCCCCCTCAACGCCGGTACCCACACCCCGTCCCCCTCCCTCTGAAGGCCGGTACCCACACCCCCCCCTCCCTCTGAAGGCCGGTACCCACACCCCCCCTCTCTCCCCCTCCCCCCTTCCTTCCTCCTCCCCCCCTTCCTTCCTCCTCCCCCCCTTCCTTCCTCCTCCCCCCTTCCTTCCTCCCCCCCCCTCCTTCCCTCCTCCCCCTTCCTTCCTCCTCCCCCCCTTCCTTCCTCCGTTAGTGGGGGGGGGGGGTGCGGCGTTAGTGGGGGGTGGGGGGGTGCGGCGTTGGAGGGAGGTAGGGGTGGTGAGGGGGGTGGTTGGGGTAGGGGGCAGCGGCGTACAGGGGGGGGGCAGCGGCGTACGGGGGGGGCGACGGTGCGTTGGCCCCGGGCATCCGTCGCCCCCCCTCTCTGCACGCCGCTGCCCCCAACCCCCCCCCGATGCCGCAACCCCCCCCGATGCCGCAACCCCCCCCCCGATGCTGCAACCCCCCCCCGATGCCGCAACCCCCCGATGCCGCAACCCCCCCCGATGCCGCAACCCCCCCCCGATGCCGCAACCCCCCCGATGCCGCAACCCCCCCCCGATGCCGCAACCCCCCCCGATGCCGCAACCCCCCCCCGATGCCGCAACCCCCCGATGCCGCAACCCCCCCTATGCCGCAACCCCCCCCCCCCCCCCCCCCCCGACACTGAACGGCATCAACCATCATCATGGTTGACGCCGTTTTAAAGGTACTGTGATTTTCGCCGACGTGACCCGTGGCCACGTCGGCGGGACTTCAGCCCATCCGGGCCGGAGATTTGAGGAAACAAAAATATAATGACATCCCGCCGGCGCCAGCTGTTTTCAGAGGCTGCCGGCGGGATTTGCACACCGCCGGTTTTTGGCCGGTCAGAGAATTAAAAAACCCTGCGGGAGCGGGATTAACGCCGCTGCCGGCCGATTCTCCGACCCTGCATGGGGTCAGAGAATTTCGCCCCATATGTGCTCTATGCGCCACCTTAATTTGCATAAGGCTCATCCTCGCACAGGAGAAGGTCGAGTTAATACGATGCATCATTTCACTCCAGACCCTCATCCCAGCTCAATTCCCAGTTCCTCCTCTCATTTCAGTTTAACCCTTTCTTCTAACGCCTTCACATTGCCCACCAACCAACCATAAATATCCCCCATCTTCCCTTCCCCTCACACATCTGGGATGAGCAACTTATCCAATAGCATACACTCCGGTAGCAAGGGAAGTGAAGGAATCTCCATCCATGCAAATCCTGAATCCGCAAATACCAGAGCTCATGTTCCCATGGGAACTCCAGCCTCTCCCACATCTCCATACTGGATTATCCTTAAATAAAATGTCAGTTTTCCATGGCTTGAGTCATTTGGGAAGAAAAACAAGGGAGAGGCGTTGGAATTCTGACCTTACTAAAATGGACATCTTGGCTTTCCTCCAGACTCTGCTGTGCCCTGATCCACCAGGAATGCCCCTCACTGAATTTAAATGAAGCACAAACATGGCCAATTGGCTTCTGAGAATTCCCCGTGTTTCCACCCACTCATCACAGCAATAATAACAACAACAATTTAACTTTATACAGCATCTTTAATGTAGCAAATATTCCAATGCACTTCACAGGAGTGGGATCAGAGAAAAATTCATTCTGAGCTAAAGATTGAGACTTAGCTCACCAAAACCCTGGTCAGAAAGGTATCTGAATGCATCGGGGAGCAGACTTGGAGGAGCAAAGGGTCTCAGTGGGCTTTGGGCCTACAGGAGGTCACTGAGATAGGGAGGGGCAAGATCAGGGAGGAATTTCAATGTGAGGGTGAGTATTTCAGAATTGCAGTGTTGCTGGACTGGGAGCCAACGTAGATCAATGAGAAGATGGGAATGGGACTTTCTGCTCCTTCAATTCACCACTCTGAAAAGGTGGGGTGCTGAACACGTAGGGTGACCCACTAGCAGTACCAGATTGGAAAAGTGAAAGGTCACGCAGGAGTGCAATTCTACAACATTGTTTTGATTAGGAGTCACTTCCAATATTTTGAACTTGCTGTTTCCGAGCATTGAGAGGTTCTTGAGTAACTTGCGAAGAACGTCATGGGAGCTCTGCATCGTGAAATAATGGATTTCTCTCTTGGGGTTCCTTTATTTCTGTGCTTTCAAGAGAAGCAAGAGGACATGGAGGAGAAAAAAAGCATTGGAAACAAAGAGTTTTAGCAGCAGCCTATACAAAGGCAGCAGGAGACAAACAGCTATCCACATCACAGGGTCTACAGACTGTGGAGGACTTGTCTGGGGCTTTCCTGCAGGCAGTATCTGACAGGATATGTCTCTTTCTCACACCTTCACAGCAATGTCCCAGTAGTTGGATCCTGACTTGCAAATTATTTCTACCAGGATATTGTTTTATTTCTGACTGTAAACCTGATAACCACAAGGTGAGTGAGACACAGAATCAGATTAACAGGAGGCCCAGTCAGAGAGATAGTGAGAATCAAATTATTAGGAGGGCCCAGTCAGAGAGAGAGAGAAAACACAGCTGATAAAGAGGCCCAGTCAGAGAGAGAGAATCAGGTTATCAGAAGGACCCAGTCAGTGAGAGAGAGAGAATCAGATTATCAGGAGGCCCAGTCAGAGAGAGAGAAAGAATCAGATTATCAGGAGGCCCAGTCAGAGAGAGAGCGAGAATCAGATTATCGGGAGGACCCAGTCAGCGAGAGAGAGAGAATCAGATTATCAGGAGGACCCAGTCAGCGAGAGAGAGAGAATCAGATTATCAGGAGGACCCAGTCAGCGAGAGAGAGAGAATCAGATTATCAGGAGGACCCAGTCAGCGAGAGAGAGAGAATCAGATTATCAAGAGGCACAGTCAGAGAGATAGAGAGAATCAGATTATCAGGAGGCCCAGTCAGAGAGAGAGAGAGAATCAGATTATCAGGAGG
Organism: Scyliorhinus canicula; assembly: GCF_902713615.1. Taxonomy (NCBI): domain Eukaryota; kingdom Metazoa; phylum Chordata; class Chondrichthyes; order Carcharhiniformes; family Scyliorhinidae; genus Scyliorhinus; species Scyliorhinus canicula. The sequence continues at coordinate 73,484,683 of NC_052154.1, read as the reverse complement.
CCCAGTCAGAGAGAGAGAGAGAATCAGATTATCAGGAGGCCCAGTCAGAGAGAGAGAGAATCAGATTATCAGGAGGCACAGTCAGAGAGAATCAGATTATCAGGAGGCCCAATCAGAGAGAGAGACAGAATCAGATTATCAGGGGGCCCAGTCAGAGAGAGATTCAGATTATCAGGATGCCCAGTCAGAGAGAGAGAGAGAATCAGATTATCAGGAGGCCCAGTCAGAGAGAGAGAGAGAATCAGATTATCAGGAGGCACAGTCAGAGAGAGAGAGAGAATCAGATTATCAGGAGGCCCAGTCAGAGAGAGAGAGCGAGAATCAGATTATCAGGAGGAGCCAGTCAGCGAGAGAGAGAGAATCAGATTATCAGGAGGATCCAGTCAGCGAGAGAGAGAGAATCAGATTATCAGGAGGACCCAGTCAGCGAGAGAGAGAGAATCAGATAATCAGGAGGACCCAGTCAGCGAGAGAGAGAGAATCAGATTATCAGGAGGACCCAGTCAGCGAGAGAGAGAGAATCAGATTATCAAGAGGCACAGTCAGAGAGAGAGAGAGAATCAGATTATCAGGAGGCCCAGTCAGAGAGAGAGAGAGAATCAGATTATCAGGAGGCCCAGTCAGAGAGAGAGAGAATCAGATTATCAGGAGGCACAGTCAGAGAGAGAGAATCAGATTATCAGGAGGCCCAATCAGAGAGAGAGACAGAATCAGATTATCAGGGGGCCCAGTCAGAGAGAGATTCAGATTATCAGGATGCCCAGTCAGAGAGAGAGAGAGAATCAGATTATCAGGAGGCCCAGTCAGAGAGAGAGAGAGAATCAGATTATCAGGAGGCACAGTCAGAGAGAGAGAGAGAATCAGATTATCAGGAGGCCCAGTCAGAGAGAGAGAGCGAGAATCAGATTATCAGGAGGAGCCAGTCAGCGAGAGAGAGAGAATCAGATTATCAAGAGGCACAGTCAGAGAGATAGAGAGAATCAGATTATCAGGAGGCCCAGTCAGAGAGAGAGAGAGAATCAGATTATCAGGAGGACCCAGTCAGAGAGAGAGAAAGAATCAGATTATCAGGAAGCCCAGTCAGAGAGAGAGAGAGAATCAGATTATCAGGAGGCCCAGTCAGAGAGAGAGAGAGAGAATCAGATTATCAGGAAGCCCAGTCAGAGAGAGAGAGAGAATCAGATTATCAGGAGGCCCAGTCAGAGAGAGAGAGAGAGAATCAGATTATCAGGAAGCCCATTCAGAGAGAGAGAGAGAATCAGATTATCAGGAGGCCCAGTCAGAGAGAGAGAGAGAGAAATCAGATTATCAGGAAGCCCAGTCAGAGAGAGAGAGAGAATCAGATTATCAGGAGGCCCAGTCAGAGAGAGAGAGAATCAGATTATCAGGAGGCCCAGTCAGAGAGAGAGAATCAGATTATCAGGAAACCCAGTCAGAGAGAGAGAGAATTAGATTATCAGGAGGCCCAGTCAGAGAGAGAGAGAGAATCAGATTATCAGGAGGCCCAGTCAGAGAGAGAGAGAGAATCAGATTATCAGGAGGCACAGTCAGAGAGAGAGAGAGAATCAGATTATCAGGAGGCCCAGTCAGAGAGAGAGAGCGAGAATCAGATTATCAGGAGGAGCCAGTCAGCGAGAGAGAGAGAATCAGATTATCAAGAGGCACAGTCAGAGAGATAGAGAGAATCAGATTATCAGGAGGCCCAGTCAGAGAGAGAGAGAGAATCAGATTATCAGGAGGACCCAGTCAGAGAGAGAGAAAGAATCAGATTATCAGGAAGCCCAGTCAGAGAGAGAGAGAGAATCAGATTATCAGGAGGCCCAGTCAGAGAGAGAGAGAGAGAATCAGATTATCAGGAAGCCCAGTCAGAGAGAGAGAGAGAATCAGATTATCAGGAGGCCCAGTCAGAGAGAGAGAGAGAGAATCAGATTATCAGGAAGCCCAGTCAGAGAGAGAGAGGGAATCAGATTATCAGGAGGCCCAGTCAGAGAGAGAGAGAGAATCAGATTATCAGGAGGCCCAGTCAGAGAGAGAGAGAATCAGATTATCAGGAGGCCCAGTCAGAGAGAGAGAATCAGATTATCAGGAAACCCAGTCAGAGAGAGAGAGAATTAGATTATCAGGAGGCCCAGTCAGAGAGAGAGAATCAGATTATCAGGAGGCCCAGTCAGAGAGAGAAAATCAGATTATCAGGATGCCAAGTCAGAGAGAGAGAGAATCAGATTATCAGGAGGCACAGTCAGAGAGAGAGAATCAGATTATCAGGAGGCCCAGTCAGAGAGAGAGAATCAGATTATCAGGAGGCCCAGTCAGAGAGAGAGAGAATCAGATTATCAGGAGGCCCAGTCAGAGAGAGAGAGAGAGAGAATCAGAATATCAGGAAGCCCAGTCAGAGAGAGAGAGAGAGAATCAGATTAACAGGAGGCCCAGTCAACGAGAGAGAGAATCAGATTATCAGGAAGCCCAGTCAGAGAGAGAGAGAGAGAATCAGATTATCAGGAGGCCCAGTCAGAGAGAGAGAGGGAATCAGATTATCAGGAGGACCCAGTCAGCGAGAGAGAGAGAGAGAGAGAATCAGATTATCAGGAGGCCCAGTCAGAGAGAGAATCAGATTATCAGGAGGCCCAGTCAGAGAGAGAGAGAATCAGATTATCAGGAGGCCCAGTCAGAGAGAGAGAGAATCAGATTATCAGGAAGACCAGTCAGAGAGAGAGAGAATCAGATTATCAGGAGGACCCAGTCAGCGAGAGAGAGAGAGAGAATCAGATTATCAGGAGGCCCAGTCAGAGAGAGAATCAGATTATCAGGAGGCCCAGTCAGAGAGAGAGAATCAGATTATCAGGAGGCCCAGTCAGAGAGAGAGAGAGAATCAGATTATCAGGAGGCCCAGTCAGAGAGAGAGAGAGAATCAGATTATCAGGGGGCCCAGTCAGAGAGAGAGAGAACAGATTATCAGGAGGCCCAGTCAGAGAGAGAATCAGATTATCAGGAGGCCCAGTCAGAGAGAGAGAGAGAGAGAGATAATCAGATTATCAGGAGGCCCAGTCAGAGAGAGAGAATCAGATTATCAGGAGGCCCAGTCAGAGAGAGAGAGAATCAGATTATCAGGAGGCCCAGTCAGAGAGAGAGAGAGAATCAGATTACCAGGAGGACCCAGTCAGAGAGAGAGAGAGAGAATCAGATTATCAAGAGGCACAGTCAGAGAGAGAGAGAGAATCAGATTATCAGGAGACCCAGTCAGAGAGAGAGAGAGAATCAGATTATCAGGAGGCCCAGTCAGAGAGAGAGAGAGAGAGAATCAGATTATCAGGAGGCCCAGTCAGAGAGAGAGAGAGAGAGAAGCAGATTATCAGGAGGCTCAGTCAGAGAGAGAGAGAGAATCAGATTAACAGGAGGCCCAGTCAGCGAGAGAGAGAATCAGATTATCAGGAAGCCCAGTCAGAGAGAGAGAGAGAGAATCAGATTATCAGGAGGCCCAGTCAAAGAGAGAGAGAGAATCAGATTATCAGGAGGACCCAGTCAGTGAGAGAGAGAGAGAGAATCAGATTATCAGGAGGCCCAGTCAGAGAGAGAATCAGATTATCAGGAGGCCCAGTCAGAGAGAGAGAGAATCAGATTATCAGGAAGCCCAGTCAGAGAGAGAGAGAGAATCAGATTATCAGGAGGACCCAGTCAGCGAGAGAGAGAGAGAGAATCAGATTATCAGGAGGCCCAGTCAGAGAGAGAATCAGATTATCAGGAGGCCCAGTCAGAGAGAGAGAGAATCAGATTATCAGGAGGCCCAGTCAGAGAGCGAGAGAGAATCAGATTATCAGGAGGCCCAGTCAGAGAGAGAGAGAATCAGATTATCAGGAGGCCCAGTCAGAGAGAGAATCAGATTATCAGGAGGCCCAGTCAGAGAGAGAGAGAGAGAGATAATCAGATTATCAGGAGGCCCAGTCAGAGAGAGAGAGAATCAGATTATCAGGAGGCCCAGTCAGAGAGAGAATCAGATTATCAGGAGGCCCAGTCAGAGAGAGAGAGAATCAGATTATCAGGAGGCCCAGTCAGAGAGAGAGAGAGAGAATCAGATTACCAGGAGGACCCAGTCAGAGAGAGAGAGAGAGAATCAGATTATCAAGAGGCACAGTCAGAGAGAGAGAGAGAATCAGATTATCAGGAGACCCAGTCAGAGAGAGAGAGAGAAATCAGATTATCAGGAGGCCCAGTCAGAGAGAGAGAGAGAGAGAATCAGATTATCAGGAGGCCCAGTCAGAGAGAGAGAGAATCAGATTATCAGGAGGCCCAGTCAGAGAGAGAGAGAGAATCAGATTACCAGGGGGACCCAGTCAGAGAGAGAGAGAGAGAATCAGATTATCAAGAGGCACAGTCAGAGAGAGAGAGAGAATCAGATTATCAGGAGACCCAGTCAGAGAGAGAGAGAGAATCAGATTATCAGGAGGCCCAGTCAGAGAGAGAGAGAGAGAGAAACAGATTATCAGGAGGCCCAGTCAGAGAGAGAGAGAGAATCAGATTATCAGGAGGCCCAGTCAAAGAGAGAGAGAGAATCAGATTATCAGGAGGACCCAGTCAGTGAGAGAGAGAGAGAGAATCAGATTATCAGGAGGCCCAGTCAGAGAGAGAATCGATTATCAGGAGGCCCAGTCAGAGAGAGAGAGAATCAGATTATCAGGAAGCCCAGTCAGAGAGAGAGAGAGAATCAGATTATCAGGAGGACCCAGTCAGCGAGAGAGAGAGAGAGAATCAGATTATCAGGAGGCCCAGTCAGAGAGAGAATCAGATTATCAGGAGGCCCAGTCAGAGAGAGAGAGAATCATATTATCAGGAGGCCCAGTCAGAGAGAGAGAGAGAATCAGATTATCAGGAGGCCCAGTCAGAGAGAGAGAATCAGATTATCAGGAGGCCCAGTCAGAGAGAGAATCAGATTATCAGGAGGCCCAGTCAGAGAGAGAGAGAGAGAGATAATCAGATTATCAGGAGGCCCAGTCAGAGACAGAGTGAATCAGATTATCAGGAGGCCCAGTCAGAGAGAGAATCAGATTATCAGGAGGCCCAGTCAGAGAGAGAGAGAATCAGATTATCAGAGGCCCAGTCAGAGAGAGAGAGAGAAATCAGATTACCAGAGGAGGACCCAGTCAGAGAGAGAGAGAGAGAATCAGATTATCAGGAGGCCCAGTCAGAGAGAGAGAGAGAATCAGATTATCAGGAGACCCAGTCAGAGAGAGAGAGAGAATCAGATTATCAGGAGGCCCAGTCAGAGAGAGAGAGAGAGAGAATCAGATTATCAGGAGGCCCAGTCAGAGAGAGAGAGAGAGAGAATCAGATTATCAGGAGGCCCAGTCAGAGAGAGAGAGAGAGAGAGAAGCAGATTATCAGGAGGCCCAGTCAGAGAGAGAGAGAGAATCAGATTATCAGGAGGCCCAGTCAGAGAGAGAGAGAATCAGATTATCAGGAGGCCCAGTCAGAGAGAGAGAATCAGATTATCAGGAAACCCAGTCAGAGAGAGAGAGAATTAGATTATCAGGAGGCCCAGTCAGAGAGAGAGAATCAGATTATCAGGAGGCCCAGTCAGAGAGAGAAAATCAGATTATCAGGATGCCAAGTCAGAGAGAGAGAATCAGATTATCAGGAGGCACAGTCAGAGAGAGAGAATCAGATTATCAGGAGGCCCAGTCAGAGAGAGAGAATCAGATTATCAGGAGGCCCAGTCAGAGAGAGAGAATCAGATTATCAGGAAACCCAGTCAGAGAGAGAGAGAGAGAATCAGATTATCAGGAGGACCCAGTCAGCGAGAGAGAGAGAGAGAATCAGATTATCAGGAGGCCCAGTCAGAGAGAGAATCAAATTATCAGGAGGCCCAGTCAGAGAGAGAGAGAATCAGATTATCAGGAGGCCCAGTCAGAGAGCGAGAGAGAATCAGATTATCAGGGGGCCCAGTCAGAGAGAGAGAGAATCAGATTATCAGGAGGCCCAGTCAGAGAGAGAATCAGATTATCAGGAGGCCCAGTCAGAGAGAGAGAGAATCAGATTATCAGGAGGCCCAGTCAGAGAGAGAGAGAATCAGATTATCAGGAGGCCCAGTCAGAGAGAGAATCAGATTATCAGGAGGCCCAGTCAGAGAGAGAGAGAATCAGATTATCAGGAGGCCCAGTCAGAGAGAGAGAGAGAATCAGATTACCAGGAGACCCAGTCAGAGAGAGAGAGAGAGAATCAGATTATCAGGAGGCACAGTCAGAGAGAGAGAGAGAATCAGATTATCAGGAGACCCAGTCAGAGAGAGAGAGAGAATCAGA